>NC_050445.1:76430847-76775347 GCF_903995425.1 Onychomys torridus | reverse complement strand
GAAGGGTTGGTCCCAGCTGGTAACACTATGGAGGTTTTGGGCACTTCATTTGGTAAGGCCTAGCTAAAAGCATAGACATTTGGAAGATGTTTGAGTTACTATAACTTGTCTTTGGCTGGCCTCCCCTAACTTTCTCCCCTTCCTGCTCATTATGTTGTGAATTGTTCTGTACTCTAATGCCTTCCCTGACACTATGAACTTGGACCTCTGTAATCATCACCTAAAATAAGTAATCCCTTCCTGTGAGTTTTTTATGTCAGGTGTTTGAGCTAAGTGGTGAGTGAGATGAAACCAAAGGCTTGGACGTGCTTTGTAGAAGCTACTTGAAACCTGTATTAGAGTGTTGGATCAGAGAAAGAACTTGCACTATCCCTTTCCCAATGCTTGGTTCTGGCATACAGAGCTATAAAACCAAGGGGTTGTAGGTAGATAAAACTGAAAAGAAGAGAGGACATGTACTCAATGCCCCACTTGTTCCCCACTGCATTCATTGTTGCGGCAACTGACCCACATATGACTTCTGCATCCCCTGTGCCAAACTACACACATGGTGACTCTTGTCCTCCTTTCCATCCTTTAAGAAACTTCCCTTGTATTCTGCACTGCCAGAGCAGCCCATTTCCCCCTTTCCCAAAGTGGCCTTCAGAGAAAAGGGATTCTCTCAGCCACTGCTGCACACACTGTGTTCAAAGAAATTGATTATAGGCGAATAAGCTAAAGGAAGGGTAAAATGTGGCACACAACCAGAACACAGCACCCATAGCCTACAAGCCGGCACCATAAGACACATGCGTGACAAAGCCATTCACTAAGAAAAACACTTCATAAAACTAATAGGGACACTGGGTCTACCAAATGCATAGACATCAATATTGTGATGTAAGGTCATAAGAAGTATGAAAATCAAGGTCCTATGGTCTATAACAAAACATGGTAACTATAGCAACAGACTCCAAAGAAAGAAATAGAAACACATGCCTTGTAATTAATACAAAATCATGAGCATTAAATACACATGAACCTTATGAGAATACAGAAAAATAATTCAATAAAGTTATAGACATGATTAATATAAAAAAATGAACACACAGAGAGAGATCCTTAAACTAAACAGAAACCTAGAAAATGAATTAAATAGAAAAAAAATACGGACAAAGCTATATGTGGTGCTACACATGTGTAATCCCAACATGTGGGGGGAAATGATAAGGGAATCCTGAGGCTACACTGAAGACCCTGCTGCCTAAATGAACAAAAATACCCCACACTATGTTTGTGTGTGGTGGGGGGGTGCGGGGTGGGAGGGGGTCTAGATCAATCACAAGAAAACAAAATCTTTGAAGTATTCCAGAAAGCCTTATAAAATTTTATAAAAGTAAAAATGAATTGACAAACCATTGTTGAGATGCATGAGATTCCATTAAACAAACAGATATT
Source organism: Onychomys torridus (assembly GCF_903995425.1). NCBI lineage: Eukaryota > Metazoa > Chordata > Mammalia > Rodentia > Cricetidae > Onychomys > Onychomys torridus. The sequence continues at coordinate 76,773,910 of NC_050445.1, read as the reverse complement.
AGAATTTTTTGAGTTCCTGAAGGCCAAAGGAAGGAGAAAGTAGCAACCCTGCATAAGGAAATATTTGCTGAAACTCTGAGTTGGGAGATGAATGGGCATCCAGATTCAGGGGCTTATAAGGCCTAAACTAAACTGGGCATATTGCAAATATAGAGGTATCATATTACACATGAACTATTAGAAATATCGAGCAAAGAGAATACTAAAAGCTGTAAGAGAGAACTGTCAACTACATTCAAAGGAACATTTATTAAATTAACAGTAAAACCAGGAAGGAATGGTATTACATATTTCTTATTTTGAAGAGAAAATAAAACTTGCAGCCAGGAACATGTACCCAGAAAAGTATTACCCAATTGTTCTGTCTATACACAGAAGAGGCAGTAACTGCCAGTGTTTGTGTGGAAGATTCCCAGAAAGGAAGGTTATGAATATAGCTCGTGTCTTAGTTAGGGGTTACTATTGCTGTGAAGAAACACCGTGACGGCATAACTCTTATAAAGGAAACATTTAATTGAGGGTAGTTTGCTTACAGTTTCAGAGGTTCTGTCCATTATGATCATGAAGGGGAGCGTGGCAGTGTGTAGGCAGATGTGCTGCTGGAGCAGCTGAGAGTGCCACCAGAAGGTCACACTGAGGGAAGCTTGAGCAACCCACAGTGACACACTTCTCCAACAAGGCCACACCTCCTACAGTGCTCCTTCCTTCAGTGGAAGAGCTTAATAGACAAAATGGAATGGTTGTCCCTGCACGTTTCCCCGTCATGAGCCTGATGCACTTGCTCATAGAATCCCTCCTCTCTCTCTCCAACTGGACTCCTGGAGCTCTGTGTAGTGATTGGCTGTGGATCTCTGCGTCTGCTTCCATCAGTCATTGGAGAAAAGCTCTGTGATGACAGTCAGGGTATTTACCAGTCTGATCTCTGGGGCAAGCCAGTTCAGTTCAGGAACCCTTTCCACTATTGCTAGTAGCCCAGGCTGGGGTCATCCTTGGAGATTCCCGGGAACTTCCCTAGCACCGGATTTTTCTCTATCCCCATGATGTCTCTCTCTATCATGTCCCCCTTTTGTCTAAATAAGAAGGTTCTAACCTAATACAAGACTATATACAAAGGAATGGTTATCAAATGTTGTCCAGGAGTAATGAGGGATAATGACCTAGATAAGATGGAACTACAGAAAGAGAAAGGCATGCAGGACTGGTTTCTGATCTTCCCTCACTCTCACACTCCTTTGGTGAATTTGAAGATGTATACTAGAGCTGCAGCTACAAGACTTGGAAATAGAGATGATTTCAAAGTAAGGCACCTGAATTATGTTTGAAATCTCTACAGTGTTTGAGGGGTGTTGGTTGTGCCTTTACCCTACCTACCAAAATTTGAAGTAAAAGTAAATATACAACCTTATCCCAACAAAATTATAGCGCATATATGGAAAGGTACTTTATAAACTAATATTTCTGCCTGAATTATAGTAAGGCCAATTCTAATCTCACTTTAAACCTGAAAAGACTTGGGTATTAATGAAGGGAGTATGGAATAGCTGAGGGTAAAGTAATGAATAAGTGAATTAAAAATAAAAGGAACACAATATTAACTTGAAATAGGCCCATTAACAATGACATTATTATGTAGCTCAACTGTACCAGATATCAGTTTTCTGAGAAATATGGTTAAGGAAACAGATGAAAAAAAATGAAAGACTGCATGCATCAGAGCTCACACACTGAAACAAGTTCACTGAGTATAATGGTAGATTGGACTAATTATTTATGACTGAACACAGCTCTAGAAATGGGAATAAAATTTTGACTTACACATTCTTTGATGCAAAACACTCATGTTTCTTCATAAAAGAAGCAACTAATGGTATCATGATATACTTACATCCTATGACTTACTGTCCTAGCAGTGGATCAGAAAATCTTATCCTTCTCATCCCAGGGAAATTTTGGCCAACAGCATACAAAAAATATGCTGCATAGAAAAAGCCAAGAAGTATCTGGACAGGCATTTTCCCATCAAGTCTATTAATAATTCTCCCAAAGGAGCAAGTATCTAGTGTCAGAAGTCATCTGCATTGTGAGTGTGTAGTAGAAGAAACAGTCAGTTTGGATTTGGGGTTTATTGGTTCGTTCAAATACATCAAGAGATTAGTCAAGAGAAAAATACAAACACAAAGAAATTGGAAAGGAAAATGATGTGATTCTATGTATATAAACCCCTGAAAATTTCACTTGATAGTTAGAAACAAATAACAGATTCTGTAAATATCAGAATACAAATCAATATGCAAAATCTAGCTGTACTTTTATAAATGAGTAACAATCTTGCTGAGAGATAAATCAAAAGTGAATTACATCCATTATAGCTCCAAACACACACACACACACACACACACACACACACACACACACACACACACACATTCACCCCCATGAATGAATTTTTATGCCTCAAGTTGAAATAATTAATAGTGTTTAAATGTTCATACTCTTCAACATTACTTGGAAATTCAGTTCAATTTCTACTGAAATGTCAATGGAATCCTTAAAACCTAGAAAAACAAACCAATTCTAAAATTGACATGGGAAATAAAGACTCCATATAATCAAGAAGGAAAAGAAGCAATTGGATGCATCCTGATTCCTAATTTCATGACACACTGCAGAGCTAATGTCATTAAAGAACATGGTTGAGTCCTAATAACAGACTTAAAGAGCAATGGAACAAAGAAAGGGCGGGGAAGTAAGGCCAGAGGCTACAGATAATTTATCCTTGAAAAAGGTGACAAAACATATGTTGGAGTATGAAGAGCTCCTTCACTAATTGTTGCAGAGAGAACAACTTGTTGATACGTTGAAGGTTGAAACTTGGCTCTTATCTCTTACTCTTTACAAAACTTAAAATGGATCAAAGGTCTCAATTAAGACCTGAAACTGTGAAATTGCTAAAAGAAAACATAGGAGAAAACATTTTGGGACATTGATATAGTTAGTAATCATTGCACAAGGCCACAAAAGCACAGCAAGCAATGTATAAAAAAGACAAAGGGGATTATAGCAACCTAAGAAGCTTGTGTATAACTAAGCAAAACATAGACTGAGGAGAGATACTCTAGAACAGGAGAAAACGCACATTTGTCATTGGTCAAATGATTAATATCCAGATTATGAAAAGAACTCAATAAACCCAGCTACAAAAAAATAGTCTACGTGAAAATGGAAAAGTGGCCTAAACAAATGCTTCTCAAAGAAGAAATGTAAGTGGTTAATAACAGTAGGAAAATGTATGATGCCCTTAGCACTTAGGAAATGCCTATCAAAAACACGCTGGGATATCATTTCATCTCGATTAGAATGACTATTATCAAAAGGTAATATTTATAAATAAATAAACAAATCCTGACAAGGGTGTGAAGATAAGGGTTCTCTTAAATGCTGTTAGTATTTTAAGCCTCTACAACCACAATGGAAAATAGTACAAGAGTTCCTCAGAAACCTAAAAGTGAACAACTACCACAGTAATAATCAATCTGTAGTATTACTATCTACAAGAAACGAAGTCAGTGTGTTAGCATAAGAGATGCCTGCATGCTCAAGTTTATTGTAGAATTTCTCACAGTAGATAAACATGGAATCTGCATGGGTTATTCAGTGAGGAATGCATGAAGAAAGTGCACTGTGTATGCACATGGCATATACTACACAGCAGTGCAAAAGAACCCTGTAATTTCAAGCAAAATATATGAGACTATAAGATAGTTTGTTGCATAAAGTAAGCCATACACTGGACGAAACGCACTGGATGTTCTTTCTTGTATGTGGAAGTGAATGGCAGGAGCCTTGGCAGCCGAACTTCAGCTGATGCTGGAGTGCCTATTGCATGGGAGGTACAGCAGAGGGTGAACTTGCTCCTGCGGGAGAGGAGAGTTTCAGGAAAGATTTTCCTGAATTGGTGGCACGTTATTTTGGATTGGTTTGGTTTATAGGTATTCTATACATGGGCATGGACTGAATGAGGGTCTGTGTCAATGTCCTTCTGTCTGTCTCCGACCTCGTCCCCTCCCCCTTCCTTACTCCTTTCCCCTCATACTTCATGCTTCCACCTTCAAAGGAAAGTTTGTCATGAATGTGACCAGCAGCTTCTCAACTGCCACTTGGGTCACTGTCAAGCCCTTAGCATTGGCAGAGAGCTTGAGTTCACCTTCAAGTGTCGGCCGGCTGGCTGTTTGCTTGGTAATTAATACCGTTTACTTCTGTGAGTTCTCTTCTTTGCCATGCACTTCTTTCAGCTCCCCAGGACTCTTCTGGAATTCCTGTTCTGTACTGAAGGGAGTTGGCTTTTGGAAGCATCCCAGAGCCTTTGACCTGTGATCTACATCATTTACTTAATGACACGAAAGAAAACAAACAAAAGAACATTTTGGAACATCCCCCAGAGACTTTCCCCACTGCCGTTTAATTTTAGAAGGTTTCAGTTCCTGCTGGTGGAGGTCCTGGAAACTGCTGCTTCGCACACTCCCATCAAGTTACAGAACATGTAGCCCATATGGGCCCACTGCTGTGTTTGTCATGCTCTGCAGTTTAACCTTTCCCTTTAAAACTTAATCGGCATGAGAGGAAATAAGCACTTTTGTCCCCATTGTACACTGGGAGTGACATCTTCCTCTATTTTCCCAATGATAACCAGGTTCCAGATGGCTGCCTTTACTGTGGAGAATCAGGTCGACTCCCAAAAGGAGCATGCCAATGATTTCTACCAGGCAGAAGGTGACAGCTTCTCAGCTCAAACCAAAGGCTGAGCCCTAATTTAGGACTATTTGTAGGATTCACAAGCCAGTTTAGGAATAAAATAACTCATGACAAAGAACTAGTAGTTGGTATATTAACTGAAATATAATTCAGAAGGAAAATGTTATTCTGAGAGGGAGAATTTTAGAATTTGTTTTGAACAATGTATGATGATACAGTTAGAGAAGAAGTGAACTAATTATCCCAACCTACTATTCTTGCAAAGCTTCCTTCTGTTCTATGTGCAAACAACAACCAAATGCTGTTCTTCTGGAAACAGCTTTGAGAAATTTCATGCCTTCTCTTTGCTCATTAAAGGAACCTAACATCACTAAATGACAATGACACTTCTCTATCCAGATTGCATATGAAATGACATTGTCCAGACATGTATTTAGTCTATATACTACACATGTTTATTGGATCTACATTTGGTGACAAGGGAACTCAAATCAGAAGTTTCCCTTATTAACCTAAGAGGAGAAATTAGCAGGAGAAAGTGATTGTTTCAAGGACTCTACTCTGTGCATGGATGGGTAATAATATCATATATTCTCTCCTCTCCTCCTCCTCCTCCTCCTCCTCCTCCTCCTCCTCCTCCTCCTCTTCCTCCTCCTTCTTCCTCCCTTTCTCTCTCTCTCTCTCTCTCTCTCTCTCTCTCTCTCTCTCTCTCTCTGAAATTCATATCAACACCTAGTTCAAAAAGGATCTCAACTAAGGCTGGTATAATTACTCTTTAATTATATGTGGAGATGTTTCTTTTAGATCCAAACTTTTTATCAATGACTAAATTCATTTTAAAGGAAGTTTAGCAAATGGGACACTCTATTCTTTAAGACTTATATTTAATCATATGTAAAATATTTGGGCAATTTTGTGCATAGCATTTTCATGGTTACTGAGTTTTATTCATGCATGTAGGAATACATTAAGTGTTTGCACATTAGAATCTTCAACAGAGATGTCTCAAATTTTCCTACTTGTTTTTTTGTGATGTGTCTGAAATAAAGAATTGGTGAATAAAAGTGCTTTGAAAATGTAATTGCTGACTACATACTAATCTATGAATGGATTCAATACTATTTAATATAATATTAAAATGATGTTTAATATGAAATTACTATATTAATATGTCACTTAACAAAATAGTCCTGTAAGGTAGCTTATTCTTAAAAATCAAATCCTGAAGTAATAAAACATTCTTGAGAAAATTTCACTAGAGTGTCCATTGTCATCTTTGCTACTATATTCTTATGACCAAGACAAGAGATGCCTCTGCCTTTTTAACAAATAGCCAGTGACCAAGGAATTGCTGGTATCCAAATCAGGAGGAAAGGTCAGTCATCCTGCTGTTTCCTGCCATTCAATGAAGTGTATAGGCAGACCTTCGTTACCTCTTCCTGCTCTCTCAGCAGAAACTGCTATCCTACTGGCCCAGAGACAACCTTTCCTGACAATGTTTCTTTATCAAGAATGAATCAATAAAGATTTCTTCTTCAGAGAGCCAAATTCTAAGAAAACAGGAACTATTTACATTGATTTTCCTCAATTGCCTATTTTAAAATGACTATTATGAGTATGGTCTTGTATTAAATAATCTCTCAGCACACATATTATATCCATAATATAAAAGTGAGCCACCAATGAAAACAGCTCCATGAGTAAATGTCCATTTTCCTTTCTTTTGCACATGCTGGTGTCAAGCTGATGTAGTCTGGCTAACTTGGGACTAACTGATGAAGTGCAAATTATTAGTTCAAGATGACAATGCTGATTTTTAAATTTAAATTTTAGAGAACTGGCTTTGAAATATCTTCCATGCTAAAAAATCTACAATTCAACCTCATTGCGTTCATTGCTCAGTAATAATTTATTTATGAATAAAACATATCATTATACCCTTCATTATTTATCTAAGGGGATGTAACTCAGTAATAAAACACTTGTCCAGCACACCTGAAGCTCTGGGTTCAATCCCTAATATCAGCCAAAGAATAAGTAAATAAGCAAAAAGGAACCACATATGTGCTGCATAATTTTTATCATGTGAGCAAAAACAGCAAAACATAAACATTCTAGTGTAGAGAGTTCTTTAAACTTGAGGATCACATTACATTTCAACAATAACAAATCAATAGTTACAGTGAACATATTTTCAACTCCTTATATTTAATTATTTTTAACTTTTTGACATATTTATTAAAATTTAGACTTGGATGGCAGAAATGATGGGTAACTATACAGATAAAATTGATTTTATACCAGAAAGAGGCTATTAATAAGAATGAAGGCATTTAGTAGAAATGAGGAATCAGATGAACTGATGATACTGGTATCTGGATCATTTGAACATGAGTCCAAATATAAGCATGGCTGAAGGGGCCAGGAAAGGTCTTTCTTTGTTTAAAATGGTACATCCTTTCTCTATCTTATTTCGTATAAGGTATCTTTGATTTTTTTCTATATGTGGAATATCTATGACTGTCAAGTGTCTTTTTGGAAGGAAATTCTAGCACGTTGGGTTACTTTTCTTCAGGAATGGGAGAGTGGGAGTGTAGAAGGTATTATGAAAGCTGGAATAACTCCAGTGGTATTAACAATGTAAATGTGTGAACAGGACATGGAAAAGAGTACGTATCAAGAGCCGACAGCAGACTTGCTTTGGATCAGGAGGGCAAAGGCAGTAGTCAATGTGCCAAATGACTGAGAACTGCATTCGTTCACGGGAAGCTTATAAACCTAAGTCAAATAACATTAATTGGCCTATTAATAAAAGAGAAAGAAACTGTATAATTAAGGCATTAGAAAATATTTATTCGGAGCTGGAGAGATGGCTCAGAGGTTAAGAGCACTGACTACCCTTCCAGAGGTCCCAAGTTCAATTCCCAGCAACCACATGGTGGCTCACAATCATCTGTAATGAGATCTGGCGCCCTCTTCTCTATACATAATAAATAAATAAATAAATTTAAAAAAAGAAAATATTTATTCATTAGAAAATCTTGCAAGTATAATACTGCATTCTGCGCCCAGTCTTATTTGACGTGATGACCTCTAATTTTCCTTTGTAACTTCCTCAGTTTTTTAAGAGTGGAGTAACAACTGCTGGTGAATAAAGGATAGCATAATGCTGTAGGTAGTGGTGACAAGGAGAGAAGCTGTTCATGAAGAATGCTAGTGTGCTTGGTTTGATGAGTCAAAGAAATTTCACTGTCCTTCCACCCATATTTCCCACAGTAAGTATCTTTCGATGTTAAAGAGTAAAGAATTGCCTGGAAACAAAAGAATGGTCTAGTAGTTTCTTCTGCACACAGAGGAAGCCGTGCAGATTCCAGCCAGTGGGAGTAGGTGAAGTGTTGAGGGTAGCATCCAAAGAATGTTCCTGAGGAACAATTTCCACTTCCTACCTGACAGATGGTAGGCAAAGGCCATCACTGTCTCTACAACAGGAAGCTTCGACCTCAAGCAAGAGAGACACCCATGGTCAGTACCACTGAAAGATCCTGGATTCTTTCCATGTGGGTAAAAAATGAAATACCTGTTTACATCATGATCATGTTGAGGTTCATGCCATGTGAAGTATGATCACATCCTACTTACTAGACACAAATATTCTGACTTTGATACATTCAGCATCTTAAAGTATTTGGTGATCTTTATTTAATTTTGTAAAATTTCATCCCTAAAATGTATGAATTCCTTTTTTTACAGTTTTAATTTTTTACCATCTCAGATACAATAGGTTATTATTGATTGTCTTTTACTATGGTAAATGTTTTGCACATTTGGGAAGGGCTTACATATTAAATACTATTTAGATTTTATTCTCACACTGAAGACTACAACTAGATACATAGTCAATCTTATTCAGTCTATCAGATTGTAAGTATTTTTTACTGAAAAGTAAAAATGATATCCATCTAAAATTTTGTAATAAAAATAAACACATGAATTAGTATTTTATAAAAATACTAAGCAAAATCTTGGTTTCCCTCTAAGTTGTAAATGAATTTGGCATACCAAAGATGTTGCTCACTGAATGAATTCCAGAGTTGTAGAAGAAATCCCAGAATTAATGTAGTTTAACTATGAAGTGAATACAATATTGTGTACATACACTAAGTACTGCCTTAGTTTAATACATAAGGGAAGACTGATTTGTATTGTTCATTGAAATGGCTCCAAAGAGAAGTTGGAGCTGGTTGGCAGTCCCCCAAAAGAGACAAAGAGTAGAAAACAAACAACAACCAAAGTATATTATATTTAAAAACACTACATGAAATGTCCTCAAATTCTAGAGTTCTTATACAATACAAAAGTAACATACACATTTGTCATTTGAATTTGATAAAATATAATACTCTTTAAGAATTCTAATTCTTGTTGAATTCCAGTGGGTATTATTGATCATGGGACACAGGACTAAGTCATAAAACTGTAACTTGTTTGCAGAGGGTTTGTTTCTCATCACAGATGGAACCTTGGGTTCCAGATCTAAAACTAGAAAAAGAGAGTCATTCATTTTAATTTTTAAAAAAAGTTTAAAAATAATTTTAGTTGTCGGATTTGTGTCACCATATAAACAATGCAAGTAAAGGAACAGTATACTAACAGGAAAGCCTTAATGAGAAATAATCAAGTTTGCAATTATCGTTGAGTTTTATGAGGATTTCCTTCCTTTGTTATTAAATTACTAGGTTAAATTTCCAGTATTTCTTTTGAGAATAAGCTGTTAAGAATCTCACTTATCACCAGAGGTGAGTGCCTGGGGTTATAGTCAGAGAGGCACCTGCCTCTAGGTCCCACACCTGGGCACCAGCCATCACAGGAAGACCTGTCCAACTTGGCCCCAGTTTCTGGCCATTAGGCAGGCCCTGCGAGAAGGCTCCCCTTTTCCAAGATTGCAGGCAGACCCTGAAATCTCCACACCCTGCCCACACACCCATCTGCCCCAGACCCCAGCCACTTCCTGAGACTCAGAGACCAGCTCCCAGCTCCCATCCTGCCCCAGAACTCCCATCTGGAACAGACAGCCTTCAGCTACCATCTGCCCCAGAACTACCATCTGGACCAGGGCTTCTATCTTGCCCCAGAACTCCCACCTGGACAAGAGGAGCTCCCATCTGGACAAGATAAGGAGACCCCAGGGACTTCCTGAGACTCAGAGTCCAGCCCCCAGCTCCCATTTGGCCAGCACTCTCATCACGACCAGAGCTCCCATCTGGCCCAGAGTTTCCATCTGGACCAGAGAGAGGCTCCCTAAATCTGTCAGCTCTGTCTAGACCAAGTGCACTGATAAGACCAAGAATGAATCCATGAGGAGATGGGCAGACGTCAAAGCAGAAGTACATACAACAAAATAAAGAGCAATACAGCATCAACAGAACCTAGCCCTTCTCCAACAGCTAGACCTGAACATCACAGAATGGAAGAAGCAGAAGAAAACAACCTTATAAGTAATATCATGAAGAGGCTACAGCCTTATATAGAAGAAATCAAAAATAAAGTGGAGAAACAGACAAACAAAAAATGGGAAGAACACTATAAAAAAGCTACATGAAAGGACAAATAAAGCAGAAGAAAACAATAAGTCCCTGAAAGAAAATCATGAAAAAGCAATGAAACAGATGAAGGAAACAGTCCAAGACCTGAAGAAGGAAATAGAAAAAATAAAGAAGACACTAGCAGAAGGAATGCTGGAAATAGAAAATCTGAGTAAACAAACAGGAACTTCAGATGCAAATATAACCAACAGAATGCAAGATATGGAAGAGAGGATCTCTGGTGTTGAAGATACGGTAGAAGAAATAGATTCATCAGTCAAAGAAAACACTAAAACCAACAAAGTCTTGACCCAAAATGTCCAAGTAATTTGGGACACCATGAAAAGACCAAACCTACGAATAATAGGGATAGAGGAAGGAGAAGAATACCAACTCAAAGGCACGGAAAATATATTTAACAAGCTCATAGAAGAAAATTTTCCCAACTTAAAGAAGGAAATGCCTATGAAGATACAAGAAGCCTATAGAACACCAAACAGACTAGACCCCCCCCCCCAAAACGCCCCTTGCCACATAATAATTAAACAACTAAACATACAGAATAAAGAAGGAATATTAAGGGCAGCAAAGGAAAAAGGCCAAGTTACTTATAAAGGCAAACCCATCAGAATAACACCCGCTTTCTCAATGGAGACTTTGAAAGCCAGAAGGACCTGGACAGATATAATGCAGACACTAAGAGACCATGGATGCCAGCCTAGACTAATATACCCAGCAAAACTTACAATCATAATAGATGGAGTGAACAAGACCTTCCAAGACAAAACCAGTTATAAACAATACTTATCCACAAACCCAGCCTTACAGAAAGCGCTAGAAGGAAAATTCGAACCTAGGAAGGCAGAAACACCCTCAAAAACACAGGCAAAAATAACACCACAGCAGTAAACACCAAAGAAGAGAAGTACACACACACTACCACCAAAAAATAAAAATAATAACAGGAATGAACAATCACTGGTCATTAATATCACTTAATATCAATGGACTTAATTCACCTATAAAAAGACACAGACTAACAGAATGGATAGGAAAACAGGACCCATCTTTCTGCTGCATACAAGGAACACACCTCAAATTCAAAGATAGACACCTCCTAAGAATAAAAGGCTGGGAAAAGACTTTGCAATCTAATGGTATTAAGAAGCAAGCTGGTGTAGCCATCCTAATATCCAGCAAAATAGACTTCAAACTAAAATCAGTCAGAAGAGACCATGAAGGAAATTACATACTCATCACAGGAAAGATCCACCAAGATGAGGTTTCAATTCTGAACATTTATGCCCCAAACACAAAGGCACCCACATATGTAAAAGAAACATTACTAAAGCTTAAATCACATATAAAACCCCACACATTAATAGTGGGAGACTTCAACACCCCACTTTCACCTCTGGACAGATCGGCCAAATTGAAACTTAACAGAGAAATAATGGACTTCTGATGCTATGACTCACATAAACTGAATCGATATCTACAGAACATTCCACCCGAACAAAAAAGAATATGCCTTCTTCTCAGCACCCCATGGAACCTTCTCTAAAATTGACCACATACTTGGCCACAAAGCAAATCTCAACAGATACAAAACAATTGGAATAACCTCCTACATTCTATCGGACAACCATGGTTTAAAGCTAGATGTCAACAACAAAAAACTACAGAAAACCTACAATCCCATGGAAACTGAATAATGCTCAACTGAATCACCAATAGGTTAAGGAAGGAATAAAGAAAGAAATTAAAGACTTCCTAGAGATCAATGAAAATGAATACACCACATACCCAAACTTATGGGACACTATGAAAGCAGTGCTAAGAGGGAAATTCATAGCACTGAATGCCCACATAAAGAAGCTGGAGAAATCTCACCCTAGTGACTTGACAGCACACCTGGAAGCTCTTTTTTTTCTGGTAAACACTTTGAACTTTATTTTTGTTTCAGTTACATGATACACTTTGCAGTCCACACCATTTTTGTTATCATATATCAACTGCTCTGAGTTAATTATCTCAAGAAAGATTCAATAATGATATTTCTATGCAGCAAATAATGCACTCTGATCACATCCACCACTTTGATACCCTTCCTTCTACACTCCTTTTCCTCCCCTCCTTGTCTTTCATATTCTATCTGTCACCCAATATTCTACATGTGACCGAAAGCATGGCTTCCTTCAATTTGAGAATTGGGCTTATTTCACTTAAGACCTCTCAAATTCTACCCATTTGACTGAATATGGGATGATTCTCTACTCTATGGCCAAATCAAATTTCACTGCACATATATACCATATTTTAAAATCAATTTATCTCAGTACCAAGATATTTTTATTACTATAGCTTTTTTTTTCTCTTTATTACTATGTGTTTTAAATTTTATACATCAGCCATGGGTTCCCCTGTCCTCCCACCTCCTGCACCCACCGCCACCTTCCCCCCAGCCCCTCCCCTCCATTCCCATGTCCTCCAGGGCCAAGACACCCCTGGGGATTCATTTAAACCTGGTGGATTCAGTACAGGCAGCTCCAGTCCCCTCCTTCCAGACTGAGCAAAGTGTCCCTGTATAAGCCCCAGGTTCCAAACAGCCAGCTCATGCACTAAGGACAGGTCCTGGTCCGCAGCCTGGATGCCTCCCAAACAGTTCAAGCTATTCAATTGTCTCACTTATCCAGAGGGCCTGATGCAGCTGGGGGATCTGCAGCCTTTGGTTCATAATTCATGTGCTTCCATTCGTTTGGCTATTTGTCCCTGTGCCTTTTGCAATCTTGGATTCAACAATTCACGCTCTTGCAGACCCTCCTCTTTCTTGACAGTTGGACACCTGGAGCTCCACCTGGGGCCTGGCTGAGGATCTCTGCATCCACTTCCATCAGTTATTGGATGAGAGTTCCAGCATGACAGTTAGGGTGTTTAGCCATCTGATCACCATACTAGATCAGTTCGGGCTTTCTCTCGACCATAGCCAGCAGTCTATAGAGGATGTATCATTGTGGATTTTTTGGGACCTCTCCAGTACTCTGCCTATTCCTGTTCTCATGTGGTCTTCATTTATCATGGTCTGGTATTCCTCATTCTCCCTTTCTGTTCTTGATCCAGCTGGGATCTCCTGCTCCCCTAAGCTTTCTTTCCCTCAAATCTTGCCCTTCATTACTCCCACTGTCGTCCAGGTTGTTCATGTAGATCTCATCCATTTCTCTGTCATTGGGTGATCCTTGGGTCTTTCCTAGGGTCCCATTTTCTAGGTAGCCTCCCTGGAGTTGTGTAGCAGTCTAGTCATCTTTGTTTTACATCTAGTATCCTCCTATGAGTGAGTACATACCGTGTTTGGCCTTCCAAGTCTGGGTTACCTTACTCAGGATGATTTTTTTAGACCCATCCATTTGCCTGCCAACCTCATGATGTCATTTTTCTCTGCTGAGTAATACTCCATTGTGGATATGTACCATATTTTCTTTATCCATTCTTCAGTTGAAGAGCATCTAGGTTGTTTCCAGGTTCTGGCTATTACAAACAAAGCTGATACGAACATAGTTGAGCAAATGACCTTGTGGTATGATTGAGCATTCCTTGGGTATATGCCCAAGAGTGCTATAGCTGGGTCTTGGGGGAGATGGATTCCCAATTTTCTAAGGAGGTGCCATAATGATTTCCAAAGTGGCTGTACAAGCTTGCATTCCCACCAGCAGTGGAGGAGAGTTCCCCTTGCTTCACATCCTCTCCAGCATAAGCTGTCTTCTGTGTTTTTGATCTTAGCCATTCTGACAGGTGTAAGGTGGTATCTCAGAGTCGTTTTGATTTGCATTTCCCAGATAATTAGGGATGTTGAACAATTCCTTAAATGTCTTTCAGCCATTTGAACTTCCTCTATTGAGAATTCTCTGTTTAGTTCTATAGCCCACTTCTTAATTGGACTGTTGGGCATTTTGATGTCTAATTTCTTGAGTTCTTTATATATTCTGGATATCAGCCCTCTGTCAGATGTGGGGTTGGTGAAGACCTTTTCCCATTCTGTAGGCTGTCGCTTTGTCTTGTTGACCGTGTCCTTTGCTCTACAAAAGCTTCTCAGTTTCAACAGGTCCCATTGATTGATTGTTTCTCTCAGTGTCTGTGCTACTGGTGTTATATTGAGAAAGTGATTGTTTCTCTCAGTGACTGTGCTACTGGTGTTATATTGAGAAAGTGATCTCCGGTGCCAATGCATTCTAGACTACTTCCTACTTTCTCTACTATCAGGTTTAGAGTAGCTGGATTTATGTTGAGGTCTTTGATCCACTTGGACTTAAGTTTTGTGCATGGTGACAGATATGTATCTATTTGCAGCCTTCTACACATTTACATCCAGGTATGCCAGCACCATTTGTTGAAGATGCTTTCTTTTTTCCATTGTATATTTTTGGCTTCTTTGTCAAAAATTATATGTTCATAGGTGTGCAGGTTAATGTCAGGGTCTTCAATTCAATTCCATTGGTCCACATGTTGGTTTTTATGCCAGTACCAAGCTGTTTTTATTACAGTAGCTCTATCGTAGAGCTTGAGGTCAGGGATTGTGATTCCTACAGAGGTTGTTTTATTGTACAGGATTCTTTTGGCTATCCTGGGTTTTTTGATTTTCCATATGAAGTTGAGTATTATTCTTTGCAGATCTGTGAAGAATTGTGTTGGTAATTTGATGAGTATTGCATTGAATCTGTAGATTGCTTTTGGTAAGTTTGCCATTTTTACTGTGTTAATCCTGCCTATCCATGAGCATGGGAGATCTTTCCATTTTCTGACATCTTCAATTTCTTTTTTCAGGGACTTAAAGTTCTTGTCATATAGGTCCTTTACATGCTTAGTTAGAGTAACCCCAAGGTATTTTATATCATTTGTGGCTATTGTAAAGGGTGATGTATCTCTGATTTCCTTCTCAGCCTGTTTGTCTATTGTATATAGGAGGGATACTGATTTTTTTGAGTTGATCTTGTATCCTGTTATGTTGCTGAAGGTGTTTATAAGCTGTATCAGTTCCTTGGCTGAATTTTTGGGGTCACTCATGTATATTATCCTGTCATCTGCAAATAGGGAAAGCTTGACTTCTTCCTTTCCAATTTGTATCCCCTTAATCTCCTTTTGTTGTCTTGTAGCTCTGGCTAGAACTTCAAGTACTATATTGAATAAGTATGGGGAGAGGGGACAGCCTTACCTTGTTCCTGATTTTAGTGGTATTTCTTTGAGTTTCTCTCCATTTAATTTGATGTTGGCTGTAGATTTGAGGTTGCTGTAGAATGCCTTTATTATGTTTAGGTTTGTTCCCTGTATTCCTGATCGCTCAAGACCTTTATCATGAAGGGGAGTTGGATTTTTTTCAAATGCCTTTTCTATATGTAGTGAGATGATCATGTGTTTTTTTTCTTACACAGCTTTTGTCTTTCCAACTTATTTTCTAAATAACTAATAAATATTAATTGTATGTATAGTAAACAATTAAATAGCAGTTTATGTATTGCTGATATTAGAAGATGGGAGAATGCAAAAGAAATTGTAATATCAGCATCTGGAATTGTATAACTGAGTCTATTTGGGATGTATTAGGGAAATTTAGTTAAAGATATGCATTGATTTGAATTACTTTGACTACCAGAGTATGTTTCTTTGAATCTGGCATGGAATGCTTGGTAGACTAGATTACATTGAGATTGTTATTTAGGTAGTATGGTTGTTTTAACATAGAAAATGGTTTAATTTCTGTATCACAGAAAGTAGTTTCTAACTATGTGTAAAGTAATGAAATTGTCTAGGTCAGCTTGTTCTTCAGTTCCACCTGTGAAGGAGGGTATGGAAGTTGTCACAGGTGACATGCTTGCTAGCAGGTTCTTTACAAGAACCAAGATGCAAAGACTGCAATGTGTACTCAGCAGCCAGCCTCAACCCCTCTGTGTAGTATTATTAGTAGCGTCCTCTAGGATATAAAGCAGTAACAATTACCCATAATAAAAGATGAGTGTTTGGGAATTTTGATAGGTATAAGTACTCCTCTATTGCTCTGTCATATGCAGACTTCTTTAACGGCCTTTAGTTCAGAAGTTAGCATGGGAAATAAATCCCTCACTGATTTGTTAAATGGATGAAACTGCAAATGTAAATTTAACTTATCACCCCACAGAGTATTCAAAGAGTGTCTTCTTTTCAGTCTTACATTTAGGATTAAAATGGTTTGGCATATATTCATATATGAACATAAATATGTATATGTATGTATACAAGAAGATGTATTATAACATGTTTGTGCACATATGTCTTCAAGCAAGTGGTAAAAACTGCAGTAACTTATACTAGCCAAATAACTTATACTAGCCAATTTAGCTTTTGAGTTAAGTGCCATCCAGGCATTATCTAACCTTGTGATTAATAACACATTGTTTCCATAAACTTTAAAAAAGTGTGTTGTAGAATATTATTTTAAGGTGTGTTACTTTTGTTTATGTTGCATTTGTTTAACTCTGTGAAGCTGTGTTACTGTGCCTTGTCTAAAACACCTGATGGTCAAAGAACTGAACGGCCAATAGCAAGAGAGGAGAAAAGATAGGCAGGCAGAGAGAATATAGAGAAGGAGAAATCTTGGGGGAAGAAGAAGTAACCAGAGAAGGAGGAGGACACCAAGAGCCAGCCATCCAGCTACACAGCTAGCCATGGAATAGTAGTGAGAATAAGATTTACAGACGTAAGAGAATGGGTAAAGCCCAGAGGCAAAAAGTAGATGGGATAAGTTGAATATAAGAAATCTGGCAAGAAACAAGCCAAGCTAAGGCTAAGCATTCATAATTAAGAATAAGTCTCCATGTATGATTTATTGGGAGCTGGTTGGCAGTCCCCCAAAAGAGACAAAGAGTAGAAAACAACAACCAAAGTATATACATTATGTCATCCAAAAAAAAAAAAAAACCCACATGTAATCTACAGTCATACAGTATTAGTACAAAACTTGAAACTATGTACATTTGAATTCAGTCTGCACTCTTTGTGTGTGTGGGCGTAAGGGAACAGGATGTCACTCTGTGACCCTGACTGTCCTCTGCCTCCCCAAATGCTGTTGACTAAAGGCTCAAGCCACTGCACCTGGCACAGTCTGTGCTTTTAATCAGCAAGTATATATTGATAAACATATCTACAATATAAAAGGATCATATTTTCCTGTTTTCTCCACAAATTTTCTCTTACAAATTTTTTTAAATTTTCACACCTCTGTGAAATTATCATACATTAACTAATGAAAACTAACTTCTTCAGTTCACTTGTACTACATTTTCTTGTTTTGTGTTACATCAAAGGTGCATGCCAATGCAATCTGTACTCTAGGAAAATATTTTGACTAAATTACGTTGCCATTTGCTGTGTTTTTGTAAGAAATCAGGGACCTGATATTTAATGGTATTATATTACCTGAAACTACTGAAACACAAAACAATATTATATAGACCACATATGTCTCATTATATAAAATATGAAAGATGAATTAATTTTCCTCCTCTATTATATTGGGTAGACTTGATTTCTCAGGAATCTCTGATCTGCTGCCCACAGCAGGTGTTTGGGTTTCAACATTGGATCCTTTAGAACTCTCCCTTGGTCTATTCTGTATTCAAATCTTGCAAGCTTCTACTTTATTGACAGAGCTCCAGCAGTATTCTGAAAAATAAGGCTGCTTCCAAATTCAAATTGAGCACCAGTTCCTTAAATGCAGCAGATTCAGGGTCAAGGAACTTGTCCTTCTCCTTTCAGGGTGTGTCCCTTTGAACTCATAAGGCCTTCAAGGCAACTTTCCTGTGAGCTGCTGATGGTGAATCTTCTCCTCCTTTCAAATGTTTCTTCAAATGAAATTCAACCTTTTCCACAATGAAGATGAATTTTCGACTCTTTAAACACTGCACTTCCAACATTATGTGTGTAATTTATTTTTCTTTCTTTTTTTTCTTACTCCAAGTAATTCTCCTTTTGGGCAGGGTGGAAGTATTACATTAGCATCCTATAATTTACTCAGTTCTGACACTATCAATCTCTATGCAGCATCAGACTTCAAGGCCTAGGGCTCAACCCCATAGGATTGCCCCCATTTCCCAGGCAAATTACAGCCCAGGGTGTCAGCTGTGCCTCTGGTTGACTGGCCATAATAAATAAATAAATAAATAAATAAATAAATAAATAAATAAATAAAAATGGTTCCCATGAACTCCTTTGAATTCAATGACTCACTTAAATGTCTCACAATAGTCACAAAATAGTTACTTACAATAATACTGGTTATCACAAAAGATGCAGTAAAGGACAGAAACATCTGGATATGATTTATAGCCAGGCAAAAAGATGCATAGGGCAAAGTCTTAGGTATCTAAAGCCCAGGCATATCTGCACTTTCAGAGTCTTTGTGTGCCGTAACTTACTGATATATGAATATATTCTGGCTCAATGTGATGGAGAGTTCTTTTAGCTTAACACATACCAGCACCATCTTGGAAAGGCCTATTGACAAACTGGAATTTGTGCATTTGGTGGAACATTGCATTGATTTCTAATTAACGTAGGACGTCTCAAACTACTTTAGGCATGCCATCCTTTGTCAGGTGGTCTGGGATGTCTAAGGAAGCTACAGTTTTCCTTTACTGCTCCTGTTCAAGCTCCTGTGTTGAGTTACTATTTTGGCTTCCTTCACTGATGTCTATAACCTGCTAGCTGAAATGAATCTTTTCTTCACCTAGTTACTTTTGGTTGTAACAGGAATCTTAAAAGGTCTTATTAATGAAATCAAACCTGAGGCCAGTTATTGGCGTAAATGCTGGAAGATCAGAGAAGCAGAACAAGCCACAGTTTCCTCACCTTGCTAGTTCCTCAGGTGATCCTGTTTCCTCAGGCTGGAAGCTTCTGAGTCCTCATCCCAATGGCTCTCAGCTGAACTGTGCTGCTCCAAAGCATGAATGCTAAACCAGCCGAATGCTTAATTAACAAAATGCTTAACTAACTCTGGTGCCTGATTTTCACATCTTATATATCTTTCTACTTTCTGCATCACTCCCTGGTATTAAAGGTTGGGTTTCTGGGATTAAAGGCATGGGTGACCATGTTTAGCTGTTTCTAAAGTGGCCTTGAACACATAGAGATCCACCTGGCTCTGTCTCCCAAGTGCTGGGATTAAAGGTATGCACCACCACCGCCCAACTTCTGTTATGGCTTGCTCTGACCCATTTTCTAGCCACCATTTTTGGCTTTGTTCTAGTGGCTGTCTGCTCTCTGACCCCAGATATGTTTATTTCGGGGAACACACAATATTTCAGACAACACAATACCCACCACATTTGGTCATGTTAGTTACTACAGCAAGAGAAAACAAACTAGAACACTCACAGACCCAGAGACTTTCTAGGCATGCATACCTTTTGAGTTTTTCTGGAGGCTTCATTATTAGGTGTGGTTACTTAGGCTGCTGGCCATCAGGAAATAGCTATGTTTGGGTTGAAAGTTTCAACCCAGTGATCATTTGGGGTTACTTCAGCAAACAGCCTCATGCTCTGAATACCTACGTGTTTTCCAACAGCTACCTCATAATGTAGGCTCAGATGTGCTTTTACACAGCCTGTCGTATTGTCCTGTCACTCTTACCACTTTTATTGATGTGAAAAGGAAAAGTGGACACAAACATCTCCATCCCTCATCCAAAAGCTATCTCCAGTTGATAACAAAAAAGGAACTCAATGGCATCTTTGGAGGTTCTGTCTCAGTGTTGAGTCAGGGCAGTCTTTAATTTTTTCCAGGTGTGTTTCATTCTATTCCAGGACTCTGGGCTGTTGAGACTCTGGTTCCTGGGTCAGGGTGAGCTCCCTCTCATGCCATGATTCTCAAGCAGGACTGACTCATTGGTTGGCCACTCCTACCATTTCTGGACCACCTTAACCTCAGCACATCTTGCAGCCAAAACAAATTGTATATTGAAGGGTTTTTGGCTGGGTTGGTGTCCCAGTCCCTCCACTGGTAGCCTTGCCTGCTTATAGGAGATGGCTAGTTAGTCTCTGATCCCCCACTACTAGGAGCATTAGCTAGGGTCACCCTCATAGATTCCTAGGAGTTTCCATTGCAATAGGTTTCGACCTTGCTCTGGAAGTGTCCCCCCAATTCCAGGCATCACTCCCCATATTCTCTTCTTCCATCCTCCCTCACCTACTCCCTCCTATTTCCATCCCTACCTGATTCAGGCAGAGTTCAGTGACTCCTGTGGAAGAGGGGAAGGAAGGATGGTAAGAAGCAAAGTAGTCAAGAACATTACAGGAGAACCCACAATTAACCTGGGCTCATAGGGATGGAACCAACAACCAAGGAGTCTGTGGTTCTTACCTAGGCCCTTTGCATATGTTATGGTTGTGTAGCTTCATCTTCTTGAGGGATTCCTAATAGTGGGGTGGGGACTGCCTCTGACTCTTTTTCTGGCTTTCAAAATCATATTCCTCATACTGGGTTGCCTTGTTGAGCCTTAATATGATAGGAGGGGCCTAGTATTTATATGTCATGTTTGGTTGACATCCCTGGGAGGCCAACCTTTTTCTGAAGAGAAATGGAGAACGAGGAATGGATGTGGTTGGAGCTGGCAGGAGAGGAGTGAGGGGAAACTCTGCGCAGAATGTAATAAATGAGAGATTTTTGTTTTGTTTTGTTTTGTTTTTGAGACAGGGTTTCTCTGTGTAGTTTTGGCGCCTGTCCTGGATCTCACTCTGCAGACCAGGCTGGCCTGGAACTCACCAAGATCCACCTAGCACTGCCTCCTGAGTGCTGGGATTAAAGGTGTGCACCCAGCTCTTTTTTTTTTTCCTGAGATAGGTTTCTCTGTGTAGTTTTGGTGTCTGTCCTGGATCTCGCTCTGTAGACCAGGCTGGCCTCAAACTCACAGAGATCCATCCACAATATGAGAGAATTCTTAAAAAAGAATATATTGTGTGAAAGAATCTATCTTCAAAACTAAAATAAATAAAAAGAGAATTCTAAAACTTTTAGGAGTGCTTTACAAGTGCTAATACAAAGATCAAATATTTACTGACTACAAATCATGTGAAGTGTCTGTGTAATCCATTCAAACACTTAGGCCTTGGGAATCCCCTAGTCTAAAATCTGCAGAATGTCATACTTTCTTTTTCTTTTGAAATAGATGACATTCTGCAGAATATGATGATAGTCAAGCACCCTGTGTACTATGCTGTAATAAAGACAAAGAGCTAGTAACTATTGCAGTTCCTATACAGGTGCAGACTGATTTTTAGATTGTCTTTATTGATAGAGGTTGAAAAATTGTATGTTGTTAGCTGTTTTTGCTCTTTTGGGGGGCCTTCCACCGAGCTCCCAAATAAATCACTCATGGAGACTTATCCCTAATTATAAACGCCTGGCCTTAGCTCGGGTTGTTTCTTGCCAGCTTTTTTAAAACTTATCCCATCTACATTTTGCTTCTGAGCTTTTGCCTTTATCTTCTGTGTATCTTACTTTCATGCTTACTCCGTGGCTGGCTGAGTGGCTGTGTGGCTGCGTGGCTGGCCCCTAGTGTCCTCCTCTCCTTGTTCTCTTGCTCTTTCTCTTTTCCTCTCAGATTTCTCTATTTATTCTCTCTGCCTGGAAGCCCCACCTATCCTTTTTCCTGCCTTGCCATTGGCTGTTCAGCTCTTTATTAGACCATCGGGTGTTTTAGACAGGCACAGTAACACAGATTCACAGAGTTAAACAAATGCAACATAAAAGAAAGCAACATATCGTTCATTATTAAACAAATATTCTACAGCAAAAACAAATGTAACATAAGGAAATGGGATGGTTGAGCTGGAACAGGGATGGAGTGTAAAACCACTAAGAGATACCATGATAAAACTAAGTTTTAAAGTCCCATTTTGATTGTATTTACCAGTCTTAATAAATTTATTAACTCTAATAAAACACATTCGCAGAGGACTGCATGGTTCATAAGTATGTAATACTTGTGTAGTATAGATAATTATCTTCCCCGATGTAATCGTATTCCCTCTTCCCAGGTCTCTCAGTCTTCTACGCAGTAAGGCCATTTATTCCTAGTGTCAAGTGTGTCACCTAATGGACTATTCTCTTCAGTTGTGTTCTAGAATCTAAGTCCATACAAGAAAGAGGACAGAAATCTTATAGCAGTTTGAACTATATAGATTCTGTAATTTTTTTGTTTCATTTCTTTAGGACTGAAATTTTTATCCTTGACATACTCACAAATAATGCGGGCATTGAAATAGAACCATTTAATGTTTGAAAATATAAAAGTCTGTTAATATATGGAGAATAGTTCTACATCTCAAAAAGGAAATTAAATAATATTTAACCTTTATAGCCTCACAATAGCAATTCTGAAAAAACAAACCCTCCAATATGCTCTCTGTTAGTGCAACCTGAAAAATATCCACTTGCTACTATCATTTAATGATTTTTGATTTCTGGTTTATATATGTTTAAATTTAAGAGATATTTATAAATGTTTAAAAGTTAGATTGCAAAAGTTAAAGTAAAAAAAAATTAAAAGAAAATGTGAAACCTCTAAAAGAAAAAGTATAATCTTTAGTTCATATTTGTCTCCCTAATCACTGTCACAGAACCTTTTTTAGCTGTTTCTATACACAAATATCAAAATAGTCATTTTGATATAAACTGACATAATGTGGTGTGGTGGGTATTGTGTTCCTTGAAATATTGTGTGTTCCCCAAAATAAATATATCTGGGGTCAGAGAACAGACAGCCACTAGAACAAAGCAAAAAATGGTGGCTAGAAAATGGGAAGAGTAAGCCATAGCAGACGTTGGGTGGTGGTGGTACACGCCTTTAATCCTAGCACTTGGGAGGCAGAGCCAGGTGGATCTCTGTGTGTTCAAGGCCACTTTAGAAACAGTTTAGCATGGTGACCCATGCCTTTAATCCCAGAAACCCAACCTTTAATCCCAGGGAGAAAGGTATATAAGGCATGAGGACCAGGAACTAAAAAGTAAAGTATGTAGTTAGTTAAGCATCTGGTTGATTAAGCGTTCAGGCTTTGGAGCAACACATTTCAGCTGAGATTCATGTGGAGGAGGACTCAGAAGCTGCCAGCCTGAGGAAACAGGATCACCTGAGGAACTAGCAAGGTGAGATAGCTGTGGCTTGTTCTTGACTCTGATCTTCCGGCAATCACCCCAATAACTGGCCTCGGGTTTGTTTTCATTAATAAGAACACTTAAGATTCATGCAACATTGTGGTGGTTAAATGTGTCATATATAAACTGACACAATGTGGTAGTTAAAAGGTGAGTCTAGAGCTGTAACCTGCTGTATGGAATTCTGAATTCACACTCTATCAGCTTGACTACCATGAATGTGATCTAGTGCATCTCCTTTTCCACACTTTTCCATACCTTTAAGGTAAAGATGAGAATACCGCCTTAAAAATTATGGTGTGCAAATATCGATTTAAAATGGTGGTTTTAGCAATGTGTAGACTATTAGCTATACTTAATACTTCTAAACCTTTATATGCTACACATGTCACTGAAAGAATGTTTGTGAATCAAGAACATACTGTAATTTTTAATTCACTCTACAATGATTTTTGAATCATTTAGAATATTTTCTATCTATTAAATACAGATTAAATTCAGGTAGAAAGCCTTTCAATACATTATTTCTACATATATTGCAGACCAGAATAATCTCCCTGTCTAGTTCATGTTCCCTCAACTCTTACTGGTTTCCCGAAATATGATGAAATACCCGTAAGATGAGAGGTTTCCTCCCATTCAATTAGGCTTATAGTTTATGCATCTTATGAGGTTTTGAACAATATGTCATATTGAAAATTAGCCTCTTCATGAAAATGGAAAGTAGTTAGTTTGGAGAGGATCACATGAGGAGGAGAGGGCAGGAGGAGATTTGGGGAAAGATTCAATGAAAGCAACATATGTAAAATATGTATAAAATCCCCAGTGAAACTATTATTTTGTATACTAATTTTAAAAACTAATAGAAAGAAATATGTATTGATATATTGACTTTAAAAGCCATAATTATTTTCTTCAGAAGTCAAGAGTAAGAAAGGTAAATTGTAATTATTTTAGTGAAATGAGAAGATAGACATGCATATACAAATTACTTTAGCGTTAACTAACTTTTTATGTAATGAAAAGAGAGCTCATGAATTTGAAAGAAAGCAAGGAGGGGTATATAGGAGGATCTGGAGGGAGGATAGGCAAGGAAGAAATTATGTGATTGTACTATAATCTCAAAAATAATAGAAATACAAAAGAATGTCATGAAACTAAATATAACTATGAACAATAAAATGATAGAGATAAAGTGAAGCAAAACTAAAACAGTTAGACAAGCTGACTTAGGAACTCCTCCCATTGCATTGCTTTATCTTCCTGGGGATTATCCATCTTCCTTTCTGTTGAATATGGCATGTTTAGCAGTGTCTATACCTACCTCCTTGTCCTTTGTGTCTCCACTGTGCTCATGTCTGCTTAGTAATTTTGAAAATAATGTAGATTCTTCCTGAGCAGGTCTCCTGGCTTGCCTGCCTTCACCTACATAGCCTTACTCCCTAATTGCTTCTCAATATACACTGCAGGAAATCAAAACCACTACCATGGCCCATAAGCCTTCTGAAATCTGACTTTCCCTCCTGTATCATTGTCTGTCACTCTTCTTCTTATTAAATATTATGTGCAAAACATGTTCCATGCTTTGAGTCTTAATGCTTGTCCTTTACTCTATTTGTATGATTCATGTGAAATCATGTGTATGGTTTCTATGTGTTTGTTTGGTGGTGGTGGTGGGTTTTTTGTTTTGTTTTTGCTTTTGTTTTTGTTATAGTTCCTATATCATCACTCCCTTTACAAGACAGGAACACTTGTTCCCATTTTAGAAAAAAATGTCCTGAACTCATATCAGCAAAGAAGGAATATTGAAAAATCTGACTAGATTTTTCTTGCTGGCAGAATTTCCCACTGTATCAGTGAGCATCTGAGTGTATCCTTTTTGTCTTATTATGAATCTGCTACTCAGGCTTCTGTTACACCCAGGCCCAGGGATGAATTTCTTCTTCTTCTTCTTCTTCTTCTTCTTCTTCTTCTTCTTCTTCTTCTTCTTCTTCTTCTTCTTCTTCTTCTTCTTCTTCTCCTCCTCCTCCTCCTCCTCCTCCTCCTCCTCCTCCTCCTCCTCCTCCTCCTCCTCCTTCTTCTTCTTCTTCTTCCTCTTCTTCTTCTTCTTCTTCTTCTTCTTCTTCTTCTTCTTCTTCTTCTCCTCCTCCTCCTCCTCCTCCTCCTCCTCCTCCTCCTCCTCCTTCTTCTTCTTCATCTTCTCCTTCTCTTTCTCCTTCTTCTTCCTCCTCCTCTTCCTCTTTCTCCTCCTCCTTCTTCTCCTCCTTCTCCTTCTTCTTTTCTTCTTTTTTCTTCTCCAACTCCTTCTCCTCCTCCTTCCTTCTCCTTCTCTTCTCCTTCTCCTCCTCCTCTTCTTCTTCTTCCTCCTCCTCCTCCTCCTCCTCCTCCTCCTCTTTCTCCTCCTCCTCCTCTTCTTTTTCTTCTCCTTCATCTCCATCATCACCACAAAAAGTAAAACCAGAGGTTCCTGAAACATTAATGCACAAAATAATAAATATATTAACTGGTTTTATTTAACTGTTCAACAATATATTAAGATATGGAAAGAAAACAATGTAGGTCATTGATTTTTTTTTAATACAACAAAACTCACGTCTGCCGCTCCTCTGCTCTATCTGTTGGCAAGAGATTCAGAGACTGGTTTTATCTCCCAAAAGGAAACAAACGTCCAGATTCTGTAGCTGTGCCTTGTTGACTGTCTGACTGTCACGTGTTCTTCCCCTCTGAATGCATTTCTTCTCTACTGCAGTTACTACTACTGTATTGCTCCCACTTTCCTGTCCTTTCCTTTTTTCCTAAGCAACCTCTCTTACAGTTTGCCCTTGTCATTGTATAAATTGTTCCCTCCTTATAAACAAACACTGTGAGAGTCCAAGAATAATTCCAGCCCTAAATATGTTGCCCAAGATGCAAGGAAAGTAGGAAGTATGCTAGCTGATTTCCTAAGTGTCTCCATCATGTCCAGAGATACTTTGTCAAGGAACAAAGTAAGCAGAGGCTTCTGAAGGAGCAGGGCTGAGTGAAGGGGGAAAAGAGAAGGCTACATTACACCAGAAGCAGAAGGGATGTCTTGCCTTTGAGCATCTATAGTGTTACAAAAACTTTATTTACTTCTAAGTCTAAGGAGAATACTCATAAAGATTGTGTGAAATGTTATGAGGTCACTTGCTTCATGTTGAAAGGATAGAAAATGTGTCAGTCATAGCACAGAACAAGTACCATGAATTGAGGACACACTAGGGGGGCTGGGATACCCATAATTTCACTGGGAGCTCTGGGTTAGGGCCTATTATTGAGAGTGCTGTGTGTTCTTTAATATTTACTCTAGGTTTTATTAAAAATACTTTCAGAAAATTAGTAACAATCTTAAAATTGTCTTGCATGCAACAGGACATATCACTTAATTTAATTTTTTAAAAGAGATGATTTGTCTGTTATTACTAATATTTTGAATTTAGACTTTATGGTCTAGATTATCTTCAAGAGAAACTCCAAGTTTCTTTGCAAATTTTTGACAAAATATGGGTGGTCAGTATAATTTAGTTTTATATACAATCATAATTAGAAAATGCTGGTAGGAAGAGAAACTTAGATAACGATAGCTTCTACCTGTTCCGGATATATGAGCCCCAAAGGTAACAATATTTTTAAGTAATCTTGTGTGAGTTCTGTGTCCTTCAACTTCAACATTATCAACTTTGCACACTGTCAGTAATGAAAATGAAACATCAGGAGTGGCATGAATAAGAGACATCTGGATGATGAAGAATGTAAGATATGAGCCTTTTAAGCTGAATTTCTCTAGAGAGGAAATATATTCCCTTCTCACTTACTAGATCTCCCAGATGGGAGATAGTTGTTCTTGGGCCATTTTGCTTGCTCTTTCAATCAAACTGTGAGTCTTGAAAATGGGATTTTCTTCAAGGTTATGTGTATTTAAGAGTTGGTATGCTCATTGTGGAGAGGAAGATACAGGACACAATAAACAGGGCAGTGTTTAGGAATGTAGTAACTTGGCTTGTCATCAGAGTATCACTAACCTATAACTGCAAACTCCATTTGTAATATACCTATGTCTTGATTGCCATCCTTGCTGATCGCTGGAATAATTCATCCACTCAGATAGTTAAAACACTTTGATATCTGTTACACAGATGAGTTTATCAAACTCACTAAAAAATGACCAGCAAAAGGCTAGGATGAAGTTCAAAGTCAATATTTCAGAAGCAATAAATTAAGTTCTCATTTGAGCTACCATTACAGACATGTTTTTGGATCCAGTTATTTACAAAACTGATCTCCTGGATACCTTAACACTACAACTCAGAGGCTTCTGGGTGGTAAGTTGAAATGCCTACAAGAATCACATTCAATACAGGGAATTTTTTCTCAATATCTCTTAACGTTATTCATTGCAATTGTAATATAAGTTCTGACTTAGTGCCCAACCTCTGTCTTTACACATCTGCTCATTGTTTTCTGTGGACCTCATGTTCCCTTTACTGTTGAAGGTCTTTTGTAGTAATCTAAAAGTGACTTGATGTCCACATGGTAAAATGCTGATAAATACTGATGTAGGCTCCACTTCTGGGGAAAAAAAAAATGTTTTTGATACAAGACAAAAGCCAATGACCTTCAACCACTGTTTTTGTGTATGTTGGGGTGGGGGGAACTACTGATGACATTGACTTTAACTTTACAGGAAGAAAATGATGTTTTCTAGAGAACCAAACAAGCCTAGCCATTTCCACTAGCCCTTTAAACACATAAACATTTTACCTTATGAATTCTGAGTGTGTTTTGGTGTTTGTGTGAAAGATAAAATCCTGTAAGTTCGAAATTTCCTAGAAGGAGCAATGTCAGATAAACCTTGGTTAAGTGAGAGACCCTGAAATCTTTAATGCTGAATTCACTCATTTGTATATTATAGGCATTGTTAGCTTAAATTTCATATTGTTAACGTAAGAGACCAGATGTTTCCTTTAGAATAAGGGGCAGATGCTTATGCACTTCCTTTTTTCCGCTCCTGGTTCATATTAACCAATATCTTCTTTGAAGGACGTTATAACATTGAAATTTTGAGCTGGATTGGGACTTCCTTGTCTGAATGAGAAGGAAGGAAGCTCTAAGTCTGAAAAAGAAGTGAGGGGGGGAGTAAGCACAGTGCATGGTTATACCAGATTAGGCTAAGGAAAAAATAGAAAGAACACTTGATTGAACATAAGTACAATCTAAAATAATTCTGTGGGAAAATGTTCCAATTTGATTGAAAGTATTAAGAAAGTTTATTTTAATGTTCAAAAAAAAACTAACAATTATCTTTAAACTGTGACTGATTATATCTCAGGCTTAATATCATTGTATAGTTAGCATTTTCATCATATACTGTTAAAGGGAAAAACAAAATCACTAAAAATATTATTAGCCATGTTAGTTTTTTATTTATTTCTTTTATTTTTGAGAATGTAATACAATCATATCTTCTCTCTCATCTCTTTCCTCATTCCAAAGCCTACCATATATCACACCTTACTGTCTTTTAAATTCATGGCCCTTTTTAAAAATTGTTGCCATGTGCACATGTATGTATGTATGACCCCAAATACAAGCTGCTCAAACAGTATAATGTTGTTTGTATGTATGCTTTCAAGGGCTATCCTTTTGGTACTAGATTGTGGAGGCCCACAAAGGTTTCCTAGTGAGATCTGAGCTTGCTTTACCAAGCAAAGCTGCAGTAAAGGATTGCTTGACCATGTATGTATGTACGTGGTTACCAGGTGATTGGAAAGGATCTGCATTTGACTGTGCTCTGGGGAGGTCTTTTGCTCTAACCCTAGGTATTCCTATAAATAGCCCTTTAGAAGAGACAGGAGAGGTCAATGGACAAGGATCCAGGCCCTCCTGAGGCGATCCTGTGTTGCTCTCTGTTTCTCTCTCCTTTACCCTTCTATCTAAATCTCTTATCCCTCTCTCCTCAAGAGTA
Organism: Onychomys torridus; assembly: GCF_903995425.1. Lineage (NCBI taxonomy): Eukaryota > Metazoa > Chordata > Mammalia > Rodentia > Cricetidae > Onychomys > Onychomys torridus. The sequence continues at coordinate 76,744,417 of NC_050445.1, read as the reverse complement.
CCCTGGGGTGAAATGTGGGAGCCCTCACACAGCTGGGCTCCCACACTAGATAATCAAGTGGTGAGCGCCTCGTGGAGAAGACTGTTTCTCCCACTCTTAGCACGCCTTAGCGGCCTAGAATTCTTACTTTTTTGTTTGTTGTTTGTTTATTCTGTTTTAATGTAAGTTTGATCTATGTACTTAAATAGAGTCTACTGCCTTTCAAGGACTTTCAAGATTTTACTGTCATGCTAAAAACTCAGTTACTTTTAATTTACCATTTTCCAAATGACAATCTTACAATTTAGAGGAAGTTGCCTGTCTATCATCACAAACCTTGTAAATCCGGGAGTCAGCACTTAGTTTAGAAGTCGTGCATTTTTGAGAAGCCCTGTTCATAGCAAGGAAGTTTATCTTTTTTTTTTTTTTTAATTTTATAATTTAATTTAAATTTTTTTGTTTTGTTTTGTTTTGTTTTTCGAGACAGGGTTTCTTTGTGTAGCTTTGTGCCTTTCCTGGGACTCACTTGGTAGCCCAGGTTAGCCTTGAACTCATAGAGATCCGCCTGGCTCTGCATCCCAAGTGCTGGGATTAAAGGCATGCACCACCACCACAACCACCACCACCACCACCACCGCCCTCCCGGCTTAATTTAATTTAATTTTACATATCAGTCACATATTCCCCTGTCCTCCCTCCTTCCCCCCCCCCCCCCTCTTCCCCCGCCTTCCTCCCCAAGCCCATCCCCTATTCCCATCTCCTCCAGGGCAAGGACTCTATTCAGTCCAGGCAGGTCCAGTCCCCTCCTCCCAGGCTGAGCAAAGTGTCCCCACATAAGCCCCAGGTTCCAAAGAGCCAGCTCATGCACTAAGGACAGGTCTCAGTTCCACTGCTTGGACCCCTCCCAAACAGTCCAAGCTAATCAACTGTCTCACTTATCCAGAGGGCCTGGTCCAGCTGGGGGCTCCTCAGGTATTGCTGTCCTGCTAGAAATCTCATCCAATGACTGAGGGAAGCGGATGCAGAGATCCACGGCCAGCCCCCAGGTGGATCTCCAGGAGGGATTGTACGAGTGAGAATTGTTGAGACCAAGATTGAAAAAAGCACAGGGACAAATAGCCAAACTAATGGAAACACTTGAACTAGGAAGTTTATCTTAAAAAGCTCCTTCAGTTTTCTAGATCTTCTACATGTTTAATTGAATCTCAACTACATTTTATTTCCAACTATATATTATTGTTCTTAAGATTTATTTTATATTTCACTTAAAACTCTGCACAAGTCATCATAGATATTTTGCTTATAAAAATGAAATAACTTATCAATATTTAATTAATTTTGTAAATGTCATATTTTCAAAGAACAAAATAATTGTATAGCACTCTTTAAAAAGTGAATGAGATAGTTTATAGATGAAAGCCAACCATTAAAAATATCTTGAAAATTGTGATTTTTTTCAAGTATGTAGTATGTAAATAAATTCTTCACATGCTTTAATACCTCAATCATCAAATAAGTTTTAAGTGAGGAATAAATTGAAGAAGACAATGAGACTTGTTTTAATCTCCAAATGCTAAAATAAGCTAAACACTTGGGCCACAGTTTACTGACCAATATGATTTACTTTCCAAATTCTGAAATTTTTCTATTTAATAAATTCTGCTTGCTGATGCCCAAGGAATTAAAAAAAATTATGGAAAAAATGTTGAGATCTCTAGTCTAGGCAGGAGACTAATGGTAGGGCTAGAGGATACTTTATGAGAACTATGCAGAGTTAGAAGGAAAGTCAGAAATGTGAGGAACACATGAGAAATGATCAAGTAGACTCGGTTTCTGAGCTGTTTTATCCAAGGGAAAGAGTTCAGAGACTAGTGGATGCAGACTGATTCTGCCATATTTTTAATGGAAATCTGGGTGTAATTAGTTAAAGTGATTTAGAAAGATTCTCTTTCCTTCCTGCTGAAATAAAAAATAGTGCGTGCTGTCAGTGTTGGTCTCTGACCCTTCAACTTGATTTTGCAACACATAGACTCTATATATAGTATTTGAGTTATAAGCAAAAGGAAGATATTACACAATTGCATATTCAACAATTTCTTGGTGTCTGCTTGGTACTAGATTAATGACACAAACACTAAAAGCATCATAAAACTCACACTTTTTTATTCTTCCTCCACTGAAAATTGTATAATACTTCTCCCCTCACTCTTAGCAGATATTTAAAGAAAGATTAAATCACAAATTCCTAGTTTTCCATAGTCAAGTTATGTCTCAAAGAAAAAGGATACCCAAAAGTAAAGTGAGGGACTTGGGGTTAAAACTTTACTATCAATTCATGTCAAATGCACTCTTTTTTCCAATATATTTTTATTTATTATTTTGGAATTATGCATTATGCACCCCAATCATACTCACTTCCCAGTACTCTTAGGTTCTTTCCCAACCCTTGTGACTTCCTACCAAAAGAAGAAAGGAAAAAAGAATTGAGGAGGAGGAGGAGGAGGAAGAAGTAGAAGAAGAAGAAGAAGAAGAAGAAGAAGAAGAAGAAGAAGAAGAAGAAGAAGAAGAAGAAACAGCTCAATTTGTGTTGCCCATATACTCACTGAAACATGGTCAAACTCCCAGTGGTCAGCCCCTTAAAGAAAATTGAGTATTTCCTCACCTGTGCCCACACCAGAAGTCATCAGTTGTAGAGAGCTACACTTCAACATCCTTATCACAATTTTTAAGAGTTCTATGGATTTCTGTCTAGGCTGTTCCTTTTTTTGTTGGGGGTGGTTGGAGGTAGGGATAAGGGTTGTCACAGAGGCCTTCTATGTCTCTTTTTCTCAACTGTGAGTCCTGCAGGCATTGATATAATGTAAAAGTATTTTCCTTGTCCTTTACAATCAGTACAGGCATGGACCATGGACATTCACATCGTCTCTGGGGTCAGCACATGCCACAGACTTCACCGTGGTCTCCAGTATTAGTAGAGTCCAGGGATATCAACTAGGTGTTCTACTAAAACATCATAGCCCTCAGCTGAAGCACAGGCCAAGAATGTCAACAAAGCATCTGGGGCAATACAGGCCACAGACACTGATATGTTCCCCTGTGGCAGCCTGGTTCATGGACATCAATATGGTTTCAGTTGGCAGCATAAACTATGCTTACCACCAATGGTGATATGATGTCCATTAGCCTCGTTAGCACTGAAGGCCATATGGATGGCAAATGCACCACTGACTGAGCAGTCAGAGAATTAAGACACTAACTAAAGAGGTGAGATCAGGAAAATGCTTTGTCCATAATTACTTGCCCAAGGTGTGTCCATCCTATTTTCAGAATTTTTTTTTAGTCTATGTTCAAATAATGATCTATTTAGTCTCCTATGCCTCTAGCAACATTGCTTACCAATTAAATATCTCTCTTATGCAAAACAAATTGGACTCATTTTTTCTTGTTTTTGTGGGGGTGTGGATCTGGGAGGACTGGGAAGGGAGTGTGATCAGGGTGCATGATGTCCAATTCCCAAATAATCAATAAAAATATTATGTTGGAGAATATATATATTTGTACATGGCCTCTGCGTTACTCTGCATTGGCTACCAAGTCATTTTATATACCATTTTTTAGAGAAGCACACTGCTTTCCCTTCCTACAGGGTAAAATCCTATTTATTTTTTAAAACTTTGCATAGTAGCCATTTTGCTGAGCATTTAGTATTTTTTCCCAGATATTACTAATCAAATTATACATGCATCTCTTAGAGTATTGCAGCTTGCAATTTTATGTGTAACTGGTCATATACAAACTCTTGGGCAGAAACATTTATCAATCACTGGTTTCTAATATTCAGGAGTTAACAATGGTGAAGTTCCAGATGAATCTCCTTCCATTTCTGTTATACAACGATTTGGAACATAATTCTTAATTGAACAAAGCATTACCTTGGGATCTTCACAGTTGCTCTGAAATGAACACCACTCAATCAGGAGAACTTTTAGCATGAATTGAATTTAGATGCTCATCATTGCTGTCTAAAAATGTTCTATGGATCATGATTTAAAACACTGAAGTGAAAGGCTGCTGAAGAGCGCAGGCAGAGCCAGAACACTCCCACTGGGGATGTCGACATACTGAGTTGCACTTACACATGGCAACAGCACAGCCACTGTCTGATTTGAAGTCTGCATTCAGTTTACCAGCATCCTAATTCAGCAAAGAGTCGTCTTTAGCAATTCAAATCCTTTAGTAAATCAAATTGTACTAATAACTGTTGAAATTTTCATTTATTGTTCCAAACAACTATAGCTAAATGTAACTAATAATGCATTTTGTATTTCATGGACATCAACATGTTTTCCTAACTCACAATAAAAAATATGGATACAAAAGCAATTTAATAGATTTTAAGTATGAAACAAAAGATAAACAGCAATAAATTAAGAAAATATTTGTATATAGCTAATATCAAAAGCTCAATTTCAGTTTATTTTTTTCAGTATATACTTAGTAATAAAGTATATAGTAATAAAGTAATAGGATGATTAAAATTTTAGTATATACTCTAATAAAAACATTTTAACATTTTATTGTCCAATTATTTCAAAGTAAAATTTTCTTGTTAGCTTAAAAAAACAAATTTAGTTCTCTGTTAATACTATTCTTAAATGCATGATTATTATTAATTAAACAAATACCATAATGTTGAAGATGAATACCATTGTGTATACATTATTTGTTTATTTGGTGTGTGTATCTGTGAATGAGTGTATATGTGTGGTGTGTACACATGGATACAGCCCCCATGTGCATGGCTGTAGAGACTAGAGAAGGACATTAGGTGTCCAATGCTCTCCATCCTATTCCCCGGACACAGTTTATTTGTCTAACCTAAACCTGGAACTTGCCGTTTATCAGCTAGGCTGGCTAGCCAGTAAGTTCTAGCCATCCTCCTGTCCCCATCCACCTCAGCACTGGGTTACAGGTATATAGGGTTTCACCAAGCTTTTAAGTGCGTGGAACTCAGGTCCTCAGGCTTGTACAGCAAGTGCTCTTATCAATTATCCATCTCCCCATGCCCTTAACACTGGTTTTTAAACACCAGAGGATTTAAATGTAGCTCTAAAAATGAACAACAAATCAAAAATGATTAGAAATGTTAGTTGATAAATAAAAGCAACCAAACCTGAAAATTAAGTGAATGCTTTTCATTGACTAAAAACTCTACTGTATGAATGTGCTTTTATAAATAAGTAGATTTAAAATGCATGAGGTAGGAACCTTGAGAGAAGACTCAATGATTAAGAGTACCTGCTGGCCCTGCAGATGTCCCAAGTTAAGTTCCCAACACTCACATCAGGTAGTTCACAACTGCCCAGAACTCCAGGTGCACATGAACTAAAGTCTTCTTCTGGCCTCCATGTGAAACTCTCCCATACATGGCAAACACTCACTTGGACACAGAAACATAAATAAAGCTAAAAGTGAATCTATAAATACATGCAGTAAGAGAATTCAGTAGCAAGATTCACTTGATGAGAAATTATTGGCAAAACCAAAAACACTTAGTTTGAATACTAATTCCACCACTTACAAGTTGTAAGATCTGGAGGAAAACATTTAATCAAATAAATTTTAGGCACACAAATGTTTAGTACAGAACATGTCATTATTATAATACTCTATGAAATAATATTTATAACATGCTTACCTATGTGCTACTGTTTTCTTAGGCTCCGCCCTGCTCTGTTCAGTGCAGCTTTAGCCTGAGTGTGATGCACATGTGGCTACACTCTGTGTTGAAATGTTGGAGAGGAAGGTCTATTTTCAAATACAAGAATTCACACTAACATCTTGGAAGTTGGTTAATCTTTCTGCCTCGCTGTGTATAATCTTCATTTGTCCAGAACTAATTGCTCCATTTCCCAGTATCACTTAATATTTGTTATTGTCTTTCCCACTAAGCAGTTAGTCATCCACCATTTCATACATGTTTGTTTGTTTGCTGTTGTTGTTTTGATACAAGTCCTCAAGTATCACAAACTTGCCTTTAACTCACTTACCTAAGGATGAACTTGAGCTTCTGATTAAAGCTCAAGGATTACAGCAATGTACCACTGTGCTGTTATGTGGTGATAAGGATCTAGAGGATAGAGTGATGTGAGATTGTTGTGGTATACAGTGGTCCCTGCAGATACGATGTTTGAGCTGAGATGCTGAATAAGAGTGAAGTAACTTGGAAGCAAGCATATGAGGAAGTTATCAGACATCAGAACTGCCAGGAAGATGTCAAAGGCAGAATATAGTTTTAGCATTCTTCAGGAAGCCAGCAAACCATGAGATATGATGTGAGCATCGGAAGGGGCTGAATCAAGTTTGGTGTCATCCATTCTTAGCCTTTGAAGACCTATTTTTGTATGGAACCCTTTCTGAGCTCATTCTAATTTTAAGGTATGTTCTTGATGAAGATCTACGTAACCAGATTGTCGTTGAGTTAGGGAGTAAGGAGACTTGAACACTCCAGAAGAACTGTTCCTATTCATTTTCCCTGTTTTTTTTTCCCTTTTATTAAGAAATTTTTAATTCATTTTACATACCAAACACAGATCATCTCCTAACTCCTTCTGCCCTGATCCAGCCTTGCCCCAGCAACTCACCCCTTCATTCCCTCCTGCAAAAATGTAAGACCTCCCATGGGACAAATCCTCATACATTCACTTGAGGCAGGTCCAAGCCCCTCCCCCTGCATCAAGGCTATGTAAGGTGTCCCATTATAGATAGTGAGTTCCAAAAAGCCAGCTCATGCACCAGGGATAGATCCTGATTCTACTGCCAGGGGGTTTCTTAAACAGACTAAGCTACACAACTGTCTAGCTTATACAGAGGGCCTAGTCCAGTCCCATGCAGGCTCCATAACTGTTGGTCTAAAGTTCATTACTTCCCACTAGGCAAATGGATGGAACTAGAAGATATCAAACTGAGTGAGGTAACCCATACTCAGAAAGACAACCATGGTATACACTCACTCATAAGTGGACACTAGATACAAAGCAAAGGATGACTAGACTACAAGCCACAGCTCCAGAGAAGTCAATGAACAAGGGGGACACTAAGAGGGACGCATGGATCTCCTCGGGAAGGGGAAATAGATGAGATCTCCTGAGTAAACTGGGGGTGAGTGGGAGCAATAGAGGGTAGGGGGTGGGGGATGTTCCTATTATTTTATTTGACAATGATTTAGACAATAGCAGCCCCTTTGTGTTTCTGGCCTCCAGGAGGCAAGAAAGGCCTCAAATGAGTCAACAGGCCTTAGCTGAGGAATTGAGGTAAATCTATTCCTTTAGTTCTCATGTATTTTCTATGCCATTTGTTTAATTCTCCATCACTTTTGTGTTCTATACTACTATTTGTACATTTTTTTTTTTATATAGGAATCATAAAAAAACCCACATCTGAGATACTAGGATCCATTTTTTTTACAATGACTTATATTAAACACAATATTTAAGAAATTCTTAATGTAGGGCAGAGTGGCACACACATTTAATCTCATAACTCAGGAGGTAGATCAAGGCAGACCTCTGTAAGTCCCAGAACAGCAAGGGACACAGAGAAATCCTGTACCAAAACAAATAAACAATTATTTAATATATTTTGATTGTAGATTAAATTAAAATAAATAAATGTTCAACTCTTCACTCTTCCAATGCTATTAAAAGATATATGCTAAATTTTACAAAATAAGGATATAAATTTGTAGGAAAACTGACCATATTTTAACATTATACAAAATTATCCCCAAGGGAATTTTTCTGGATTATGGAATTCAAGAAGACATTAAAGAGGGGGTGCTTTCACTGAATATTTTTTGTTTTGTTTTGTTGTATTCTATTCTCATACAATAAATCCTATCTACTGTTTCACCTCCCTCCACTCCTCCCAGTTCCCACCACCAGATCCACTGCTCCTTCATTTCCCTTCAGAAACAAGTAGGCCTCTGAGGGATATTGGCTGAACACAACATGAAAAGATACCATAAGACTTGGCACAAATCTTCATATCAAGGCTGGGATAAGAAACACAGTAGGAGAAAAGGGGTTCCAAAAGCAGGCAAAAGAGTCAGAGACACCTCTGCAACCATTAAGACTCCTACAAGAACACCAACCTAATAACCATAACACATATGCAGAAGTCATAGTAAATATGATACTAAATACATCAATGCTTGCTGTCTACTTCACAAAACTGCAGGGTGAAAATCATATTTAACAAATACTGTACATGGTAAATTATATATAATATGCATTGCAGATAATGCATATTGTAGAAATAAATTATGGCAACAATCTTATAGATTAAATTGAAATGTTTTTAAGATATTTTCACATTAGCATCTGGCTTATGATAGTAATGACAATACCTTTTAACATGGAAGTGTCCATTAAATCAAGTACAACAGTAGAGGGCTGAGAATTGGATATAGTATTTTCTTTCCAACTATCATTGAATTTAGACAGTAACTGTATGTGGACTTTGCTGTTCCACAAGCCAATTCCAAAATAACAACACAGATACTTATTATTAATTATAAATGCTTGGCCAATAGTTTAGGCTTGTTTTTAGCTAGCTCTTGTAACTTAAATTAACCCATTTCTATTCATCTACATACTGCCCTAAGGCTTGTTTAGCTCATGTATGTACTTCCCATCCTGTTTGTTCTGCATCTCATGGCATCTCCTCCAACTCTTCCTCCTTCTTCCCAGCATTCTCTGAGTCTGGTTCTCCCACCTAACCTTTTCCTGCCTAGCCATCAGCCAATCAACTCTTTATTCACCAATGAGAGTAATACATATTTATAGTGTACAAACATTGTCCCACAGTATTTCCTCCTTTTGTTTAATTTAAAAGAAAAGTTTTAATTTTATCATAGTAAAATTATATACAACAAAAACAGTTATCAAGTAAGAATTACAGTTACAATATCCAGTCCATTTGTATTTAGAAAAATTAGAGAAAATACTCTACTAATAATCTTATTTTTGTGAGTCTCAAATTTTATGCCTAATTTACCTTTTATCACAACTAAGGAAAATTTTGTCTAGTTATTTATCCTTTAGTTTTCCTTCCATCAAAGATCCCAGAAGGGTGTAATATTACCTAATGACAGGGACATCTGGCTGCCTGGACAGTCACCCAAAGTTCTTCTGTAATTTTGGATCATCCAGTTTTGGCCTACAGGCGTAATATATTTGACAGACATTTTTGAGAAGCAGGAAATTTTGAAGGACTGTCCTACCTTCTCTTGGAAAAGTTTGACAATTTCTCTCTCTCTCAATCTCTCTCTCTCTCTCTCTCTCTCTCTCTCTCTCTCTCTTTCTCTCTTTTTCATCCTGCTGATCCAGTTTGGACAATATACTGTCTGCAATTGAGCCAAGAACAGTTTTTTTTCTTTTTTTTCCCCCCAAATGACTAGCTTTTGCCAAAAAGAAAGCAAATTTCATATGGAGATTCTCTGATGCCCATCATCTTCTCTGGAAGCAAATTGGTGCTGTCAGAGGCATTTTGAGATGCTGGATCACCTGGGCCATTCATTTCTGTTTTTTTGTTGTTGTTGTTGTTCTGAAAATACATACATTATAAAGGTAACATACATGTCTGCACTAATGCAAGTATAGACTATGCATTGTACTCACGTTACCCAAAGATGATTTTTTTTGTTTTATGTTAAAGCAAGTAAAATATATATTACATGCTTTGTAATTTTTCTAACTTTTTTTGTCTGTAGCCAAGATTTTCAAGAGGGTCTTCCCCAATCAAACCTTATCCATATCCACCTGGAATGAATCCATAACCTTTCATTTCCTGTGGAAACAAAAACATAAATTCTCCCCTAAAGCAACATACCCTTTGACTTCAATTTTCAATTTTAAAATATATAGGTTGATTTAATCTAGCAGGTTTCATAATCACATGTCTCTCAGCATCTCTTTAATCAGCAATCAAAAAATTTAAAGACAACACAGTAATATATGGGATCCAGACTCTGTATTTTTCATCTTTATGTGGTTTATTGTATTTTTATTACTCTATTCCTTTTTTAAGAACTTTATAATTTTTAAACTATTTTTTAATCTATGACTGTATATAAAATATCTTTTTTCTCTTCCAAGCCTCTGTATATTGTTTACCACATTGTAAGCCATTTAGAGGTTTCTTTTGTCTGGATCTGTCCTTACTATGTATTTGTAACCTTTTTTTTTTTTTTTTTTGTCTGTATGAACCAAACTTAAACTGCTGTGTAACTAAGATCCTGGCATGTGAGCTCCTCCCCCCTCAGCTCCCTGAGAGCTCAGACTCATGGCAGAGGTATTGGGGGGCCATGTTCACCACCCCAACTCTGGGACCCTTTGGGTCCACACTGCTATTGAGCAGTGTGTTACTCACAAACCTCATATAAGTATTTTGTAGTAAGGCCTCTTGAGCTGTGTCCATGTTTGACATTAGCACCAAGCCAAGAAGAAGCCTCTTAAAGGAGCCACTCTGTTTTCTGTTAGCTTCGAACCTACCCAAGAAACAGTGGTTACTAGGAAGCTGTTTTGTTTTGTTTTGCTCTGTTTTTGTGTGTTTAGAACTTATATAAGCTTTCTCGGGTCTGATGTGGATGTAGGTGCCTGATTGGCCAATCAGCTTTTTTTTTTTTTTTTTTAACAATGAAAGTAATACAAATTTACAATGTACAAAGATTGTTCCACAGCAAATACATTTAGCTAGAAAATTCAACAATCCAAATAATGGAAATTTCTGAACAGTGAATGATGCTGTAGGCATTACTATAAACAGAGTAGCAATCAGCATGAGTAGAAAACAAGTATCGCACTAGTAGGAGATGGCTCTTTTGGTGGGTATGACCAGGACCGGTAGAACTGAATTGGTGACAGACTACTGTTAGGTTGGGGGAGCCTCAAACTCTATGTGGATTGCTCTAGTGTCTATGCTAGTTTGCACTCTCACCGGTAGGAGATGCGCCCCCTTCTCCCTATTTCCACACCTAGTTGTTACCATTTACACTCTTGGGAACAGATTAATATGCAATGTCATCCCAAAAGAGTGCTGCATAGTTCTAACCTGAATCTTGGGCTTTTAGGACAAGTCTTCCCACAATGAATACCGAGTCAATAAAATCAATCACTTAATTTTTGTTTTGTTTTGTTTTGTATTGAGACAGTCTTTTGGTTGTAGTCCCGATTGGCTTGAAACTTGGCAGCTTCTCATGCTTGAATTACATTTGTGTGTTCTCATGCCTGGATTTTGTTCTTAATTTGTAAAATGATACATATTTATATTTTCACAAAAGATTAAATAATATACAATGTTATCAGGGCATAAAAATTCTCAAAACCAAATTTTACAATTAGAATATAATTTGTAGATCAAAAAATGAATTTTTAATCATTTAGAAATGCAAAAGAAGCTGAGAGAGAAAAAAGAGAGAGAATATTAAAGATACCAGAAGAAAAATGAAAGTGTAAGCCTAGACATTAATAGACATTACATTTAGAATGCACTTAAAGTAAAAAAAACCCCAACAGGAGACTGAGAAAGGACAGCTAAGAAACTGGAATGAACTTTACAAGGAGCAGAAGAACAATATAAAAAACACACTATAACAGCTAGACATCTCAGTTCTAGAGATTTACTGTGGGCCTTAAGTCTGTCCTACTTTATTTCCCTGTAACTCTCTAAAAGAGAAGAGACTGGTGCTTTGCATTATTGCTCACAGAGCAAATATATTAGAAGCATTTATTATTATTATTATTATTATTATTATTATTATTAATAAATTACCTGAACACTTCGAAGCAATTTTATAAATAGAAAGTGCTCACAGAATGAAAGCAATAATTGTAACAAACCCATGCTCTGAGTTTGATTTAAAAACCAGTGGGACATCTGTTTGGCTGCTACCATAATTGGCTACAAGCCTGTTGTTTTGTTCTGCTAGAAGAGAGACCTTATGTCCTGTGGATATTATTTGCTCTTGGTCCAGGGGGACCTAAGTTTCCATTAGATTACAAGCTCTGTACACATAGCCAAATGTGTGTAAAGCTCTTGCAACATTTCTTTAAATCATTCTTTGTGTTTTTCTTGGTGTTGTTCAAGTACTAGGTTTCTTGACTTCCCTGTGGTTCTTGGTCTACAAGATTTAGCTTCTTGGTGCTCTCTTTAAGGTGCTGTTTAGTGTGGTGTATGTTATGAAGGCTTTCTATGAGAACCCCAAACCCTTCCACAGTCCTCTGCAGTACTGCCAAGGGGTATATTGGTACTGAGTATTCTACAGCCAGGAACCTATGCTGAAAACATTAGCTTATAGGCTATAAAAATTCCCTCATATACCTCAAATTATCTCTAGATTACTCATACTATTTATTATAATGAGAATAAAAAGTAAATTTCTGAATTACTTAGAGGTAATGACAAGAAAAATTCTGTATATTTTTGAGACAGATTCAATTATTATTCAAATGCTTTTTATGTGGTGTTGGTTTAGTTGCCAACTGAAGTTAGAAGCCAATAGCACCAAGAATTGATGCTCTCCTGTTTCAACACCCCTATACACTTGTGTTCTCATCTGACTCCATTCGACTTACTTGCTTCTTCATTTATCCTCATCTCCATCCATAAAGCAGTGTTTCAGTGCTTGATCTGGGCCAGCTCAATGTATTTTCATGGTTACCCAAGGAAAAAAACTTCTACAATTCCATCTAAGACTTCTGAAATTAACCTCAGAGTTTACTCATACATACCAGCACACAATTGAAAACCTATTTTATCTTCAAAATGCATTTTTGAGAAAAAAATCTGTATATGTTTTCTGTTGTTCTTGGACCCACTTTTGGCCAAGTCACCGTTCCCTTCATCAACAGCTGCTTTTCTGGCTTCTTTCCACCCATTTCTACCTCTCCATATCCACCAGCTTTGCTATTATAGACTTTTTCAGTGCAACTGAGGTTTCATTATGCATTTTTCAGAGTACTTCACAAGTCTAGATTACTTCAGAAGCTTCTTCTTCTAGGGTAGGAATAGTCCCTACAGACCCCTGTGCCATCTCTTCTTCCTCCTTCCTGTTCTCTCCCATCCTCATTTTCCTTTCTGCTTTAGGTGTTTGCATCTGCCATACTCCTTTCGCTCTGTGGTTCACTATAGTTTCTGGCCTTTGTTTTTAAATACTTTTTTAATTGTTTGATCATTAATACCTATTTACTTTTATACTTCAGTTTATCTCATTCCTGTGTACACAAATACAAAATATCCATATAGATGTGCATTCACTAAATAATAAAATAGATGCACAAATTTTGACACCTAATTTATCACATAAAGTAATACATTCATGTGTATAGAATCTTAATGTAGCTTGCTACTGAGTCAAGGAATAAATGACCACCCATTTATAAAAAGGAAAATGTTTCTTTGGATTTTGCTGTGTTATGATAATTGTTGGGGAGCCTTTAGTATCAGTGAAGATAAAAAAGGAAGGGAGGATTAAATGGATTATGAAAGTTATTGTCAATTTTAAGTTTCTTGAAAATACTTAAGAGAACTTAATAGAAATTTATCTTAGTAGTATGGATTTCCTTCAGGTTTCATTCTTAATAGTTAGCAAATAGGAAGCAATTTCTTCTAAATTCAATACTTTACAAACATGTTACTGTAATTTTTTAATGTAAGCATAAGTTGTATGTTAATCATAGTGTGATTCATACAACACATGTGTTTTGTAGAATGACTAGATCTACCTATTTAATATGCTACCATGTGTGTAGGGAAAATATTTAACTTCTCTTTTGAAAATGAGACAAGAGAATTTCTAAGTTTGAGACAAACCCGGTTAACATAGTGAGCTCTGGCTATCATGAGCTATAGTATGAGGTACTGTTTCCAAATTATGCCCTTCCAACCAAGAAAAAAATTAAGTTTGTTGAGGGAGTCAAAACAAGACCTTCACTTTAATTTTATGTTTAGAAAAAAAGACATTGTACATGGTAGATTTGAGAACAAGTTAAGCAGAGAAATGTAAAGCAAAACATTCATCACAGTTCTCCTTTAAGAAACTGATCATTTGAAAGGATGGCTTGGAGTGACAGACACCATTTATTCCATGTTAACATGGAAAAAAGAACTACAGAAAATCCCAGGAAGAATTTAGTGATTCACTTAGTTATAAGTTGTGGTCAAGCTAAGCAAGCTGATAGTTATAAAAGGATGTTTCCCAAAAATGTTTTTCTGAAACTTAAGTTAGCAAGGTTAATGTTTAAGTGTTTCAGTGACAATTAGCCATTGTTTTCAAGTGGGTCAAGGAGTTTATGCCAATTTTTCCCTAGAAGGCCACATACTGTTCCTTCCCTGTTACTTTCCTGAGCCAAGGATTCAAAACAGTTCACCATGAACTCTCAAACAATGTGCAAGGAAATACAAAGGATTTTTATAATTTAAAATTTTGGCTTATCTGAAATGATTTTGAAAATGATTTTATTATAAATTTATATATTCTAAATATATCCAGTCTGATAAATTGATTAATGACCAAGTTAACTTCATTAATTATTGATGCTGGCCTAGTGGAAGAAGAATGCATCGAAAAGAAAGAAAATCACTAGGGGGTAGGAAAGAGAACATAAATGCTATTGCAATTTCAAAACTGGAGTGACATTTTAGAGGCCTGATGAATTTCATTGCTTCCTTGGGGTAAGATTTTTTTTCAGACAGAAATGAAAATGTCTTATAAGGAATGTTCTCTCAGCAGCTGTTATTAGTGGGATTATTGTTAACTGAACTTTAAAACTGAATGCCTAGCAGCTATTAAGAATTGCTGCAAGGCTTACTAGATTATTCTCAACTGTCTTCTTCAATTGAAAAAAAAAAGAGCAAAGTAGCTTTTTGGTAGGCATTTATACCCAAAATCATATTTTCTATAGTAATGAAAGAGCCATATTGTGTTATATTTGAGAATATATGGTTCAAATTTCATGTAGCAGGTTCTTCCTGGTATTGAGCAAGAAAGTAAGCCACTGCAGTCATTCCCACTTGTTACCCTCCCATCTGTCACCTGTGAGAACTCAGATAGCACTGGAGCTGCTGCTGCCAGAACTGCCCCTTCACGTCCTAGGTCAGAGTCTTACACACGCTATCAGGAGGAAAGACACACAAATCAAAGATTACCCTGGTCAGCTGGGAATTACAGTCTGTCTTTGTGTGAGTGTTCAGACACAATGCTTCTGGAGATTTCCCACTGTTTGAGTAATTCTCCCTGGGGGACTTTTCTATGTTTTCCCTAATTTTGCCTAAACAAAAATAAGTAAATAAATAAGTAAGTAAATAAATAAATATAAATATTCAAACCTTGGAATTGCTCATAGAATGGCTACAAATTAATGGTTGACCTGTAACTATGATATAGTCAAAATTATATAGGTTGGACATTCAGATGAACCCCCTTTTAGCACTGTCAATATTTATATACTTCGGTTTATTTTCTTTTCTGTAGAATGGGCTTATACCTATTAAGTTGATTAGAAGGGCTCATTTGGGACAAAGAACCAAAATAATTGTATCCACACACAGCAAAGTGCCAGGCACATGGATGTCTCCACTCATGACAGCTGTCACTGAAATATCACAGGGAGTACTGTTATTGATGATTTGACAAAGTGGAGGGTAAGTGCTATTTGTTACAGGAGAGTTTTGCAGAACATGGAACTATGCCCTGTCTTTCCCCTTAGTACCTTTCTAGGATAGAGCTGTCACATGAAAAACCTTGCCATCTAAAAAGAAACAGCAGTGTCCTGTTTGATTTTGTTGGTCTTTCTTGGTCTCTCTGTTTGTTTAACTATGGAGAAATTCTTAATACAGGGGTTATTTATGAAACCAGTGATGTGTTGCTAAAAACATGCCACTGATTATCAGAATTTAACTTTAATCACAGAATTTACTCAGGTTGAGGGTCTAGCTTTATTCATGTACCTACCAATAGTATTAAGCTAAATTCATTCTAAACCAACTGCAGAAAGCAACCATTCAAAAGATTTATTTTCTTTATTAAGAATTTTTTTATTCATTTTACATACCAACCACAGATCTCCTTCTCTTCCCTCCTCCTGCTCCCCATACCCAGCCTACTCCCAGCCCCCAACCACCTCTCATTACCTCCTCCAAAAAGGTAAGGCCTCCTATGGGGAGTCAGCAAAGCCTGGTACATTCTGTTGAGGCAGGACGAAGCCCCTCACCCTGCATCAAGATTTTAAATAACAGTAATTTAAACCTAAACACCACAGTAATGTGTGGCACACTCTGACTCACTAAGTTAAACAAGAATGACCAAACTATAACTGAAAACAAGGAAAAACTTACTCAGAAAGCCGGCCACACAGACATTCACAGTTTAGACTGATATGTAATAGCTTCCACAAGTGACTGGAGCAAAACTCGTTGATGAAACCGTAGTGAACTAGTGTTGTGCTGCTTCACACTTGCTCAGGAAGGGGGCCCAAGACTATCTGTATCGGAGCAAATGATAATCACGAGACGAGAACTGACTAGTAATCACAGATCATTTTGAATTTATGTGTTTCATAAGCACAGCAACTATTTCTTCAGGGGCATAACAAGGTTTCAGCAGGAAGAGGATTAAGGGTTTTATTTACCTCTACTGAGGCACAAAATGAGGGCGATTTTTCACATTAGCTTTCATTTCATTTGGCTCAGGTGTCAGAGTCCTATATTTATCTCCTCTTAGGCATGAGTCTGAAGTGCTGGAATGCTCGGGATGTCATGGCCGTCAGATGTCAGGATAGCCTAGAAGACAAATGAACGGCTGAGCCCCTGGGTCTCCTCCCAGAGTTCGGCTGCTGGGCTGTGCAATTGGTATGTTTACTTTGTGTGTCTCCTTCAACGGTCTCCCTGAAGCAAGGTTTAAAATGCTGTGACTGGGCAAGCACGCTCTTCTAGAAGCTGGTGAGCAGAATTATTTTTATTTAGGAGTGTAACTGTCTGTATCTCTGTAGTTGACGTACTGTTTTCTATGAATCAATTATGTGAATCTCTGAGAAGGTGTATGCTGTCTGATACCATAATTTAATCTGTAATGATTCTGTTAAGAAGTCTATTTGCAACATTTTATTTTGAACCCTTAAATTCTAGATTGCCAAATGTCCCAACTCATTCTGTAAGACTTCCCCTATTGAATTTCATATCTCATTTAATAGATTATTTGAGGAAGCAAAGTTTTCATCAAATTTTAGTTGAAATTTTATGTTTATGCCTAAATCTTATTTCATATCTTAGTGAAATTTGTTTATCTTTTAGACCTTTTTAATATTAATCTTTTGGTTATACTACTCTAAATATGAATTAGTTTTTTGCTTCAAGGTTACAAAAATAGTTTTTAAAAATCAGAGTGGAGGCTGAATGGACTTAGTGTACAGGCTCTGAAAATATTTTCTGGCTTCTAATCACTACTGATTTAATGCACAAAAAATAACTGGAAAGATTCCTACTCTTAGCTGGTTAACTCCTAGGAAGAGTAGAAACGAAGTTTTCTACACATTAAAGTATGGATCATTGGTGTCTTATACTGATCAGTATCCCCCAGTTTAGTTCTTTGAGGGTAAGTGGATGATTTGATAGCCCATATTTTTTCTAAAGGTGTGTTTCACATACAGCAATGCAAATAATTGTAGGGTAGCAACTTGTCATAAAGCAAATTTATCAGGATAGTTACTGAGTGACTGACTCAACAGCTGCTGCTAGAACTAAAATGGTGACTGATTCTGATGTTCTGCTCTGTCTCCAAACACTTAGGACTGAATTAAATGAGTGTCTTTACTGGGAAAGTTCACTGACTTCTTATCTCTGTTTGGGATGAGGCTTACTTCTGTCTAAGGAATTCTGGCTGATTCTTACAAAGGTGTAGACGCTTTGTCCCTCTCTGGGAGGGAACTCAAAACTAGGAAGGAATCTGGATCAAATGAAGACAAACAGGCCACCTGCCTTCTTCTCAGGTGAACCTAAACAACAAAAGTGGATTTGTGGATCAGCGAGACTTCTGTGAGCCTGAGAGGAAGAAGGAGAAATATCCCCAAATGATGAACTACACAAGCACTAATTATGTGGAATTGGATCCACTCATAAAAGGCAACAATGGCTTTGCCATGGACTGATTTGAGAGTTTAGGAAAGAAATCAGGCATCCAAGGAGAGTAAAACAATTTCACCTGGGAAAAAGCAGAATGACAGAGAACTCAAGAGACGGTTGTTAGGGAGAAAAAGCAGAATGACAGAGCTCAAGAGACGGTTGTTAGGGAGAAAAAGGATTTGAGTGCCAGACATCAGAGTTGGGCCATTCAGTGAGTGACAGTCAAAACAAAATAACCCCAGATGACTTCTGTCACTGTGGGTCCCTGTCTCCTGGAGCCATTCTCCATTAAGATGACAACTTGGAAATTCAATCAGACATCCCTAGTATTCGTACATTAACTTCATAGGTATTTCTGTTTGCTGGAAAAAGTTACAACATTTAAAATTAAGATTTCCTGAAAACTGAGGTTACACCAGGTCCTTTGTGTATCTGCTGTAGCTTCTATGGCTTCCATCAGAATAGTTATGAGGTTCCTGAGCATGCAGTGAGAGGACCTGCTTTGTGGGCCTTATCGTTGGTGACTTTCTCTCTGCTTGTTGGCTTTGTTCAGTTCCAATGTGTTACTTTTTGTTTTTTCTTTGAACTGTAATATATTAATTACATTATATTTTAATTATTATTCCTTAGAATCTTGTTTGTTTTCTAACAAGCAACAGAAAGGGAGTAGATCTTGATTGGAGTGGAGGTGGGGCGGAATAGGGAAGAGTAGAAGAAATGGAAACTGTAATCAGGATATATTATGTGAGAAAAAAATCTATTTCATTAAAAGGGAAAATGTTAAGAAAAAATCATTTCTGTAAATTGAAATAGAAAAATGTTTTTGTGGGTTACTGTGTTTTTAATGATGAGCATTGTTGGGAGAGAAGTTATAGTGTACATTACTCTTTACACTAGGGGATCTTAAACAGTGTTTAGTCCTGGAAATCCTTCTTACAAACAGTTTGTGAAACAGGAAATAGTCAAGGATCTAAGTGCACAGGGAATGTAGAAGGAATTATATGTTCAGTAAATAGTTCCACTTTTTCAGTTGTTCTGTGTAGAAGTACAGAAAGTAGTTAAGACACTGAGAGCATGTGTGCAGAGCAGTCTGCTACAGTTTGTAGCCATCTTTCTTTGCTTGTTTGGAGACAAAATCTCCAATATCCAAGACTGGCTTCCAACTAATTAGGTAGGTAAGGTAGGATTACCTTGAATTTATCATCCTCTTTCTCTGTCTCCCAACTGCTGGGATTACAGATATGAGTTTCCAAGCCCTTTACATGGTTTTGGTGAACCAACCCAGGGCTTCATGCATAAATTCCCTAAGTAATCAATCTACCAAGTGACCCTCGGCTCCATCAATTTTTTTAAGGAGAAGAATAGGGCAAACTATACTTTATGTCTTTTACAAAATGGGCCATGTACAAAAATATGTAGAATTTTTACTTAGGTGCTTTGTAATTCTCTACTAAATAGTTGAAGATGTTTTGTAGTTTGCCCAGAGACCTTTGACACAGAAGCATTGGCACAGGAAAGAAGAAAAGTCAGGAAATTGGCCAAAATGACAGAAGGGACATACAAGACAACTTGGCTGCATTCACCAAAGACCAGAGCATGATCTACTAGGAAAAGACCATTTGCCCTCCAGTGCTTCTAAGGTTTAAAAGTAGAATAAGGACAACTATTATTATTTCTATCCTTGTTTTGTCTTTTCTTCAAATATGTCAAGTATAAATTTTATACTCATGTTAAATTTTTGTAGCAAATTAAAAAAGATATCAGGGCATAGTGGGCAAGTTGTTATTTGCACTCCCATCAGGAGACTAGGGCAGAAGGATCACTATTACAGGCCACATATCCTGGGTTACATAGTGAAACTGTCTGAACAAAAGAGAGCTACCATCATCACAAAATAGACTATTAATCATCTTGTCATTTTTAAGATGTGATTTAATTAAGATCATCTCAATTAGAGACCCATTTTGTCCTTTCTGGAAAGTTAGTACCACTCTATACGGAATGTAGACAATGCCATCATAAAGTGCATTTGCTTCATCTCATCCAGTGAAGTGGAGAAATGATGTAATAAAATCAGCTTATTGGGTACAGTAGTTCCATCGCATAGAACCCCAAGCATTAAATGAGTAAAATAGCCTTTCTGAGATGTGACTTTGTGAGGGAAGCATAAAACATCAATACTTGGTGGAATTATTGTCTTTTAGATTCACTCGTTCATTAAATGAGTACTTACTGTCTCTTCTAGACAGCAGGGAACACTATTAGACTGTTTTGGCCTCGTAGAAGAAAGCGGTATTTTTTTTAGAAGTTCTCAGTTTTGTTCATATAGAATAAAACCTTCTGAGGTAATCAATAAACAAAAACAAAGTATTAATTATGAAAACAGGAAGCATTTGCAAGGATTTCTTCTATGGCTCCCCTAGACAGTGGAAGAATCTGCTGAAGGAAAACGTGGATCCAACCAGCACTAGTGATGAAAGGAGGGAAGGATTCGGTCGTCTGCCTCCCTGCCTGTTCAGATGTACGCGTGTTAGGCAGCTTTGCACAGCAAGGGAAGAGACACAGCTTCATCTAAATAATGCACCCACTGAGACCTGGTCACTGGTTGGTATCAGAGAATTACATGCACACACATACAAAGATGTGGAGTACTGCTCAGAGTAGGACTTCTGGCTGAATTAAAAGATCCATAAAGGCAAGGTCCTTTGCAGTCTCACTTGTAAGAATCAGCAGCATTTCAGTGGCAAGCACCCACTGAATAGATTCTTAATTATTTAAAAACATTATAACTAAAAGCTTTCTAGTCTAAATGTTCACTGAGGACTATGACCATAAAGTAATCATTTGAATAATCTAAAAACTGGATTCTTCCACCTCATGTTTCACACATGAGATATTTTCATTCACAACACCCATAAAGCCCAGAGATCTGTGAAATATTTTTAAATAAAATATGGAGTTAGGTGTTGTTAAAGATTGTTATTACCCACGTCACTACTCTTAGCTACAGTTTTTGTTTCTAATATGCTGATTTCTTGTGTTAATGTTTATTCTTTTGCTTTTCAAAATAAAACAAATCATCCACTCACAAATTAGTTCTAAGATATACTAGAAGAATACTCTAGAATTTTCTCTGTGATTCTTATTGGGAACTCAGTTACCAAAAATTCTCCATTGACTCAATCCACAAAGCTCATTCATTTTGCCCAGTAATAATGTCTGACTCTTTTTCTCCACTTGAATGAAAGACCTAGACTCTCTTCTGTGTTCAGTTTCCTAGACTAATTTTGCTACGTGTGCCTTCCTCAGGATAAAAATCAATGGAAACACTGAGCACAATACTTCTCATTATTTGTCCAAAGATTTTCTTGAGAATTTATTAACTTTCCTCATGCCTGGTTGTCATTTTTCTTGCTTTTATTTTGGGAGTGACCATAGTTTGTACAGTTAATGCTCTTTCTGGCCTGGCCACATTTTCTTTGAACATTTTCTGGGTCTAGTGGATGTGGCTGCCTAATTAAAAGGCTTCAGCTATCACCTATTTATTTAACTTCTTGTTTCCTCATCACTCTATTGAAAAAGAACAGAAAATTTACCCCTCCTGTCCTCTATGCTCCTGTATGTAGCAACCTCACTTTGTAGCCTATGACAGAGGAGAGCAAAACATTCTTTTTTGCCAACAACCACCAGGAAATAAGCAAGGCAAAAAAAAAGATTTCTGCATTGGAGGACAAGCAAAAAAATAGTTGGCCATAGTTATCCCATTATCTTCTTCAACCCATTAATATTCCTCTTAAGTGTCCAGGATGCCATTCTGCCTTCTCAATTCTGCCATGCACAGCTTCTGCACATAGTAACGGGGAGCATTTCTGAAGGTGAAGGTCTGTAGAGTAAACAAAAGCAATTGAATAGTTTGAATGGTCTTTTATTAAAAAAGAAGAATGTTTAGGGGATATTTTCCATGGCACAGCATCAAATCTGGGTTTGTTTTTAAGATTTAGTGATAGAAATCTACTTTTGGCTATTCCCACTAGTGTTCACATTTTATTTTCCTGCAAAGCCATTGGACATTAGAAGTGGGAATGGTTCTTCACAGAATTTTAAATCAAGGGCTCCTGACTTTTGCAATGGACTTGGACTAACAGACATTTAATGTGCATTTATAGACTTGTTTCCACTTTTCAGATTATCTGGGTCTACCTCTCTATACCAACCCATATCATAAGGGACCTTAACCAAGTTCGTAGTTTGATCTATATCTTCAAGCTCTATTCTAATGTCAGACTCATGTATCTCTGTGTCTAGTAGATGCTGACACTCTACACGTTGACTTAAAACTGCCTAAACCCTTGGGCTTACACAGGGACACTTTGCTCAGTCTGGAAGGAGGGGACTGGACCTGCCTGTACTGAATCCACCAGGTTTAAATGAATCCCCAGGGGAGTCTTGGTCCTGGAGGACATGGGAATGGAGGGGAGGGACTGGGGGGAAGGTGGGGGCGGCGACGGAGGGGGAGGACAGGGGAACCCATGGCTGATGTGTAAAATTAAAACACAAATATAGTAAATAACAAAAAAAGAAAAAAACTGTCTAAACCCTTTCAACATATGTGCTTGCCACTCTGCTGTTTCATAGTGACCATGCTTTCATTAAAAAATACATGAAAAATAATACCCTCCCCAAAATATGTGTGTCTTATTTTATTTAAATCTGTCCAGGCTTCAGTAAAATATCTGCATATCATATAAATTATATTCTGTAAATTCTTTTATTATAAATAAATAGGTGAAATATTCTTATTTGCCCACATTGGATAACCACATAGGACTCTGATAACAATTTTGCAAAGGATTAGTTTTTAATGGAACTCATTATAAATTATTGGTTAAGGTACCCTTTTTATATACATCATATGTATATTTAAGCAGAAGTCTTCCATAGTCCCAGGTCTGTGATTTCGGGCAAGTTAGTAAAACCCTTAGTGTCTCTGCTTCTTTACAGTAAAATGTGGGCACATATTTCATAGGATAGTTGTAGAAAATTAGTAAGTTAATTAAAATATGTAATGTGCCTATGTCAGTGACTTTCATGTAGTAAGTGATTTTAATAGCCTAAGTATACATTTTTACACTGATTTAAAGGCATTGTATACTATTACTATTTTAAATGACTAAACAGGGATCAAGAGACTGACCCAGGGTCCTGCAGCTAGAAAAGAAGTATCCATCTTAAACTCAGACAGTACTAACCTTAAGCTCTCTCCCAATGTTTCCTCTCTATGTCAGTGGTACCTCCTTTCATCTCGTTACTCAGTCCTAACTCCTGGGTCTCATCCTTGATAGGTCCCCCAATGAACTAATGACTTGCCATGGCCCAGCTGTCTAGTTCACTGTCTTAGAGTCTCATGACTTGTCCATATTTCTGAAATATTTCACAATGCCTTCTTCCCTTACCCACTGGCTAAGTCAGCTATGTGTTTCCTTCCTAGATTCTTTAGAGCTTCCTATGGCCTTACCTCCAACTGCTCCCCTCAAAGGATGTTCTATCACTGTAACTTAAATATGAGAGAATGAACGCCTGTTTATTGAAGGAAGTGTGCTGTATTGTATGCTATTGTAAGCCTTACGATAGCTTTTATGCCCACTCTCTTAATGATTTATGCTTCTAAAACTCATACATCAAACTAAAACCTTACCCTAAACCTGTTTTTCCTGTTATATCGTCTCCTATGTATATTCTCTCATGTATCTAACTGAAAACCACCTCTCCCATACCTGGACTTGCTTTCCACACCCTCAAATACACTTTGGCTTCCTCCATCAACACTGCCACAGCACCGCCCTCTTCTCCCTCTGGTACTCACTCTCAGCACTTTGGAGTAGCTGTCACATTTTAGTACAATCAATGGTTTAGGATTTTGTTCTCCTAATTACCTGTGATCCACTTGAGGAAGATACCAGTGTTGTGGTTAGTTGTACACAATTTAAAAGTCTCGAGTTATCTGAGTGCAATCTCTCATTTCTGTAAACCCAGCAGTGGGAAAACCAAGAAAGGCAGATTGCCATGTAGTTTGGGTGTAAACTACAGAATGAGACTATATGTTTAAAAAGTAGTTCAGCGGGTAGAAAGAGTCACTCTTTTAGTGTCCTTGTTGCTCTTCAGGGGGCCTGGGTTTAATTGCCAGCATCTACATGGTGGCACACAACTGTCTGTTACTTCAACTCCAGGGGATCCAATGCCCTCTTCTGGACTGTGTGGGCTCCATGCACACACATAGTGCATGGGCATATATATATAGGTAAACCTTCATTCACATAAAATACTAAATAAATAAATGGTATTGTTTTTACCAAGAAAATGGAGTGAAGTATATGGTAGGAGAGTAAGTTCATATATATTCTGCCAATTTAAAGAAGAAACAATTTGAAAGGAATATAAAAGCCTCAGAACCAGAAAATAAAAATAAAATAAAAAGGTTTGAAACAGAATTTGCCCCGGTTCTTGGTGTTAATCTGCCAGGTAGATTAACAGAAGGGAGACACATTGGAATTTGGTTTGGGTTGCAAGCATGACTGGCCAGCAGGTGCTTGCAATGTAGGCAAAGGGTTGAGGGCAAGATAAGATTAAGGAAGGACGTAGCCGGCACAGGGAGAGCTATGCTCAGAGTCTCAGTTAGCTCTAAGTGCTTCCAAGAAGTTAAAGACTGAAAAACAAGCATAGCAAAGCAGGCAGTGAGAGTACACAGCTTGCTTTAACAGGCGAGGCTCACTACAGTACTTGTTGGAAATCAGTGAGCATTACAGTGCTGAAGTTGGTATCTTGATGCCTGCTTTAAAAAATTCATTATATTTATATTGTTGTAATAATCCTTACTTTTAAACATAAATTTGTACCTGTGTTTACTGTGACACAGGTTACTTAAGATTTTAATTTCTTCTAAATAGAGACTCTGTCTATTTCTTCCTAAAATGCTATTCAAAATTCATCCACTATTATTTTGCTAGTTATTAGCTGGAAGAATTTATGTTGTCAAATCACATTATACTTTTCTAATGGACTTTTCTATAAGGGTAATAGAATATTTTAATATTGTGACTACGCTTTCTCTATTTGAATGATTCCCTGCTGATGTGGATGTGCAGATCTTGGCCTTCTTTTGAAACAGAACTATGACAAAGCTCTAAGGTGCTACATGATCCCTGTGTACGTAAACACTCTCCTCGTGACTTCTAATTCTGCTCTTTTTCTTAGCCTCATGTTTTTTCTTGTCATTCTCCTTCTTTACAAATCTATTTAGTCTTCTTGAAAATTCTAAGAGTTCCTGCTTCCAAACATATCAGTACATTTGGAGTCAAATATTCTTAGGTTCCCTATTACTGCCACTGTCTTCAGTCAGTGACCAATGGAAACATCTGTGCATAGACTTCTTACTTATTACAAACAGGTAACCTATATTACAGGGAACTGAGGGCGAGCTAGTGAGAAGATGTTTTAAATGGTTTTCCATTACTGTGAAATGATACCTGAGAATATCAGGTTGAAATGGGAATGATTTCTTTTGACTGATGCTTTCAAAAGTTTTAGTTCATTGTCACTTAGCTCCATTATTTCTGGACTTGTGGTGAGACAGAGCCTTATAGAAGAATTCATTTTGTAAAGCAAAGATAGAAAGAAATAGGCATAGAAAATGGAGAAGAAGAAACCGGTTCCCTTACTCTTACCAATTCCATATTCTAAAGTTTCTATCACTTCACAGTATTCCTTAGAATTATGAATGCATGAATGGATTAATTCATTCGTGAATGTAAGGCCCTCACATGCCCGTCACTTCTCAAATGCCCCAACTGGAACAGGGCTTCAGATGATGCTGTTTTCAGCACATGAGCTTTGGGGTCTCATTAACACCCAAACAATAACAGAAGCTCTGTAATAAAGAAAAATGATAGAATTTGTATTTTGGTGGGATTATAAAATGAACAGGAGCTAAGACAGAGGGTCAGATAAGTCAATTTTATGATTGTCTTATCTGCTCCAGGCAGAGGGAAGTCTAGAATAATGCTGGAGCTGTAATGGATAAAGGAGGAGCTGCTTCACTGTGCAGGAAAGCAGTTATGGTTTCTGTGGCTTCAATGTTGTTCACAATTTTCCAGTGTTCACATATGATTGTAGAGTGGTTTTCTGTTGTCTTTATTAATTATTATCTCAGATAGCTATTATCTAAAGAAGAACACGAGAGTCCAGCTGTGAATGTCACACAAGTGTCTACTCATAGTATGTGATCACCTCCCACAGGTTGGGCTGTTTTCTGTATTTCACAGCACACTTACTTTATGAAGACTGTATATAAAACACAATTTTCTACAACTTTGGGATAGGATTAGAATGAAGTCCACTTTGTAAGCTCCACCCTAACCATAAGATAGGCAAAACACACTGATACTTAAACAGGAAATTTCATTGTTCTGCTACTAGTTTGATCAGTAAGAAGCTCAAGAAATGATCAGCTGCTATATAACTCTAATTTGCACACAATGTTTAGCAATATAATAAAGCTGGTATAAAAGAAACAGTATTTTGTTTTCTACTTATAGTGATATTTTATTTGTATTGAAACATGATTTTATTTGTATGTTAATAAAGTTGCCTTGGGGTCAGAGCAAGCCATAGCAGAAGCCGGGTGGTGGTGGTGCACGCCTTTAATCCCAGCACTTGGGAGGCAGAGCTAGGCAGATCTCTGTGTGTTCAAGGATACAATTAGCATGGCAACACACCCCTTAAATCTCAATACCAACCATAGAAGACCTGGAGGTCTGTACAAACAGTCAGTGACGAGGAGGTCATGTGGCTGGGTTTATGACCAGTGAGAAAGCAGAACAGAAAGTCTATAAAAAAGAAAAAACACACAGAAGTAGCTCTCGGGCAGAGAGGAAAGACAGAGCATCAGTGAAGGGTAAGGTTTTTAGCTCTCAGCTATTGCTCTGACCTCTTGGCTTTTAACTCTGCAATTGGGTCTGTGTTTCTTATTTAATACGACAGTTACATCTACATATACTTCTGTATTTATTGTGTTATATAAAAAACTGATTTGATTTCCTAGTTTGCCCTTTAATTTTTCTTGATGAAAACCTCTAAACAAAGACTGCTTATTCTTTCTCTTCAAGTTTTATCATTTCACAGGGTGATATTTCATCACTTCTGTTTTCAAGTAAAACATGACTCTATTTCATGTAGCCCAAATTAACTATTTACTGAACACAGAACTGGAGTTGTGATCTTTAAATATTACTTTTTTATTGTAACTTAAAAAATAAAAACATCTTTGAACCATTTCCCTTTCCCCCTTCTTCCCCCCAGTGCTCCTCATGTCTTCTCCCCCCAAGCTCTCCCCCTGCCTATTACAACTATCAAATTCATGGCTCCTTTTTGTTTGATTATTATTGTCTCACACACACACACACACACACACACACACACACACACACACACACACAATTTCATAAGCAAGCCTACTGAACATTCTTAGTGTTCCTAATATATAATATATAATTTCAGAGATGTCTATTTGGTAGGATAAACAATTAAATGGCCTCATATTTGGGAAAAGCAAATTCTTCTTGTCTCAGGATTCATTAGTTGCCCCTAACCCTTTGTCCAGGTATGAGGCTCCCATAATATTTAGGTAAGAGGTTGTGCTGCAGATGTTTCTGTTGGGTTTAGATATAGCTTGTGTAGATGAAATACTTTCAAGTATTAGAGATGTCTTTTAGGGGTTAAGCTGTGGGTTTATTCATGTCCAACATAACCTATAGTTGCCCTTTTAATTTTTCACTCCAATTATACCAAGACTAGATTGAAGAATGATGTATTGGTTACAGAGTTGATTTTTTGCTAATTGTCATATAAAGCATATATTGCAAATGAATGTAAATATCCATTAGTTATTTGGGAAAGCAAAATATTTCTCTTGGAGTCCTTTTTCTTCAGCATCAGATTTACAGAGTTAACATGAGTTGGATATATACATTGGCTAATGTATTACTAACTTTCCACGTGGTCAAAATTATTCTGTATGCCTAGTTTTGAAATAGATTTTTACTTGAACTGAAAAAAAGACAATATTAATTCCCTTAACAGAAATAGCTCTACAGTTGAGTTTGTAATACTTTAAATATCACAGGCATTTTAAAATAGCTATGGAAATTATGCTAGAATAATTTCTTTGCTTATATCTACCCTTAATTTCCATGGTGTCTTAACAGCCTTTGTCTTCAATTATAGTGGCATTTTTTAGCAGGAAGATTAACCTAGTCATTTTTTGGAGAATCTCCTTGTTTTCATTTGGATTAGTTGCTTGTTATCTTTCCCCTGTATCTTTCTCCTTCATCCTGTATCTTTAAATAATCATGATATATTTACATATCATATGCCCTTTATCCAGTAAGATGGTCTATACATTTACTACCAAGCCATTCACAACTTTCCCTTTATGAAATTAGAGAAGGTTTGAGTCTATTTCCAGGTCCCAGATGATGTAGATAAAATGACTTGTATCTCCTATTTATTGATCTCTGGCCTTGAAGAAGGGCTCTTCTTCTTGACCTTTGCTTCTGACTCTTACCTCCTCTATCTCCCATTCAAAATTCCCACCCCTAATGTTATATTTGAGACACTAAACTTCTGTCCTTGTTCTACAACACATCAAAATTAAGCTTTGTACCTAAATCTCCTATCCTTGGACTCTAACTTGTTATCCAAACTGATAAAAAAAGAAAGTTAGGGTGCTATTCATTTCACAACACTAACTGAAGATGTTAAGTCACCTTTCCTCACCTCTGCTGTGTGTTAGCTCTGTCCACCATTTCACATAAAGCTGGTTTACAGAAGTGCTAAGATCTTGGTTTCCTTTGACCTTTAGTGTTGTATCTACTTTTCCTGAGACTATTGCTCTTTTGCTGATCCAGTTCCCATTTCTCCTCTTTCCTCTACCCCTGTTTTTATGTCCCCAAATGTCGACAGAAATGATGAGTAAAAGCACATATCTTATGCATTATGATGACTCTTCCAGTTTGTTTTTTGGTTTTGCTGCTCTCTCTGTTGCCATGTTGAACCTCAAGCACATCACCAGGTAATTCACACCCTGTTTAGACTGAACACAATGTATCTTTCTCATAGTGTATACATGTTTCCATCCAGGGCCTCCTGGTGGATAGCCATCCCAATTTATCCCTTTCCACATAACCTTTTAGAAATGTAAACCCTTATCCTGTTGTTTTTCTTTGCTTAGAATTACTTAATAGCACTATTCTGATTTCAGTATAAAGTGCAAACTCCTTACAATGTTACACAAGGGGCACACAGTCCTGGTCTATTCACTTTGCTTGCTTCTACACATTCTGCCCACTAATGTCTTTTCTTCCTTTTGCATTACAAGAAAGTGTGTGTTCATCTATTGAATCAAATTCATTATTTTATAGTCTTGCTTCTCTCATTAATCCAGTGTTTTTTAAAGACTATTTTCTTTGCATTCTAGAGCCAGTTCCTTAAGAAATTTCCTTCTTCTTAATGTGAAGCTGGACATTTTTTCTTTATAAATTCCACTTTTAAAGGTTTTATGAAATTGCATTATGAAAATTCTTGGAGGTTCCCCAATAGATTTTTCCAAAGGTAAAATTTGTACATATGTGGCATGGGCTGTCTTTGAATTCAAACAGTATTTCTGCTAAACATTTGTTTCATAAAATTATGTAACTTCTGCATCTCCTTTGAAAATGGACATGAAACTATTCTGTGTTAAGGTTTGAATAACCAAGCAAGATATTAGCAATTTGCAACATTCCTCACCTGAAAATGCAAAAAATTGTGATCAAATGGCTGTGGCATTGAGATACAATTATTTTTATTTATGTCTGTTCTCTTGGTTCATAACTCCCCCTCTAAGGCCTGCCATATAAACTAGAATTCTTCTGCTACAAGAAAAGTCACAGAAATTCTAATATTGCCTCACCTTTCTGTATTTGTGTTGGCTTTAAACAATTCTCTGTCATGCCTTTAGCTAATAGTAATAAGACCCTCCTCATTTCAGGGAGTTGCTGCATTTGTCTTCCAGGATAATTTGTACAGACACACCCAGCTCTATTCTCCTGGTTTGTTAGTATTATCCCACCCTTTGTATTTAGCCATAATGGTGTCTATTCACCAAATATATCCATGCAACTTGTGGTCTCTGCAACTCATCTGAGGGGACAATATTAATGCAATTTACAGCTAGTTAGCAAAAAACATATCTTTAAAAAGGCCATGACTATGTACTAGCATGAATAGCTTGGGAGGGTGTGTTTCTTGAGGACAGAGCATTCTTTATAAAGAATTTGAGGTCCTCTCCACATAGGTAGTGGTACCAAACTAAGCTTATTTGGCCCATAATATAGTGTGTCAATCACTGAAATGTTGAGTTTGTTGAAGGAGAATTCACAAGGTAGTCACAGAAAAAGAAATCTTAAATCCATTACCAGATAGAAGTGTTTAGAGGCGTTTATAGGATAATGTACCAGGGTTATATAAGGTACAAGTAAAGGGTTTTAGAGGTGAGGAAAAATAATGTAATGTATATCTGTACATAGACTCAAACTCCATGGCTTCCACTAGGAACATACTCAGAAGGTGGAAGTTTTAGCAAGCTCTAAGGATTGAAATTACATCAAAAAGACACCCATCCATCTGATACTTTCTCAGACCCAACTGTATGATCAGTCACTTGAAATAGACAAAAGCAGCCCACGAGATCCTAAGATGCAACTTAGGCAAGTATTTGCCAC
Organism: Onychomys torridus; assembly: GCF_903995425.1. Lineage (NCBI taxonomy): Eukaryota > Metazoa > Chordata > Mammalia > Rodentia > Cricetidae > Onychomys > Onychomys torridus. Next base: position 76,713,446 of record NC_050445.1, on the reverse strand, counting down.
TGTGACTGGTGTGTCAAAGGGTCAACTACATCAGAGCCAGCAGAAGGACAAGACACTGCCTAGCTATAAAACCTCCAGAACTGGTGACCTTTAATCACTTAAATTGACTGACATAACCTAAATCCAGATTTACTCAAGATCCTCTTCCTTTTCAATAGTGTCAGAACTGAACTGAATCATAAGATAGCAAATTATTGTCTGCTACTGAAATGCCAGGTTGCTTGTGTGTAGGAAAATAGAAATCTTGGGTCAACACTGATTGTGGTATGAAAACAGAGGAAATCTAGTCATTAGTTAGACCCTGACACAGTAACTTTTAGTACCTCTCATATTACAGAGTCAGGAAGCGTGATCTTATTTCTTATTCTTTTACTATCTGTTAATACTGAGAAAGCAACTTCTAATGTTATATTTCTACTTCTTAATTAAAGTGAGACAAGCATGCTAGATGCTACATGAATAATGCCCTAATGGTGTGGCTCTTTGCTTTGTTATGGTTCAAATCAATGAATTTCTGTTTCTATTTTGTATATACAATTACAGTGATGTTTCCTATATTTCAAAATGTACTTGTTTTAAAACTTATTCTTTGGAAAGTTTATATATTTTTTTATTTTAAATTTACCATATGCTCCCTTGAGCTATATACATACACACATAACACCCATACACAACCTAGAACATAAAAAATACATTTGACGGTAGTTATAGCAAAGCAGAGAAATCCCACCTAAAATCCTATTTGAAAAACTCCAATACATCTCTCTCCTAAATTAATGCCCCCTTTTGGTTTAACTAATAATGCACTTTTCGTCAATTAGAACCACTGATTTGTACATGAGACTTGGTCATCTACTTGAGCATGCATAACCTACCAGGGGCTACAATCTGAGGAAATTCATGTTGGTCATTTATATGTCAACTTGAAACAAGCTAGAGACATTAGGAAGAGAGAAGTTATTAGCAGTTCCTTAACTAGGGATTGGTCCCTTGAAGCCAGTGCCATTTGGGATGATTTAATTGCCTTGGTCTTGTGCAAGAAACCACTGCTGCTGTGAGCTTGTGTGTGCAAAGGTTCTCTCATGTCTGGAAGACCTTTCACAGCACTCCTCCTTTTAGCCTGACTCTTCCATTCATTCTAGACCCTCTACTATAATGTTTCCTAAGCCCTCTGTGGTGATTTATCAACACTAATTTTGTTTTCAATGTCATTGACAAAGATAAATTTAAAAGGGGAAAATTATCTAGACTTATAAAGTTGTTGACTGGGAAATAGAAAAAATTATACAAAAAAAGAACTTTTAGGGATTTATTTTCATAATTATAGAATAATGTAGAAATTATATGAATTATATGTAAATATCTCAATAATTTTTATGTATAATATACAACTAATATATAACTTTTAACAACATTTACTTTCTAATGGCCATTAGAAGTACAGAAGAGTAACAAAATATTTGCAACTAATAATTTAAACTCAAATAAAATTCAATATTGTACATTAATTTTTAAAATATATAGTTAGGAATTCCAAAGCCATGGGGCACATTGTTTCTTCCTTCTGAAGATCCAGAACCTGGTTCAGTCTTGTAAAATCACAGAAGTGTTGCCAGTTCAAGGAGATACACATCTCTGCCATTCTAGGGTCTTATAGTTAATACACCATAAATCTGTTTATGTGTTGATACTCATCTAAGAGCAATAAATCTTACACTTTCTTCTCTTTAAATTTTAGTTTTCTAAATGATTTATGCTAAAATCTTTATTTTTTCAAGTGCTGAGTTTCATTATTTCATATTACTTTTGTGATTAAGAAAATTTTATTCTCTGATGTATAAAAATTATACTGAATTATGTTACTAGAGAAAATTAATTGAGTTTCAAATAGACTATAAAAGGAATTTAGACACTATCTTTTTAAGAGAATATTATTAGATAATCCCATTGACATCACAGTCATTGGCAAGAACAATATTTTATAATCTTTGTTACAGAGAAAGCAATGTTCATGTGGGCGACTTTTATCCATATAATATGTATTACTTGACAAAGTAAATTATTAGACAGTTAATCTGCTAAGGTTTAGAAATTTAACTTCCTAAAGTGCATTCCCAGATAAAAAGAGTTAACTTTAATATTATGGGGCAAATATATTCAGTTTGGAGCTTTAGGGAAGTTACTAAAGGTGAATACATGGAATATACACATGTAGTACAGCCTCTTCTGTGCCAGGCAATATTCCCAGCTACTGGATACCTGTGTCTCTATGCTATTGTATTCTATCAAAGTAGAAACAACTCTTTGTCTTCATTCCCCATTCAAAAACTGGTGAGACATAGGAATAGCTCCATATACTCCAAATGTTCACCACAGGTCAATAAAACATGACCATGAGCAGTCAAAGTCATTGGAGGGCAGATTCAAGAAGAGCCCAGACCAAAGCCATCACAGTGCCCAGAAGGGAAAACCACAGTGAAAGAAGTTGGCCCTAGACAAACGGTCACTGCTTCTGCACCTCACCAATAGAATCCCATGTTGTAAAACTGGTTCTTCTCTCCTAGTATACTGCTATCCTAAGAGTTCAGTTAATCGCTACTGGATTAGTTACACAACCACTAACTTTATTTGCATCTTTTATGGTGTCATAGTTTTCTATTTCACCAATTCTATGTCGATAACGTGTATTTTTGTTTTGTGTTTTGGTTTTCTGAAGGCAATAATCATAAAATATTTCATTCTTTAAAATATCTTTTTATTTTAAGCCTTATTAGTTATTTGTTTTTAAAATTCATCTATATGTTTTTATCAGGTTATTGATTTTTATGTCTTTATATTTAATATTGTAGGGAATGAATACAGGTTTTACTTGGGAGCTATAGCACAAAGATCAATGAATAGTCATTATACACACATGACAGCACAGAATTCAAAATGCTAATAAACCAAACTTAGAAATGCTATAAAAGTAAACACTGAGGGTTGGGAATTTAGCTCAGTGGTAGAGCGCTCGCCTAGCAAGTGCAAGGCCCTGGGTTCCATCCTCAGCTCAAAAAAAAAAAAAAGAAAGAAAAAGAAAAAGAAAAAGAAAAAGAAAAAGAAAAACAATGCAAAAATTACTTACCTGGCAGGGAAGATACCATGATCATGAAGGTGGTTTTCCCAGGGCGAGGCTTATCCATTGCACTCCAGATGTGCTGACCCCTGCGATTTCCCCAAATGCAGGAAACTCCACTGCATAATTTGTGGTAGTGGGGAACTGCATTCGCATATTTAAAAAAAAAAGGAAACACTGGATTTTGAAAACATTTCTTCAAAAATTTGTGTTATACATTTATTATTTTTTACATTGAATATATGTTGAAATGATGTCATCTTTATATTGGGATAAGTAACATTATTATCAATATCACCTGTTTATTTTCAATGTTTAATGTAGCTATTGGACATTTCACAGTATGTGCATATTTGTACTTATCCCCTTGGACAATGCTGTGTAATGTAATGTGATCTGATGAGGCCCCAGTCATTTTTCCTGCCTTTTCCCATTTCTTCTACCTCCACTGATAGTACCAACCTGAAGGGTGCTCAGCTACAAATGAGACCCCTGTATCACACTCAACTTCCCGAAGCTCAGGGAACATTCGAAAGAATGGAGAAGGAAGAGACTGTAAGAGCTAGATATCGGGAAGGCCTTCAGTAAAAAGATGCCTTCTGAACAAGACAGGACTGATGCACTCATGAACAGACAGCAACAGTTAACTTCCCAGAGTGGACAGAGAAGCAACATATGAGTCATCACCTCTAGCTGAGGAGTGTTGTAGAATATTAATTTAAGATGTGCTACATTTATTTATGCTATGGAATATTTGTTTAATGATGCAAAGATTTGTTGCATTCTTTTAATGTTGCATTTGTTTAACTCTGTGAAGCTGTGTTACTGTACCTGTCTAAAATATCTGATTGGTCTAATGAAAAATTGAATGGCCAATAGCTAGGCAGGAGAAAGGGTAGGAGGGGCATCCAGGTAGTGAAAATAAATGAGAGAAAGAAGGAGGAGTGAGAGAAGGAGAGCAGGACACCAGGGGCCAGCCACCAAGCTACACAAACAGCCATGATGTAAGAATGAAAGAAAGGAATTACAGAATAGATAAACACCCAAAGGCAAAAAGGAGATGGGATAATTTAACTTAAGAAAAGCTTGTAAGAAACAAGTCAAGCTAAGGCTGGGCATTCATAAGAAGGGTAAGTATCTGTGTATTTATTTAGGAGCTGAGTGGCAGGCCCGCAAAGAGCAAAAACTAACTAAAAATTAACTGCAGAGGAGCTAGTGAAACTAATGGCTTCTGGGAAAGGAAGAGTCAGTTCTCTTTAAGAGTCTTTCTCGACAATTGGACACCTGGAGCTCCACCTGGGACTTGGCCTAGGATCTCTGCATCCACTTCCATCAGTTATTGGATGAGAGTTCTAACACGACAGTTAGGGTGTTTGGCCATCCAATCACCAGACTAGGTCAGTTCGGGCTTTCTCTCGACCATTACCAGTAGTATACAGTGGATGCATCATTGTGGATTTCTGGGGACCTCTCTAGTACTTTGCTTCTTCCTGTTCTTATGTGGTCTTCATTTATCATGGTCTGTTTTTCCTTGTTCTCCCTTCCTGTTCTTGATCCAGCTGGGATCTCCTGCTCCCCTAAGCTCCCTTTCTCTCGAACCTTGCCCTTCATTACCTCCACTCATGTCCCGTTGTTCATGTAGATCTCATCCATTTCTCTGTCATTGAGTGATCCCTGGGTCTTTCCTAGGGTCCCATTTTCTAGGTAGCCTCCCTGGAGTTGTGTAGCAGTCTAGTCATCTTTGTTTTACATCTAGTATCCACCTATGAGTGAGTACATACTATGTTTGTCTTTCTGAGTCTGGGTTACCTCACTCAGCATATCCATTTCTGCAAACCTCATGATGTCATTTTTTTTTCTGCTGAGTAGTACTCCATTGTGTATATGTACCACATTTTCTTTATCCATTCTTCAATTGATGGGCATCTAGGTTGTGTCCAGGTTCTGGCTATTATAAGCAATGCTGATATGAACATAGCTGAGCAAATGTCCTTGTGGTATGATTGAGCATTCCTTGTGTATATGCCCCAGAGTGGTATAGCTGGGTCTAATTGTTGAGACCAAGATCAGAAAAAGCACAGGAACAAATAGCCAAACTAATGGAAACACATGAATTATGAACCAAAAGCTGTGGAGCCCCCAACTGGATCAGGCCCTCTGGATAAGTGATTCAATTGAATAGCCTGAACTGTTTGGGAGACACCCAGGCAGTAGAACCGGGACCTGTCCTTAGTGCATGAATTGGCTGTTTGGAACCTGGGGCTTATGTGGGGACACTTTGCTCAGCCTGGAAGGAGGGGACTGGACCTGCCTGTACTGAATCTACCAGGTTCACCTGAATCCCCAGGGGAGTCTTTGCCCTGGAGGAGATGGAAATGAGGGGAAGGGACTGGGGGAAGGTGGGGGCAGTGATAGGAGGGGGAGGACAGGGGAACCCATGGCTGATATGTAAAATTAAAACACAAATATCCATATGAAAAAAATAAAATAAATATATTTTAAAAAAAGAAATATTTCTTAACATCAAGGACAAACATTACCTCAGAGTAAAGGTTTAGAAAAAGATATTTGAAGCAAATGGACCTAAGAAACAAGCAGATGTTAAATATTTTAATACCTGACAAAACATACTTCAACTCAAACCTCATCAAGAGATAGGTAAGGACACTACATAGTCATCAAAGGAAAAATTCACAATGATGATATTTCAGTTCTTAACATCTATGCCCCAAACACAAAATAAAATAAAATAATAAAATAAAATAAAATAAAAAGAGTCTTTTATTCTCCAGTAGATGGCTACACAAGTGTGTGGATAATACAGATTGGAATTGGTAATTTACAACAAATAAATAGGTAAAAAGAAATAAAATTTGGAAAGTTGTAAAAAGGTTGAATCTTAGAAGAATTAGAAGACAGTGGGGTGAATGTGATCAAGGTATATTCTGTGCATATGTAAAATTCTCAAAGAATAATACCATTATATTTTTTAAAATTAAAAAATGCAACAACTATTGTTTTCTCTTGTACCACCCCACTTCTCCACAAAGCAGTACTATAATGAACATTTTGCCAGAACCCAGGAGCTAGCACTGAAGGAGTCAGTGTGAGGAATTGTGCTTGTATTTTTTTTTTTTTTTTGACATGATTCCATAACACTGTCTAGCTTAGCCTCTTGTTCTTATGTCAGTGTCTGGTTCAAAAAGGAAATACCCGACATTTTGGTAAGGTGCAGAAGGGTAATAGACAGACCATGATGACAAGTGAACAGGATCTAGAGTTTAAGAGTTCCCCTAAAGATCATTAACTTTGACCCTGATCTCCATGGCTCCCCTTGCCACTAGTTCATTGTGTTTGATAAGATTATTTGTCACATTCTTTTGGCATCTGTCCTAGGTGAAGGGATTGAAATTTGATACCTTTGGGTCGATCTGCTTTCTGAATATTTTCTTAGCTTTTGTCCTGTGTCATTTACATTTTTTGCAAATTTATGTTAGTCTTTCTATAGATTGCATTTTAGTGAGAATTTCAGGCAAAAATGAACATAAATGCTATATTAAGCAGGCAGTGTTAATCAGAAGTCTTGGTCGTAATTTTCAATTTTGGAACTATCCAGTCATCACTTTTGTTTTTTCAGTACATGATCCATGTTGGATTATAGCCAGGCCTCCATGTGTCCTGTGATTGATCTCATCCACTTTCTTATACCATATATGTGAGCTGTCTCAGTCTATTTCCCTGTCCCCATAGATAGGAGCTTTTAAGTCAAACAAAACTTCAGTGCTTCACCTGCCTTTTCTAATCCCATCATCAACTGCTAATACAATCACAGAAGGTTTTATTTAAGCACTTTCCATTATTTATTCATAATTTTACTTCCTTCTATGTGGGTCCAACTAATCTTCTAGGACAAATTAAGGCTTTAATTATTCTCTGGATGTATTTATCAGATCACTGTCCTTGTTGATCTCTCAACTAACTTCTAAGTCACATGTTTACTTCCTACAATTTCAAATAGGTTACTGTGTGGTATTAACTGAAAAGTTGGTCTCTCCTACTCTTCTTTCTCTATGGACTGAATATATATGAATCTGAAAATTGGGGAAAGGAGTTGGGGGAGTAGCAAGGAAATGGCCTTATGCTACTATTCAGTTTTATTATTATTATTATTATTATTATTATTATTATTATTATATTTGTGTTTTAATTTTACACATCAGCCATGGGGTCCCCTGTCCTCCCCCCTCCTGCACCCACCCCCACCTCCCTTCATCTCCTCCCCTCCATTCCCATCTCCTCCAGGGCCAAGACTCCCCTGGGGATTCATTTAAACCTGGTGGATTCAGTACAGGCAGGTCCAGTCCCCTCCTTCCAGGCTGAGCAAAGTGTCCCTGTGTAAGCCCCAGGTTCCAAACAGCCAGCTCATGCACTAAGGACAGGTCCTGGTCCCACAACCTGGATGCCTCCCAAGCAGTTCAAGCTATTCAATTGTCTCACTTACCCAAAGGGCCTGATCCAGCTGGGGGCTCCACAGCCTTTGGTTCATAATTCATGTGCTTGATTTGTCTGGCTATTTTTCCCTGTGCTTTTTCCAATCTTGGTCTCAACAATTCACACTCTTACAGTCCCTCCTCGTTCTCGACAATTGGACAGCTGGAGCTCCACCTGGGGCCTGGCTGAGGATCTCTGCATCCACTTCCATCAGTTATTGGATGAGAGTTCCAGCACGGCCATTAGGGTGTTTAGTCATCTGATCACCAGACTAGGTCAGATCAGGCTTTCTCTCCACCATTGCCAGTAGTCTACAGAGGATGTATCATTGTGAATTTCTGGGGACCTCTCGAGCACTCTGCCTATTCCTGTTCTCATGTGGTCTTCATTTATCATGGTCTGTTATTCCTTGTTCTCCCTTTCTGTTCTTGATCCAGCTGGGATCTCCTACTCCCCTAAGCTTTCTTTCCCTCAAACCTTGCCCTTCATTACTCCCCTTCTCGTCCAAGTTGTTCATGTAGATCTCATCCATTTTTCTGTCATTGGGTGACCCCTGTGTCTTTCCTAGGGTCCCGTTTTCAGAAATTAGACAACAAAGTGCCCAATAGTCCAATTAAGAAATGGGCGATAGAACGAAACAGAGAATTCTCAACAGAGGAAGTTCAAATGGCTGAAAGATATTTAAGGAATTGCTCAACATCCCTAATTATCTGGGAAATGCAAATCAAAACGACTCTGAGATACCTCCTTACACCTGTCAGAATGGCTAAGATCAAAAACACAGAAGACAGCTTATGCTGGAGAGGATGTGGAGCAAGGGGAACTCTCCTCCACTGCTGGTGGGAATGCAAACTTGTACAGCCACTTTGGAAATCAATATGGCGCTCCCTTAGAAAATTGGGAATCCATCTCCCCCAACACCCAGCTATAGCACTCTTGGGCATATTCTCAAGGAATGTTCAATCATACCACAAGGGCATTTGGTCAGCTATATTCATATCAGCATTGTTTGTAGTAGCCAGAACCTGGACACAACCTGGATGCTCTTCAACTGAAGAATGGATAAAGAAAATATGGTACATATACACAATGGAGTACTACTCAGCAGAGAAAAACAATGACATCATGAGGTTTGCAGGCAAATGGATGGATGTAGAAAAAATCATCCTGAGTGAGGTAACCCAGACTCAGAAGGACAAACATGGTATGTACTCACTGATAGGAGGATACCAGATGTAAAACAAAGATGATTAGACTGCTACATAACTCCAGGGAGGCTACTATTCAGTTTTTAAAAAGAGAAAGCCATTATAATTCTGCCTGAACACTAATTTGCCTTGCCTTTCATCTAGTGTATGGCTATGGGGATCTCAAAGCAGAAATATTTCACCGAAACTACAAAACATTGAGGTACCATTGGCTTAGTAAAGAGTGCAGGCATCTGTGCTAGATGTTGATTCGTAGTACTTCTAGATCTCAAAATTGTAATCAATGCTCTGGAAAAGTGTAATTATGTCAAGGGGAAAAATGGCTACTATTTACAAAGTACCCATAATGATGACAAAGAAATACCATAACACCAAATTTATGAGAGGTTTCCTATCTTTATTAATGTAATGCCTGTTGCAGAAAATAGGCTATGAGTTATAAAGACAATATAAGTAAAACTCTCCATATTTTAAAGTTTCTTGCCAATGATAATAGAAAACACCCTGGATCTTACAGAATGGAGGTGTGGGGTAAAAATGAAATGTAGAAGAGTATTGTAGACCTGAGCTTGTAACTCTGAAATTTCTTTCAGTTTATATGACAAATAGTCATCACAAAGTCTCATCTTGACAATTCTATCCTGCCCAAAACAATAAGGACACTTTCCTGCATCCATAACAGTTGGTCCAAGTAAATTTGCTGTTTCACATTCCCTTGGTGAGGAGGACCATTCTGTATCTCCAAGTAATGGAAACATGGAAATAATCCATTTTTTGAATTTTCCTGTCAGTTAAAAATCTTTTTAACACAGAAAAATTATTTCCTTTACAACAACATGTTTTGAAAAGTACAAACACAAAGGCTTGGAAATGTATTAGTCATACAAAAATGACCTCAATTTAGACAGCATTTTATTTTCCTATTATAAGTAGGATTACTTGTTTTTTTTTAAAATCATGTATAGTACCATTTCATGAGTCATGTAACGAGAAATACAAATTTAAAGACTGCTTTCCTGTGTTTTTCTGTGTTGTTTCAGGTTGATAGTATTAGATAACAGTGTGATATAAGGGAGAGAGTCTGAACCAAACAACAAACATTTAACTTGGCATTCAATTCCACTTAAACTTTAGTAAGTTTCCCAACCTCAGAGTATCACTTTTGCCACTTGTATTATTGGGAAAATAGTACTACCTCCCAGCACTCACAGCAAGACTGTTTATATGACACATCTGTTTCTGGAATGCTCTCTAACATGGGGAAAGCACTCTCTTGGCTAACCATTGGTATAACATAAAACAACTTAGTTCTCTTAAAGGTGCTTCTGAAAGAATTACCAGTTTGCAAGTTAGTTAGGCATATAGGTGTAAGGCTGATGTTGTTATTTGAAAGGTCAGTCAGTACACTACACAATTGTGCCACCCACTTTCCAATCAGATTTTGTCCCTGTGCACAGAGACTTTTAAAGCCCTCATGACAATATCCTTAATTTTATTTACCCACATAAAAGGAAGGCTACAAGACAACATTTAGGTGGAATTTACTGTTTTATTACAATGTTATTTTCCTAGTTGTCTTATTCTGAAATTTTGCTCAGGTATCTAAATATTTAGCTGTTGACATAAAGTATAGCTCAATTAAGTTCAAGGTAAAGGAGCTCAGTCCTTCTTTTAGGATGGTAAGCATCCCTTATATGACCGGGTAAGCCACCTGCTCTTTCTTGTTGCCTAATCAAGTTGAGCAATAGGAGCAAAGACTCCAGGACAAACTGTGGACAAAGGCCAGGAAGTAGTTTCCACATGAGAAAGAGTTCTGTCCTTACACTGCCCCATGCTAGCCTGACTTCTGGGAAGGTCACTCGAACTTATAAATGTCTGATATGAAAAAAGCCTTCTGTTTATGTGGTGTGTCTGAATAATTTAGAAATGAGGAAACTATGGGAACTAAAAAGGTATTAAAAGGAAAGGAGTGAAGAAACTAGGAGACTATGTTAGAACTTTTGGAAAAGTATCATTGTAGAGACCCAGAACACAGGCTACCCTGAGATTAGGAGTGGAGTTAGGAAAACCAGAAGAATAAGGACATTTGTTTGAGTATTTTTTTTCCTCCTGAGATTTTAAATACTTACAAGAAGTCCTATGTGGCATTCAATTTTTAACATTATTATAATAATTATCATCTGCTTTATTTGCTTTCATCTATCTTTAGTTCTTCATTCTTTGTTTCCATAGGCCTAATCATGAGTGTTGGTTTTCTATCACTTTGCCATTCACTGTGAGATGATATGATTTTAGCTACAGTAACGCATATAGAAATATGCTAAGATCTTTATAAACATTGCATTACCTAAGAAGAGCACAGATTTTAATCTGCATAAATACCTATAGACATTTTTAGTTTAAAATGTTTTAATTTTAAAAATAATTAAGGTGCTTTCAGTTATTTATATTCTCCTTTAATTTTGGCCTCATAATTTTAAATTCAAGTTGGTATATTTTTATCACAATACATCATATTTTCCCTCAGGTTCTAAATTCAAATGGATTTTCTTTAGAACTTTAAGATACAAAGTTATCAAAATAAAAGGTTTTTAAATGCATTCAGTGTGTTCTCTATTTACCCTTAACTACGAATTTTGAGATTTTTTTTTTTGTAGAAAGATAGCATCCCTAGCAGATCAATATTAATTACTTCAAAATTCTAAGGTGAAGTACACATGTCATTTCTAACAATATGTGAATTGGGTGCTCAGCTAATTTAGAATGACCAGCCTCTTGTTTCTGCAAGCACTCTTTCTTTCTTTCTTTCTTTCTTTCTTTCTTTCTTTCTTTCTTTCTTTCTTTCTTTTTTTGGGGGGGTTCAAAACAGGGTTTCTTTGTGTAGCTTTGTGCCTTTCCTGGTACTCATTTCATAGCCCAGGTTGGCCTTGAACTCACAGAGATCAGCCTGGCTCTGCCTCCCGAGTGCTGGGATTAAAGGCATGCACCACCACCATCCGGCTGCAAGCACTTTCTAAATCCATCTAGAGATGGCAAAATGCTGTCTTCCTCCTTCCTCCTCTGCACTAGCTGACCCCCAACTTTTTCTAGGAAAGGGGCCAAGCACCCCTGCCCTGTGTTGTGTACTCTTTCTCCTGAATGTTCTAATATTTATTTGGAATTCAGTTGTCTCATATAAGGAGGATAAAACAGAGTATATCAATTGAAGCAGATTCATTTCAAATATTTGAAAGTACTTTCTAAATTAAAAAATATTTTTTAAATGCCACTGAAATGAGAAAGTTTAAGCTAATTAATGCCTTGCTAGCAACAGAGAACAGTTGGCAATGCAAAGAAATCCTAAAGAGAGATAAATTATCCTGGAGGTATGGATAAAGTGAATTTGTGTTGCCAAAATGAAATAATAACACATACAGAAAATGAGAGCAATACTTTATCAAAACTTGACGCAGAAACTTGGATACAGACAATGAAAAAGAGAACAAGAGGAGAATGTGGCACCATGGCATCAAGGCAACATATTCTGCTTGTGAGCATTCAGCATCATTAGGCCACTTTGAAGTACGTCTTAATCCTTGGACTTCTGAAGCCTCCTTTATTAAATGCTTGGGATTAGATATTGAGTACTCACAGCTTTATCACCTCCTGTAGTATGAGGATAATGGAAGGAGAAGAAATTCATCACAGGTAGAGTAGATGAGAAGGGCTGTAGGCTGGAGTATCAAGTAATCATGTCTGTACAAATGTGGATTTCTTGACAATCAAGATACCTCATATTCTTTAATACTTCATGTTCTTCATTTTGTCAATAGTTGTTTGTTTGTTTGTTTTGAGACAGCATTGCCCATACTCCATACTGTCACTGATTTCACTATAGAGCTATGAATTACCTGGAGGTCTGATTCTGGTAATACTGCCTCCACCTCCACTGTGCTAGAACTACAGACATGCACCACCATGCACATTTTATGTCATGTCATTTTATGTCATGTATTGGTAAGTAAGAATACAACCTATTGAGCCTCATCCCCTGAGCCCATTTCCAGCAAATCTTCAGGAACAGTCTTCCAGTCATAAGATTCATCTCTAGAAAGCGAGCTACTGAGAACTTTGTAAGCAAAGCAAATTTTGACAGAAACTGTTAATACCTTGGTTTGTCTGTGTTAGCAGATTCAATAAAGGGCATGTACTTAATGTGCTAACTATAGATAACTGACCAATCACAGGCAGCATGGCTGCCATAAAATCAACAACCAGATAACAAGTGGAGCCACAGCTGGAGCTTTTGACAACTCTGGTTGAATTTTCTTAACCCTGTTATGTGAGGGTGGGGTTTAACACTATTTCTATTCATTTAATAAAGCTTTGAAATCATTTTCCCAGTGAAATTTTCATGTTCCATATCATAATATCAATCTCATGAGGAGATGACAAGAAGTTGTGAACTATTAAATGCTAGTTAACCAGTTCTAGGCTGAATGCTCCATACTAGGGAAAATGCACACATCCTGAGGTCCTACTGGATCCTTCTGCAGCTCTTGGAGAACTGTAGTGAAACTTACTACAGAACAACTTGCAGTAGGTATCTGTTTTCTTCCTCTTTGTGGTGATGTTCCGAGCACAAAGGGCTCACATGGTAAATTAACTCACAAAAGAATATTATCAACATTGAGCCTTAGAGATTCATAGCCTTAAATGATTAGGGAGAAAATTCATGACTACTTGGTCTTACTTAGCATATACTAAAATGATTTTGTATTTTAGAGTATCTTTATTTTTTGTATTTATTTGTATATAACAATATATTATTTGATACATATATATTTATATACATATATTCATGCAGATTAGACTCACCAAATATTATCATCTTTAGTCTCATGTGTGACAAAAGATAATCTAAATTATTTTCAATCTGAGCTTGGTCATTTGTAGGGTTTTCTCCATTGCTGTCCTCACAAACAATACTATCCATGAATGTAGAGTTCTTCATCTCAAAGACAAGTACAAAAATCTTTCTGAGATAAATATTATGATTATAATGTCCTACATATTGCTAAGACATAGGATGCAGTCAAGGGAATTGCTGTGAGGATGTATGTGGGGTTTTCCATGGAGAGGGATCTGATGCTCTGCTCTTTTAAACGTCATAGAGTAATTCTTTTCTTTCTTTCTTTCATTTTTTCTTCCTTCCTTCCTTCCTTCCTTCCTTCTTTCCTCTTTTTCTTCTTCTATCCCTCCCTTTCTCCCCTTCCTTCCTTTCTTCTTCCTTCCTTCCTTCCTTTCTTCCTTTTTCTTTCTTTGATTTAAAAGAGCAGCTCATTTTCAAGCTGGACAGGCTAACAAACTCTGGGTGTTGAGCTTTCTTTGGTTTGCAAGCTTCACTGCCTCACTGGTGTGTCAATCAAAATTCCACAGCCATTCTTGGATACTTGGAGGTGGGGCTATATAGCAAGCAGTAGTGATTTGACCCGGCACTTGGAGCAAACAGGACCGGAGCTGTCTTTGTGACACTGTAACCTTGCGACTGCATTTTGACAGTTCCACTTGTGGCCATGTACTCTGTCATCAGACTTCTAACTGGTAATTACTTCTGTGAACATTACCTAGCCTAAAGATTTGATGGTCAAGATTCGTGCCTGCAAAACTAAACGCTCTTGCTTTGATGGGATTATTTGCTTTGCTCTTATACAGTTTAGAGTATCATAGTGTTTTTCTCTTCTCACAGAGAGGGGAATAGTGGGAAATATTATATGCATTCAGGCATCCTACTTAAACTTTTTATTAAGAAAGAAAGTAAAAAATTTGGTCAACTCTACTATTTTTACTCTAATCTTGCCAGTGTTTTTTGTTACTCAGTGAGAAAATATTCAGAAATATTTAAAATTATTCAAGCCCTCTAATATGTATGTATATATATACCTACTTCATTAGTGGGTTAAAGGTACAAATTGATATATACCTCTCTATCATCTATTTGCTATCTATCTATCTATGTATCTATGTATCTATCTATCTACCTACCTACCTACTTACCTATCTATTAGCTATCCTAAGAAGACAAATTGCAGATCATCATTTTCTTTCTAAAGATAGAATAATAATAAATATTATTACTAAGGATTTAGCCTATTAAAATTTTGCAGCAGAGTGGTTGTCTTTGGAATCTTTCAGGAAGAAGTGTGTCCTTTGCTGCTTCTGGTAGCCGATAATAATAAACAGAGGTCGCAGGCAGTCACCCTGTTGCTGGCTTTCCTGGCATGGTGCAAGTCAATAGGTCTGTGAACTATTTGAGAGGTGATTTTGCAACTTTTTTTATCTTCTCAAGTTAGATGTTTCATCAGTGCAATATAATTCAGTTAACATAAGCTGCTGAAACATTGATGAAATGTTCAATAGAGTACTTAAGCAACACTAAACTATTAAACTTAAAGTGGTTTTCACTTTGCAAATCACTATTAAGATGTTTTCATGGTAACAATTTGCTGATAATAGAAAGTAAACAAAATCAAGTATTAGAATTAGGAAAAATTTCAGGCACGGTTGCTTTATTGGTCACATACCATCATTTCACTAATGATGCTTAATGCTATGACTTGCATTGTGATGCAATGATCCACAGCAACATTTGTACAACTTTACTGTGGTTATAATAAATGGTTGGCAATGTGGCCTTGGGAATTTGAATAGAGGGCAGCAGGAATAATTAGCCTCAGTGGGCGCTGGAGGAATGCAGGGCTCAATGTATTTGTAGACTGGAGGAGAAAATGCTAATACAATCATCTTCCAAAAATCATAGCTTCACTTGCATCTAAATCTTTGAATATTTCCAGTGCTGAGCATAGCTTGTGCCTTGGGCAACTAATATCATTATTTACAAACTGTAGACAAGCTATACTTAAGGAGTGTACAATCCCAGATAATTTTACTTTATATGATCCAGATTACCTAAAACTATAATTATTAAATACAAATTGAAATGTTTTCATGTATAGTAATGCTACAAAACACATTTTTTATCAAATTACAACATCATTAATTCCAGCATTATGCAAATGAATATCTCTGAAGAGTTTGAAATTGTGTTTCATCTTGTTTGTTGAATTATTAGTACTTATCTGCCCAATACATACTAGGGACTGATTATTTTCTATACTTTATTTTATGCACTTAGCACCGTAAATATTCAATAAATTCCCAGTGCAAATACTGTTTCATAAACTGCAAGGCTATCCAAACAGGGACCTTTGAGGCTCTGCTGGATGAGCAAGGAAACCTTCATTGAGTTTGGTAGCACAACAGAAATATTTGTTCTCTAAAGATGATGAAAGACCAGTGGCATCCTAAGTATATGCAGTCTATGGAGCCTTAGGTTGCTTAGAAACTCAGTGACTATGGGCTTGCTATGGCAACCCAAGTTATCAGTGAATGCAAACTTAGCTGGCATTCTGTTAAATCTCCATATTTTGCAGGTAAGAATATTCAGAAAATCCCTTCTGTACTCTGAGTATTTTCATTACTTATGCAACCAGGATAAATGGTATTTCAATAAACTCAAATATGAAAATAACTATCTATAATAGATTATACCTATATGAAATTGATTTTTAACCCTGTGTTTTATTTCAAATTCGTAATGTCTCCTGTTTGCTATCTTATTGTCTTCTCTTTCTCTCTCTCTCTCTCTCTCTATATATATATATATAGATAGATAGATAGATAGATAGATAGATAGAAAGAAGATGATAAGTTAGATAGAGATATACAGATATTTAGAGAGAACTAGGTATGGTGCATTAAACCTGTGAGAAAGCAAAGTTGAGACAGTATATTATTTAGATGCTATATCAAGGGTTTTTATAAATTTAACTCCTTAATTGTTCTATTTAAATATTCTACAAATGTGTTTTTACATTACAAACTCATTTGCAGACCATACATATGTATATTGCTATATAATTTCTTCTTAAGATCTTTAATAACTATGCAATACACTATTTTAGAAACCAAATTCATTTGGAAAGCACATTTTGGAGGTCATTGCAAAGGCACCTGGAGACTGTTGCTCTTAATTTGTGTAGCCCTCAAGGTAGCATGTTTTAGTTTATGCAGCTCCTCACTCCTGAGCCTTTCTGTGACTAGCTCCACTGTTAGGTTCCAGGAGTAGATTTGCTTTTTTCCCACAGTTACACCATAAGGGGCTGTGCTTTTCCTTGCACCTCTTCCCCGGTGGATGCTGTGCTTCCCTTATCTCTGTATTACTTCGTGTTTATCACTACCAATAGCAGAGGCAGAGGAGGAGGCTCTCCTGAGACAGACAACACAGGGCTCTACTTATTGTTCTTTTCTCCTGGGCATCATCATTTATGCGTTTTGTTTTGATATTTAAGATTTCACCCTATTAGCATGTCTCTTGAGAGAAGAAGCAGCAGTTTGACTCAGGTTTTCACAGAAAACACCACAATTAATACCTTCACTGTTAATTTTATGTATTTTTTGTATTTATGATTCCTCAAATGGTCAACATCTGTGAATTGCTTAGGGTGCCAGCTCAGCTAGATGATGTCTCTGCAGATGGTAATAAGCCTCAACTCATAGAGGGAGACAAGCGTAAACATAGAACTTGGGGGTGTTTTCCTGAGGTAACTGTCCTTTGAAAGCCTAATGCAGGGCTCTATAAGATACCAATGAATGTTCACTAAGCAGATCATACATTATGTAAGTATTTTCCCCTTTTATAAAAAATCATTTCCTAGCTGGGCGGTGGTGGCTGGCACATTTAATTCCAGCACTTAGAAAGCAGAGGCAGGTGGATCACTGTGTTCAAGACCATCCTGGTTTATAGAGTTAGTTCCAGGACAGTCGGGGCTACACAGAGGAACCCTGTCTTGAAAAAAATAAAAAATAAAAAAAAAACAAAGAAAACAAACAAACCAAAACTAAAGATTCTTTTCTCATACAACTCATATGCTGTATCCTGATTACAGTTCTCCCTCCCTCCACTCCTCCTAGTTCCTCCCAAACATCCCCTCCCACTCCCTTCACAGTCCATGTTGAGATGGCTAGAGTTTACAATGAGGTTCAAAGAGCTAGCTGATATTGCTGCCACCTTTGGCATGCATCAAAAGTTTCAGAAGACTGCCCAACATCATGTAGCTCATTTTCACTCCCACCATTTTATACACTGCTTTTTGGTAAGTATACTTTCTATAACAAATATAAGGATCAACGTATTTATTTATTTATTTATTATTTTTTAAGGATTCCAGTGAACAGGCTATAGTGATGCCTTCCCTTTGTAGAAGAGTATTTGGTAGCTAATGTCTCATTGTTTTTCTCGAAATCACTATCAGTTCAGAGTGCTTGCCACTCTAAAAGTTTCCACCTGTTCTTGAAAGGTCATGCATGTGTATGCCAGTCTATATGGAGACAGAAAATTAGCTTTTAGAATCAGGCCATTCAGGAAACAAAGGACTTGCAATAGGCCAAAATAAAGCAATGTGTACAACAACTTACTAATGATATTCATTTAAGTTTTATTTAGTTAATTAACAAATTTCAGAAAACTTCCTTTAATCCAAGATATGATGATTGATACATAAACAGAATTTGCACACAGGATCATTTAAAATATTTAGGGAAAGCATATTTTATAGGAGTATGTCATTCACTGTGCATTGTATACATAACAATATATACAAAATATAACAATTATATTATAGAATAGAAAATTTTAAGCTATGCATATAAATATTTCCTAATATGGAGTAACCATATGATATATATTTAACACATTCAGTTTTGTTTAATCCAAACTATACCTGTATATAGTAGACATGGCATGCTTAATATCTACTAAACCAAAAACCTTACATCTGGAAAACTACCACTCTTTTAAATTTTGTATAAGAGAGTTGAAAAAGGCCAGCATTTAACAAAATCATGCTTTTCTAAATATATAACTTCATACTGAGGCTATTTAGCATTCATTCAGTACATGACTGGGCAAAAATAGGTTCTGGTTACTGTTTTACACTGGGATATATGGTACAAATTAGAAAAATAATTACCAGCAAATATGTTGAAGAAACTTGTTGTGTGACCTTCTACCTTGATACTCATAAATTGAACTTGGGAATATATAATTTCTGTGGCAGAGACACTAAAGTGTTCTGAAAATACACAAAATTTTACAATATTTTCATATGGTATCTACTGTATATTGAAGCCTATAGATTATGTATATGATAGAATTTATTATGTTTACAAATATTTTTCTCTTTTTATTCTGTTCTTAAAAGAGAGAACCATTATTTCAAAGCTTCTTGACCACACATGGGGAATTAAATGATTGCTTACAAATTACTTGTATTTTGTTTGTTTCTTTATTTTAAGTATATATTATCAGGCTAAGGAAGTTCTTTTGTGCAAGCAGGAGGACCAGGCTTCAGATCCCCAGTGCCCGTGCAAAGCCAGCACAGTGGTCCCCATTTGCAATCTCAATACTAGTGAATAATAAATAGCAGATCCTTGCAGCTTTCTATACAGCCAGACCAGCAGAATCCACGAGCTCTGGCTCAAGGGGAGACCTCCCCCCAAAACTGATGTGGAGAGCATTTGAGAAGGACACACATCAACTTCTGGCTAACTATCACATGAAGGGGCATCTGCATGCACACATGCACTTATACACATGCATATTTTTTAAAGTAATGGTTTTTTGTTTGGTTTGTTTGATTTTGTTTTTTTGTTTTGTTTTGCTTTGTTTTGTTTTGCTTTGTTTGAGACACAGTTTCTCTGTAGCTCTGGCTGTCCTGGAACTTGTAGACCAGGCTGGCTTTGAATTTATAGAGATCTGCCTGCCTCTGCCTCCCAAATGCTGAGATTAAAGGTGTGTGCCACCACTTCCAAAAAAAAGTAAATTTTTGACACTGCTTCTCCACACAGTGTCAAAAGTCATCTCTGCAAGATAACCAGTGGCACATGACTTTTAGAACAGAAAGTTCTCCTTACTTTGTGAAAGATCTGAGGATATTAAGCTGGAAAAATGTTATTACCTTTCTTTTATCTAGAAAAATCTTAAAATATTGAGGTCCTTTTTTTATAGGAATCTAGATTGACTTTATTAAGGATTTCATGGGCAAATTGCTTTTTTTCTCCTTTTTTATATATTATATTTGTGTTTTAATTTTACACATCAGCCGTGGGTTCCCCTGTCCTCCCCCCTCCCGCCCCCACCTCCTCCTTCCAGGGTCTTGGCCCTGGAGGAGATGGGAATGGAGGATAGGGGCTGAGGTCCTTTTTAAAGGTCATGACTTACTGAATTGTGATGGATTAACTTGGGCAAATGTATTGATTAAATTTTATCTTTATATATTAAAGCAAATGTTTGAAACACATTCATGCATTATATTCTTCTAAAGTAGATTATATGCTATTGTTTTATTTTAATTTTATTCACATAGAATTAGATGAAAATTGAATGTGTGATACAGTCATGGACAGTCATTTTATAAACAGAAAGAAAGGTTCTTCATGTCATTAATTTGCCCCAAAATACACCAAAGAAAAAATTACCACAGTGGTTTCCCTTCACCCAAATGACATACCAGATGAGTAAAATAACACAAATTTAATTCCATGTTCAATGTTAAATTTTTGACCATTTAAAGAATTTCATATTCTTTTAGAATACAGTGACATGTATGAGGTCAAGACAGGTAGCAACAAAGCAAGGGGCAATTTTGGCTAAACGTGTTTCACACTATTTAGATGTGGTGAGCTATCACTGGAAGTCAGAGACCAGTAAAAGAAACATCTGTTAAATAGATAAAAGGAGTATGTCTATAAAAGGAGTCAAGGACTACAGGAACTTACAGTTTCCTCTAACTTAAGAACTCGTGCTTGTGTATGTGGAATTGTAATATAATGTTTTGGACACAATTCCAAATTCACATGCTTTAAAGCAGATGTCATTTTTGAAAGAAAATTAAATTCAAAACAAGATATCAAATAGTCAAAATAACACAGTGAACATAGGCAACTAAGGAGAAAAAGGACAAGGAGTAAGACCATTCTGGAAACTATGGATAATGTCTTCTGGGATACTCATCTTCACGGCTTTTAATAGGTTTGCATAAAATGTAAGTATCATGTGTCTACAGACTTATTTTACTTCAAATTTTTACTTATCTCATCCTCTTCTCTTTAACTAGTGTTATTATCAAAATTTCCCCCAAGGAGTTATAGAAAATGAGAGGAAAACAGGCGCTGTAACAATATTGAGTCCCATCCAGAAAGTATGTTTAGTTCTTAGAACACATGGAGGATGGTGCTATCAGCCTTATACATAAAGCTTGGAAAGACATTTGACATCCTTAACATATTCAAAGCATTATGTTGCTAACAAAGACAGTATTGACAGTATTACAGAGCACCACAAGGTATATTCTGAGTCCATGAGCATCTTACTTAATGCTTTCACCTGTGAGCTGCAGGCAATAGAGAACAGAATGGCTACTAGGGTGGTATGCTAACTTGTAGTTAGCTAAAAGACTGCAAGCTTCCAGATGCTAAAAACAGCTACATCCTGAAAGTCTCACATGAACTTTCTTCTCCTCATGTAGTACAAAACTTGTTCACTAGTGGAGTCATTTGAAGGTGACATTCCACAGCTCATAAAGTTCCACAGCCTACAGCTGTTTACTTAAGTTATAGCCAGGAACAAAAGAGAAAAGTTACATGTAGGAGTATGGAAGGAAATAGTCACAATGAGGTTCACAGACACTGGAACACTGGTGTACAAATAAGATTCATGATGACTAAACCTACCCCAAAGAGACAGAAAGGTGATTCTTTCTCTGTGGCCCACAAGGTGAAATGCCCAATTCATTGTCATTGCTCAATAATGTGAAGCAAACATTAATGTTGCTGCTATGGAGTCAGGGCCAAAACAAGGATGAATGAATTAGTTAAACTTCTGTTATCCACTGTTTAATTGTGGAGATTTCAAAATGAACATTGCCTCATATTCACCAAGTTTGAAATTCTTTCATCTAAACTACATCCACTGCAAAGAACACACAGGCAATGGGGGGCTTCTGTATTTTAGGATGGTTCTGAACCATCTGTGTGTCATGTGGATCATATACTGGTAGCCTCCACTTCTTAGTCTTCTGGAGTCTAATGTTTCCCAGGGTATATTTATAAAAATATGAAACAGACATCTAAATAATTCATAGCATTCCAAGAAAAACATTTTGTTCTGAAGGTTTTATGACATACTATTCTATACATTTTATATGTTTGTGCAACATTATCAGTATAACATATATGCCTATATAGTTTGCAAAGTATTTGATTATGCTTTGTTGACACTGAAAAAAAATTCTTAAAGTAGAAGATGTTCCCGATTTTAATGTGATGGATAATTAAAAATCCTAAGCACATTGTTTTTCTAAGATTTATGTATTTTGTGTATATGACTGTTTTGCTTGCATGTATGTATTGCACCATGTGTGCCTGGTGCACATGGAGGTAGAAGAAGGTAACTGATCCCTTGGAACTAGAGTTTCGGATGGCTGGGAACTGCCATTGTAGGTGCTAGTAACCAACCCTGGATCCTCTGCAAGAGAAGCAAGTGCTCTTAACTGCTGAATCAACCCTCTAGTCCCCTAAGCATATTATTTAAACATCTCTGGGGTTTGGTTTAGAAGTAGCAGTTTCTTGAAAGACAAAAGTAATTGGTTTTTCTAAGAACAGATCTTTGAGAGCCAACCTGGAGAAATGAGGCTTTATTTCACTGACAGGTTGCTCTACATATAAAACCACCACCTGAAGCTGCCGCGTCACTCAGGGGCAGCATGCATGCCAAGTGGTTCTGTGAATGGCAGAGCAGGAGGATCACACTTCTTCATTCAACAGCAGCAAAAAGCATCAAAGACATATTATTTTCTATGTGGTGAAATGTGAAATGAGCTATTGTTATGTCAGATGCTTCTTGGAATACATCTCCCTTGGCTTTACAAAGAAATCTAATTAAGTTTCCATCCATGGCCTTGGGAACAGTCAGTGACTCTGCTTGTGTGCCTGTATATGTATTTAACTCCTTCAGGAACTGAATGCTGATCTTGAGTCTTTAAACATAAGACACAAATATCTATGCCATTTATGCATTTTTCTTTTCTTTTCTTTCTTTCTTTCTTTCTTTTTTTTTTCTTTTTTCTTTTTTTTTTTGTAACACAGACTAGTCAGTCTCACTAAGGACACTTAATAAATGGAACCAAGTCACCATCTAATGTTTAATCAAATGTGCAGATCTTTCTGTTTGAATGCATTTATCATGTGCTTCAATTCTATTACTGTTTAAACAACATAAAAATTATGATGTTATTCTAGAATCACAAAGCATATTATTTGTACAGCCCAAGGGCCAGTGCAGAGGAAACCATGAATTTTTTTCAAATGTATGTTTTATTAACTTCCTTTACAACACCCCACTTCAGGAACTCTGCTGTAGCCTAGGTCTGCCACAAAACACCTCAGCATGAACATTTGTTTGTCCACAATCACAATAAACGTTTTGACTTTCTGCCATGTAAATCTTCAAGTTAACTAAGTGAATGAAATGTTCCTTGCTTTCCATTCATTACATACTCAATGCTTTGTTTAACTGTTAACTGGGGCTATGTTCTTCTATTTCAACATATTCTGCTGAGAAATAGTTGTTATACCGGAATTTTTTTATTTTCTCGTGATGGTCTCCCATGTAGCATATGAACAAATATGGCATCCTGACAAATTATGTTGAAATTAATCCTTAGTTGTTTTCTTTTTAAGCCATAGCTTAAACATTGACTTTCCTTTTCTTCTCCTCAGAGAGTTAAGTCATATTAGCAAACTGTTCACGTAAGAGTTGGGTCTGCCAATACTTTTCATTGCTTCATGAGATTTGCATATTGACTTAGCCATGCCCACAAGAGACGTTTCTCCAAATACAGAGGTGATATCTGTTCATTTGTTCTCATTTAGGCACAGGTCCTGCTATGGCTTCTAGTAAGCATGTAAGTAAGGTTATTTTGTGTTTTTAATGTGGGATGCTCTGTCACACTCTCTTTTGATTCATTTGGGTCATGTGATATAAATTTACAGCTTGCCTTTATAGTCTCATTTTATATTTGAGGGGACCCTTGGAATTTTCTTTTGAAAGTAATAGCAATCTCATTTATGTTTTCAACATTTTATTAGAATTGCACCACAACATATTAATGTTCTGTTTATTAATGAAAAGTGTTCAATACCAATGAAATATATGTTCAATATTCCTATTAAGTAAACAAAAAAGTTGAAAAACATAGGTGTATGTTCATATTATACATATGTATGCATATAATACACTTGCACAAAATATGTCTACATGAATGTTCTTCATTATTATTTGAATATTAAGTAATAAATGGTTTCCTTAGTATTACTTTGTTAATCAATATTTTGATATAATTTATAGAACATTAGAATGCAGTTTCATCCTATTTGATTATTAGTTACTACCTGTTCATTGTTTCTAATGTCCATACATAATTTTCCTCCTAATATAATATCAGATCATTTTGATCTTATTCAATTTCTAAACATGTAATTTAGTAGAATATATAAAGCTAGCTATTAAGAACATTTTTATCACTTATTTGATTTAATGTATTATCATTGTGTATGACCAGGGTGGGGCATGTGTGCCATGGCTCATATGTAGAGGTCAGAGGGCAGCGTCTGGCCGTCTGCTTCCAACATCCACCATAGTTTCCAGGGATTAAACTCATACTCTTGGGTTTGCATTGTAAGTGCTTTTGCCCATAAGCCATCTAGCTGGACTATTCACCATTTCTTCCACAGAAAAACAAGGATTTAAGCTTTAACAAACATCACTGTGGAAACCTTAAAGTTTTCTGAAGAGTCTAGTGAGGTGGCTTGGTGGGCACCTGAAGTGATCCAAATGAAGTAGATCAGTGTCTAGCAGGCAATAAATGCCCAATGTGTCAATACTGTCAGTTAATGACTATCTTAATATTAACAGTTTTTATTACCTATGCAATCTAAAATTATAATCCAAGTTACATGAAGATGCTGCTTTTCGTTTGCTGAAGTGTCAGAGAAAACAACTCCAATTCCAAAAACAGTTATCAACGATTCTGACTCACCAAGAACCTGGATTTCATATAACCATACATTATAAGTATTGTATCCAACATATGATCTTCATTCAGCTTGCGAGTGTAGGTGTGTGGGCTTCCTCTTCCATTGAAAAAGGACATCAGCACCACAGTGACTATGTCTTGCTTGGTTTCAGATCCTATTGTGAATAAAGTGGGGCTCAGACACAAGTCATGTGACCACTCTTCTAGAATTATTGTAATTCATCTGTCATCTGCCTCTCAAATGTGGCCCAATATTTGTTTTACTGAACTTGTTGCACTTCCTCTTTTCACAAGAGTCTTCAAGTGCATGAATCAGCTGTCTAAAGTGCTGCATGAAGGATTTTAAAAAGTCATAGGGTGTTGAGTAAAGCATATTATTTCCATAAGCTTAAAGCAAAGAGAAACATTGTAACCATGACATAACCTTTAAAAGCAAATGACAGGAAGTTAATGAATCAAATACTAAATTCTGTAGTTTAAATAAATTTCTTTAAACAGGTAACCTTTTTAGTTAAACATTTTTTAAATCTTAAATGTCAAAAAGTTTTCTGCTTCCCTACTGTATATAGCTTTGGATTTTCACGTACAACTTGACAAAACTGCAGAACAAAACTAACAAAAACAGACCATAGCCATTGTTACTTAGTACTCAATGCACATTCAGGATAATTCTTCTCTATCAGGAACAAGACGCAAACATGTCTGACTAGGTTCTCTTAGCAATAAGACTTAAAGAATTGGACCTGAAATGACTTTCGTCCACTGATGCTTCTGTTCTGCCATTTATATCTGTTTATTGCTATAGTGGATATCTATAAGGCTCAGTGTACTTAATCTAGAGCACATCAGTTACAAATACTATTAAATGATCTTAAAGAATGAAAACCTGGGCCTGGTGAGACAGCTCAGCCAGGAAAGTGTTTGAAGATCTGAGTCCTCTGCTCAGAATCCATGTAAAAAGCCCAGGCCTGATGTTTCTGCTACCAATTCTGGGGAGGTGGCAAAGGGCAGATACCTGAGGCTTTATGGCCAGTCATTCTAGCCTAGACAATGAGTCCCCAATGCAAGTGAAAGATCTTGCTAGTCTCAAGAAACAAACAAAGTAGGAAGCAGACAGCATCTAAAGATGGCTAATACCCAGGGTTGTCCTCTAATCTCCATAGACATTCACATATATGGACACATACACCTGCATGGATATGTTCGTGTCCATACATGAGCACACACACACACACACACACACACACACACACACGTATGCACACATACTCTTTCTCTCCATAAATACACACACACACATAAATAACCCGAGTCTTTACTTTTAAATGGACATACATACTTTTAAATGACTTATTGCTCAGGTTGTATTTTTTGACATTCATATTGTGGATTTGATTCCACTGTGTGATTTTTGATTATTGAATAGCAAGTTCTTTGATCACTGTTGACTGTGGAGCTGAACACTCACCAGATGCCTCTCAGAGTGTAAATTTGACTCTTTAGCTTAGTCAATGGAATATGTAACATTTTGCTCTCCAGAGACAGCCAGAAGAGGACATTGAACTGCTGATTAAAAAACAATCCAAGTGAATGCAGTGTTCACTTAGGCATCTATTGTCAGGAAATATCTTTTCTGTTAGTGTTCATATTCTGCTAGTATTCAATTTTGTCTTTAAGACTGGCCTTATCTGCCTTTGTGTTGAAAAGCTACTTCTAGATAGTCATGTTGGTATTTATATGCATGAGAATTAAATTTGATAAAAAATTATTTATATCAAACAGAATGGAGTCCATAATAGATATTTTAAAAGTATATAATCTCAATCAAAATATTTTTAAGATAGTCTTTGTCCTCCCTTGTCATAGCAAGCAATGGCAATAGAATGGTCACAGTTGTAAGAGGATTGCCTACGGCTTCCTTTCCTGGAATCTCTATGTAACTCTTTTAAAATGAAGAGGATAATTCATTTATATTGAGGTTACGCAAGATGGTTTCAGCTTTCTTCCCAAGTAAGTGGTCTGAAATCAAAGTCCAATACATCGGAATGGCCTCTTGTTAATAGTTAAATGAATGTATCGGTACAGTCTCCCTGGAAAACTTGGCAAAGCTTAATATGAACAAGGAGTTTGAGGGCTTTCTCCAGTGATATTTCACCCCAGTATATGAGACAGGCCCACAGGAGACAGCAGGCACAATATAAGGCCAAGGACTGGCTTACACCCGAGCCTGTCTGCTAAATATATCCCTGCCCGTGCCTCTTAGGTAGCTAATTTCAGGAGAGACTTGCAAATAGTTTTCTAGTGAGCTTGCCAGCTTGCGGCCAGAGTAACGCTCTGGAGGTGTTGCCGGTCTGAGCCTTGGGTCTTGTGAGAGTACTGTTCCTTTTGAGAGTCTTGCTTGTCCCAAGTGCAAGGGCTTCTGTTTGGTTAGGCACACATGATTAGTTCCACTTAGGGTGACTTAGGTGCTTATACTTTTTGCACTGAGATACCATGCTCAGTAGTAATTAGATTTGTGTGGTTTTTGCTAGTTCTATTTTGGATGAAGATCTTTAGGTTTTGTTTTTTTCATTTTTGGTTTTTGAGAATCGTTTTACCATCCTCATGAATGTCAGCAACTTTAACAACAACAACAACGAAAAAATGATAAATAGTTAAGAACTTCCAGGTAGAACAATGGGCCATTTCCTTTCTATAAAGTCTGTTTGTCATCCCTGTTGATTGACAGAGTTTCCAATTGTTTTCCAAATTATCAGTATGACCATACTTTCAGGTTCCTCCTCTGTAGTATAGAAAAGTAATCTTTTTTGTATTTTATGAGCTGAGATTTGCAACTTAGTTGTGACAGACCAGTGAGTTCCCTAATTTAGTTTCTACCCTGTTTCAGTCCAGCATCTGGAAGACCGATTGCATTGGAAAACAAAGTGTAGAAGGGGTGGCGCACTTAATCAGTTCCGTTCACTTGGCTGGCCTCTGACTTACTTGGATGGGAACATGGCCAAGAAAAAAAAAGATGTAGGTGATGGGTCTTCACCAGAAATAGACCCTTGTGAGCTTAACTATCAGTGTAATGCATTGCTTTTTTTTTCTTTTTTTTTTTTCTCAATTCCGCTGGCAATAAACCACAAACTGAGCTCTGACATTGAGTTTTTTTAAGCTTATTTCAACTCTCACACACATAAGTAATGAAGAGTTGAAGCTAGGGGTTTTGTGCTGAGGACTTCTCTTCTTACCAGCTGCTTTCTGAAATGATTGGAGCAATTGGTGGATGGTTCCTTAGCCTTCCAAAGGTAAGTTGGATGTTTTTTTCCTTTAAATTAAAAAAAAAAAAAAAGTTTTTCTATCTTTCAAATGATAGGAGATGGTAGTATTTAAAATCAACTTTTATACCAAAAAAATAAAAATGACTAAGCAAACTCAGTGCTGCCTTAAAGTTCCTAGGCTTTATTTCAAGATGATTATGTGTTGTTTGCCAGTCTTCCTACATTTCTGCTTAATAGTATTAAAATTATTTCCAGTGGCCAATGATATTTTATATATGATTCTTAATATCAAATGTATTTGTCAA
Source organism: Onychomys torridus (assembly GCF_903995425.1). NCBI lineage: Eukaryota > Metazoa > Chordata > Mammalia > Rodentia > Cricetidae > Onychomys > Onychomys torridus. The sequence continues at coordinate 76,684,871 of NC_050445.1, read as the reverse complement.
CATTCATTTCTCAATATTTAAATTTAAAATCAAATTTGAGTTTTATTTAAACTTGTCTATTTAAATATGATATTTAAATTATGATGAGGAACATTTTTAATGAGGATTGATACAGTGAGACTGGTTTTTATAAATGACTTGTAAATCTTATACCAACAGTGTGTCTTGGGTGCAATTTGTTAACTATTTGTTACTTTTCATTGTTATTAGCTTGTTGTTGAATTTTCAGTCTACAATTTTTGATGAACTTGGTTTTACTCTGTATGGTTAGGAGCAATACATTTATTAAATATACATTTACCCAGCACTTTTCTTTAATGAACAAAGATATTGTATTTGCTACAAGAACTGAGTTACTTCAAACAATGACCTAAAATTTAATTAGTGTATATTGGTATACAACTTAGTATTAAATGTAAAAATAAAAAGGAAAATTAATGACTTTGAAAATTCAAAAATTTGTTTCAAATATTAGTAAGTTATTTCCCTAAATTGTAATGCTGAGTTTAAAGAATAGAAAACTCTTCTAGATAAATTAACTATCTAATTAAAGTAACTTTATAAATAACTATTAATGAAATAAATAATTTATAATAAAATTGAATTATTTTTGAAAATGTGAGGATTCGAAGATTTCTCAGTCCTTTCTTAAATGACTTTAAGTTGGTAATGTCTTTTAAAAATGTAAGAAAGCATTTCTATAAATACTGTTTTTTGAATAAGTGAGAATAAAATCTCCAAACAATTTTTACTAGTTGGTTTTCCAGGGGTCATTTAGAGTCTATAAATGAACAATAAAGTAAAAACACTTTCTACCAACATCATTATTAAACCAGAACAATAAACCAAATTCAGATTATCAGATAACAGGGTAGCCTGAGAAAAATATTAAAGTTAACAATGGAATGGGTATTTGTACAGAGTGTACTAAAAACTTTGAAATTTATTTTGAAAGTAATTAGTTGCTGCTCTTACTTTTAATGAAAGTTGTGGTTATTTTTAATCAATTTGAATAAATTTGTATTTTTTTGCCTATTTTGCTCCTGATTTCATAAAGAAACCATGTTACTATTTTGTGATTTGACCCAAGGTGTTATAGTTAACTTATTAAAACTTTCAAGTAGCATGGTCTAAGGGCATGACTAGCCCACACATGCATTTTATTGAAATTTGAAAACATTGATGCCATTTTTATATAATCATATTTAGTGGAATTTCCCAAATCATGTCATTAGGCAACATGAAATAATAGTTATTGCTACATTATAGTTGCTTAAAATAATATTGCATAATAGTCCAAATTCATTAAGTGTAAAACAACTCTTTATAGTGGGATTGTTATTATTAAAATCATGTTTGATTTTACTGAACACTTGCAATCTTGCTTAAATTAATCTTTTACAAACTCAGAGAAAAACAGAACTACAAACTAATTTATGAAAACCTAGAACTAAATACATTTATCCTAATTTCAGATTTTAAAGTCTGAAGATCTTGAAGAAATATTCTAACTAGAGTTGAATTTGGGGTAGAGAAAGAAACACTAATAACATTCCTACCTAGGGTTAAATGATTAAAATATTTTTACCACTAGGTGGTGGTGGCACATGCCTTTAATCCCAGCACTCGGGATGCAGAGGCAGGTGGATCTCTGTGAGTTCGAGGCCAGCCTGGGCTACAGAGTGAGTTCTAGGAAAGGTGCAAAGCTACACAGAGAAACCCTGTCTCGAAAAATAAAAATAAAAAACAAAAAAAAGCACGGACACAGACACATACACACACACACACACACACACACACACACACACATTTTAACAGTAGCTTCTTTCACAGTCTCGCTTCATTTCTTAGGTTAAAGCAGACAGAGTCCAGGTCATTGCTAGGTCTATCCATTGCTAACAATTTAGGGACTCGGTTTACAGAAGTCATAAAAATTGATTCCCAGGCTTAGGAATGCACGAGACGTTCTTAGATTTTATTGCTCATTGAAGAATCTTCCTTTTGTTAAGTTTAAGCCAATAAGTGATTCTAAAGGAATCACTTGAAGCCTGTAGTACTCCCTGGTTATGCCTCTAAAAGACAGACTTACTTTTGCAGGATTTGGGGTATCATGTGTAACACAATCTCTTTATTATTTACTTAAGATTATCACCAAGACTAGTTTTTATTGTGATTTGATAAGTTTAATTAGGTGAAATGATTCATTAACATTACAAATGCTAGTTTGTTTGTTTACATATTTGCTGAAATGTTTGCCTGCATATAATCTATTAGGATGAAAATGGGCATATGAGAAAGACAAAAGATTCTGGCAACTTAAATGGGACAAGATTTTGGAAATCGCCTTATCAAGATAGTCCTAAATTTTCTGCCGAACCCTTGAGTTCTCCAATGGTGGTTTAGAGCCACTGTGAGGCCATAGTTTTTCCTTTCTTCTCCCAGTTAGTTCTTCTCTGAGCTTTTGTTTAACGCCAAAATATATGTGCAGTTTAACCTGAGAGTTAAAGGTTGGCTTTAGGTCTTTTGTTTCAGCATGATCAAGTATTATCAGATAACCGAACTCCTCTGTATTAGTTTGGATTGAATGCATGTGTTGTGTTTATAGAATAATGACTTTGCAAATGCCATTGGACATGGTGGAGGGTAAATGTGTGAAAATGGCAAAAGAAAATTTGAAAAGCACTGTACTCACACTCAACCTGTTATTTCATATCAGGTTATCATGGGTAGGTGCTGCTCTTTTCTTGGGTAGGAAAATTCTCCATGAAAAAATTGACAGTTTTTGCAGTTATGTGGCTTTGTTTCCTACATTAAAAAATGGAAGGAGTTTTACTTGTAGAACAGGAGTTTTTAACTCTCAGTAGATGGTAAAAACAATAAAACTCTGTGTCCCGGTCTCATTTTGAAACATTTTCACGTTCGCTGTTCACATCTGAGGAAGTGTTACCTGTGGGCCATGCCTTTTCTGGGTGGAGTTTCCGAGGGAACACAGCTTGAAGTACATGTGGGAGTAATTAGAGATTCTCAGGAGAATTTGCTGTACTGTTTGGCCTATTTGCCAGGGAAGACACTTATAGTTCATCCTGCCTCAGGCGCTGCCCAGTCTCTGTTTCTACTAACTTCCCAATGTAGTGGAAGGGCCTTGTGTTTCAAAGTCCATGTGAGAAGCACTCTGTCAGTCTGACAACTGGAAGAGAAAAAGAAGACCACTTACCGTGTTTCTTTTAAAAACATTGAAAACTATAGAATCCACTCATATGTCTGGAAAAAGGGATCTGTACATATTTTATTCACCAGATAGGACATAGCAGCTGATCTACCCTGGAATCAAGACAGGTATGTAACTCTTACCATTTTAAAGCCTGCCTGACCTTCCTCTTTTAGATTAGTCCAAGGAGTTCTCTGCTCCTGGTTATTCTTTGACTCCTAAATTTCAGTATTTTAAGCCATAAACAACTTATTGCAAATAATATCTTCACTAAAGAATGAATCTTAGTAAAATTAATCTAAAGATAGAAAATAAAATGACCTATGATAAACTATGAGCAGCTGTGCTATTGAGAAAATGTGATTTCATGAGACCCAACTTTTGTATTCTTTAATAGCTAAATTCACAGAAAGTTGTTTTTAAAAAAAGTCTATGCTTTCCTCTGAAGATAAATATGGATGGCCAAGCTGATGACTAGAATGTGCTAACCTGACCATTTATGTCCTCAGATCAATGAAACAGTTTCTGTTTAATTTCATGTACCATGAGAAAAATATATGATTATACTATGAATTCCTCATTACTCATAATGTCAAGGCACTAACTGATAATTAGTGAACCCAAGGAACATGTATTTTTCCCATTTTTTAGGACAAATTCAGAACCTTTATTATGACACAATGCAATGATAATGAATCAATCACTAAAAATGTGAACCTGTGAACAATCTAACCTCTTCCACTCTTTCAAATATCAGCACATGGTTGAAAGCATGTTAGATAAATAATTACATTAATATTTAACCATGATCCAACAAAATACACTTCTTGATACTTCTGTTTTCTAAGAAATCTGACTCAATGTTGGTGGGTTGTCTGCACTTTCTTACTTCAGTTTGAAGCAGACAGAACTTACACCATACCCACATCTGTCTATTGCTGAACCTCCTGATGCAGAGGCCCTAAGGTTGATTTCTAGGCATTGCAGAGTAGGCTCTGTTTCTTGGATGCTACAATCGATGCTGGAAAGCTTTCTATCTTATATAGAAATGCTTTCCTGTCATGCATTAGGATACTTCAATAAGGAAGAATGATTCTGAAAATGGATATTCACAAGTGCATTTAACATAGAATGGAACAAGAAGTGTACACCAAGTTCAGAAGCAGTAACATCGTAATTTTAAGGTCATTTTATACTCTATTTGTCAGAATTGGAAGTGATTTTACTGAATAATTTCTAGCATTTATTTACTATATAAATGTGTGTGTGTGTGTGTGTGTGTGTGTGTGTGTAAAACTTGCAGGGTTCAGTTCTCTGTTTCTGCCTTGTAGGTACCAAGGATTAGCTTGTAAGATGTGGCAGCTAGTGCACTTACACACTGAGCCTTTTCACTGCCCCTAATGAATAATTAAATGACGTTCATATGAGGCATTAAATAACTTTCCAAAGGCAGTAACTCACTATGTGTTTTTACTTAGATTTAATTTATACTTGCCAAACTTCTATAGCACACAGGATTTCCTGTCCCAGAGTTATGAACATGGGTCACACTGTTAGAGGCACACTTTCTTAAAGAATTAAACATTTCTAAGAAGTGTTAGACAGATGAGAGTCTGTCTGGAGCCAAGGTCTCTGGATTATCACACTGCCACGTAATCGGAGTCACTGTACTTTTCAGTCTCCCAGGCAACAGCTGGAGAAGAACCAGCAGAGGCTGAAGGAACACTCCTGCTGCTCACACAGGAAACGCTGCTTTCACTTCATATCTTATTTGGAGTAGTAGAGAAGTCAAGATACAGAGAAAATGAAACTTTTCTTCGTTGTTACCTGGAAGGAGGGTAAAAAGTCGGGTTTTATTTCATCTGCGGTCTTATCTTGGCTGTGCCAGCTGGGTCCCTCTCTGCAGTGATTGCTGCTCCTTCGATAGTATTCTTGGTTTACAGCAGGGACTCCAGCATGGTGTAGTCTCCTTACAAGATTCTTCGGAGCCTTGAAGGAAGATTGTGTGTCAAGAAAAGACTCAGACTTTACAGTTTCCTGAAGTAGGGAGCGTAAACGTCAAGGGAAGCACAGGGTCACAGAAGAGTGAAGCAGTGTGGGGGAATCTGTACCATTCCTGCTCCTTCATCTTTCTGAAATATGTCAGTATACCGAGTGCTGTCAGAATGTGCTCTGTGTGCCTCAACTTTCCTGCTTCTGCTGATGTCTGTGGTCCTCTTGGCCATGGACATTTTAGTGTGAACAAAACTGTTATAAGGTACAAACCACGGGAGACAGCCTGCTAAGGAAGGTGAAAAATCAGCATCACATTCTCCTTGAATCCCAGCCTACTCTTCAAATACTGATAAGAAGTGACATGACTGAATTAATTTTATTGCAGGAGGATCCAGTGGTTCTATTTATTATTTTCTTCTAATGTTACATAATAACAACATAAAATACAGTATTGCAAATTAAGCTGACTACATGATGTACATATTAGCAATACTTAAAATAATTGACAAGAATCCCTAATAGGAAAGAAATGAATGGTACTATAGTAGGTTATAAAAGAATCTTTTAAGAATAACAAAACAAAAGTCAAATCTATACACTTACAAAATATGTGTATTCATCAAATTCCTTAAGCTACATTCTATCAAAAACCATTAGTGATTAAAATTATAAACTATACACACTTTTACAAGTCTATTGAATGTTTTCATAAACTGAAACACCAGAAAAGAAATAAAATTTTCTAACATTTACAAATACATTAACAAAATATACTAGTATTAATTTTTTGATAAAGGCTTGTTCCTCTGCTTTCTTGTATTGACAGGTAGCTTACAAATGATTTGAAGTATTGATTCTTTCTGAGCCTCACCAGACTATTCTTGCAAAATTCATTGCTGTTGGTTCGTGAATAAGGTATGTTACCATTGCCATGATGGCTTAGTAGACAGGGCATGCCAGCCCAGCCAGATGTGGTTTGCAGGATAATTCCTGACAGAGTGCTTATGGTTCTGAATGGGTGGAGAAGATAGGTAGGGAGCGAGAGTATAAAGGAGTATCCCATGCTAGGGTAGGGAGGATGAGAATGAATATGTGTATATATGGTTCTGCTTAGATAAGATTACAGCATGTTAATCACCCAAGGAGGAAAATTCAAAACAGAAGAATTTAAAGGGGGTAGAGCGGTCTCTTGGATATCTTCTGCTTCTGGTAGGTTTTTAGGAGCAAGAGGAGGGAGAAGCATATAGAAAACCAGCTTGGTGAGCCAAACAAAAAATAGTTGTTTATTGTTAGCTGGCAAAATCATCTGATTCAGGGACATGTTCTCTTTGTACTTTGATCTTTTTGTACTGATATTTAAGCTTCTGGTTTATGACCTCTTTCTCATGGTGGAGTCAGGTCACATAAGAAACACTGTAAGAACACTGCGGAGTTGGTGAGAAGCAAGTGCTCCACTGTGATTCTTGTCCTGCACGAGGAAAATGGGCTGTGATCGGAACTGTGGGCTCATTGCTGGAGCTGTCATTGGTGCAGTCTTGGCTGTGTTTGGGGGCATTCTCATGCCAGTTGGAGACATGCTCATTGAGAAGACAATCAAAAAGGTACTAGCAACCAAGAAAACCTGTTGTTCATTTACTGATTCTATCATGCCTCTTGTCATTGTTGTTCTGGATGCTTGTTTTATGCTACCTGGTAATTTTGTGCTTTGAATAGGAAGGTGATTGTGAATCACTGCAACCCTACACAATGAAGTAAGCCTGTGTGAAACATCACAGTGTAATGCAGAAGAAACCCACAAATACTCTTATGAGTATGATGTAAATTGGACATGAATATGTTACTATTTTTAAATACATCAAATTTTGATAAAACTTTAGGTTATAGTCATGCAGTTTAGCAGAAATAATTGTCTTAATGTTTGGAGAGTACACTGGCATGCTTTTGAATAGAAATGGTATATTTTGTAAGGATATGTTTATAAAAACAAGTTGTATTTTCATTAACAATGAAAAATGCATGTATCTATGTGGGTGTACATGTTAAAAAGTATTTATTATTGAGTGAAGACCCCTGGAGAACCCCTGTTCTAAGTAGGTGTAATAGTTATTACTATTATGTATTCAGTTTTTACTTACCTTGGGATTTGGTTTTGTCTAAATTTCAGGGAAAAGGTTATATAGGACATATCTTGGCATACTTTAATAAATTGGAACTTTAAATCAAATTGAAATGATTTAAGAAGATGGAGATGCTCATAATCATGTCTCACCCTATTTTAATCCTTCACATTCAAAGAAATTTTAATGAAGTGATAGATACATTGTGGGAAGCTTATCTACTGTCCTCCTAAAGGATAATTAAAATGGTGTCAGCAGTTTGGAAAAAGAGGTCACAAATGAAATAAAGCTGTCCAGAACAACATGAAGGGTGAGGAATGAACTGTTGTAAACTTGAGGGTTTCAGCCCTGCCCAGAGGCACACATGTTCAGTTGAGAAGTTATCAATTGTAGACAAGTGCCATAGTCAGGAGCACTGGTCTCAGCTCCCAGATTGGCTTTGATTCTAGCAACCTAGACAGATAGTAACTGTACTGCAGCAAAGAGATATGAACAAATGTTATTCACATTCACAGGAACATTGGCTTAAAGGAATTAACATAAAAAATTAACTTCAAATACAGTTTTTCACAAATAGAAGTTACTACTTTGTGGTTTTATTTTCTTTTGTTACAAATGCTAAGTCTTTAAGTTGAAATACACTCTCACTGAGCTATGTTACTGCCATCTCACTATGTAGAGTATTGAAGGCGAGAATTCCTATACACACGTGCACACAATGTTGCTCGGCAATTATATAATCATCTCTTGCATTACATTTCTCCAATTGTTTGCATTTAATGAAAATATATGTTACATTGTGCAATACAAGCATGAAAATATACATACTATTTACATATTATGTGTACTTTTCAAAAATTGAAACATAGCCCCTTCAATGGACTGGCCGATTTTCCTCGAGAGTATTATTGATGAAGGATGAGAGAAGGGTGTGGGCGGGGAGGAGAAGACTTGCTTCACTGTGGAAGATGGAGCTGCCACCGCTCCAGCCCTTCCTGTGTTGTCACTTGAAATTTCCACCTGGATCATTGCAGAGCACTGTCTGTGTTAATGCATGAACTGGAACTGTCTTTTGAACAAAACAAAGTCACAATCTTCCAGGACATGGCATTATAGAATAGCATGAGCAATGGCTGCATACTGATTAGTTAATCTTTTCTTTATGTAACCAAATTTGTTCACATAAACGTTCTTGAGTGGTGTGTGAGTGCTAACACCATTTTGTATAAAATCTTTAATAATTTGAGATCATAATGAGAACTCATAAAAAGAGAATTTTATATAATCTGTAGAATGAATAATTGGGAGCAAAATAAAATTTTTCTCAGTATGTGTAAGAAATATCTAAGAAAGTGTGTATCATGTAGAAAAAAATAGAGAGACCTGTGAGAAAATAGGATAAAATTTTGTATACTATGAAAAATAAATGTTGTATAGGAAGAAAATATAGATTACTCATGGAAACTCAGGAAAACACGGTAAAATTTTGTTTTATTTTGAAGAACTGTATAATTTGTAAGGCCTATAAAGGATTGTATTGAAAATTTCAAAGGGACTAGTTAACAATAAGGGCAAAGCTGTGGGATGCAGCTAAATGCAATAAAGAGGGAAAGGCTGGAGATCTATGTGGAAGACAAGGTAGAAAGTTTGTAAAATCAAGTTGTAGATGACTCCAAGGAAACAGTGTCTTCAGACGCAACAGGGCACATGTGCATAGAAACTCACAGAGACTGGGGGATTATGAGGAAGACTTACAAAAGTTGAAACTAAACACAAACTACAGCCCAGAGAAGAGGGAGTGGACAAAGTCCCACTTCTAACCAAAAAGCTACTTACAATTGATATCTGCTGGGGAAGAAAATAAAAATCAATTTTCTCCAATGGAGTTTACTGAGCATTTAAACTACACACCAGGACGGGTCCTATGCCAAGAAGGCATTGCCCAACAAAAAATGGGCTCCATGTTTCATTGTGCACTTTTTATTTGGCTTGATTTGATTTAGGTTTTTTCTTTTGTTTGCCTTATAGATTTTAGTTTGTTTCTTTGTTTTAATTTTCACTTTTGAGAGAGAGAGAGAGAGGGAGAGAAGGAACTTGGGTGGACAGGGTGGTGGATAGGAGGGTAGGATCTGGGAGGAGCTGGAATTGGGAGAGATGAAAACAATTAAAATTTATTATAGAATATTAAAAGATAAAGAACAGCAGGATTATGAGAATAATAAGAGAGATAGGTATGAAGCAATGTGTGCTTAGATTTGAGAAGTTTTAAACACTATGAAGGAGAATAACTAATTGGTGATGTAAAAATTCCAGTTTGTATATTGTCTTCACTAAGATATAAAGAACACACATTTCAAGATCAATGCCATCAAATAACTAATGGTATTATTAAGATCTTCCTATATAAAATTAATTTAATTTTCATAAACAAACATGATATTATTTGATCCATTTTATAATGTCAAGACATTGAATCAGCATTCCATCTTAAGTAGCCAATAGGAAAAATTGGAGACTAATTGATGTAAACTTGAATACTATGATCCTAAAATGGATGTGGTTAGGCAGCGAAGACATGAAATCTGCAAAAGAATAAGCATTGTGGGAGAGAACCTTTACAGAAAAGAGCTTAAAATTATGCTTATAGAAATACCTTTGTTTACAGGCCCATTATATATCAAAAGGACAAAAATGGTGAAGCTTTAGAAAAACTGATGGATTTCCAGATACATTAGTGTTTTAGATAGAAGGATGAAATTGGGGGGGGGGGGATAAATGTGACATACCATAAGATGTCCAACTGGCTTGTTGATGTAAATACATACCCAAAGAAGTGAAAGACAGACACAGAAGTTTTGTAACTGGCTTGATGTGAATGTCAGTCTATATTCAAAGGTCAGAGTTCAGATACATTTAGTGATTGCTGGGAAGTTACAGATAAAACTAAACAAACATGCTGCCTTCTAGGGGTTGAGTATCCAGAGGAGCAGGATTGCATACTACAGAATTGTGCATAGTCAGAGGCGGGGAGAAACAGAAAGGAAAAGAAGCAGGTTTTTATGAAGAAACAGGAAGAAAGAGTATAATTCCTTAGAGGTCAGACAGAAAACAGATATAAAGAAAAATGAAATGAAATGCTCCCTGGCTGATTAACATTAAATTAGTAGTGGTTAGGGATTATTCAAAGAGCTCAGTTAGTGATCTGTTGGCCAGCAGACATGAGGATCTAAGCTCAATGCCCAGTACCCATGTGATGCCTGCCATGGTACTTTATACTTGTAATCTCAGCCATGGAGAGACAGACAGATGTTTAGGGAGTTCTGGCCAGCCAGCCTAACCTGAAGTCCAGGTCAATGCCTCAAAAAGGACTGTGGAATGAAGGGCTCCTGAAAAATGATAGTTGAGATTGATGTCAGGATATCGCATGAACACTGTTCTAAAATGAGAGTTATGTGTGTAACCTTTTACAAAATGAAATGGAGCAATATGGAACCAGAGTCAAGACAGAGGAAGCATAAAAGCGAAGATGGAGGGGAAAATGGATTCTACCTGGGGGCGAATCAATAGTTGATGCTGCACACCACATGTGTCCGCATCTGGAGACAAAACACCCAACCCCAGAACCTGTGTGGTATATTTAAGGCAAAATGATGTGGGATTTTTTTTTCATACAAACACTCTACCCATCTCAATTTTAGTTATTTAAAGAAGATGTTGAGCTGGGATTCATCAGAGTAGGACAAATGGTTAGCATGAATGATGCCTGAGCTCAATCCTGATCACCAAAGAACAAAATGAAACTATGACTTTCACTTTATTTATAAAAGATTCTTTCTTTTAGTTTATAAAGCTGTTTGTGAAATGATACTGATGATGCTGTGAAGTGTCTCAGTGGGTAAATGCAACTGTCAGCAAGCTTGAAGTCCTGCATTCAATCCCCAAGACCCTGTGGTGGAAGGAGAGTACTGGCATTTTCAAGTTATCTGCTGACCTCCACAAGCACACCAAAGTATGCATACACACATGCACACATGCGTGCATGCGCGCGCACGCGCGCACACACACACACACACACACACACACACACACACACACACATACACACACACACACACACGCACGCATGAATGTAAGCCATGTAATAATTTTAAAATGATGCAGGATGTACTTTTTTTTGGTATACCACAAGATTAAAGTCTCTGTTATGTCTCTTGCCTTTCACCCAGGAACATTCCAAGTGCTTTTACTTCCCAAACACAAGGGTTTGCATACTGACATTGAAATTGTTGAAATTTATTAGCTTTCATTTCATTTAATTTAATAATAGAAAATTTGGAAATCTATTGCTTATTTATAGATGTATCACTTTGAAGATTCAAAATACTTTCTCATTTATAAAGCATAGAGTTATGTGTTATGACACTCTCTCATTCCAAAAGATGGTGCCAAGCCACTCCTATTTGCAATGATCTAAAGCGGTCCAGAAATTTTTATTTAAAATTCAGCTTATTCTTTATGCTTATTTCCAAGATATATTTTGTAGAGACTTCAATTTTTTGTAGATTAAAACTATAGTCTCTGGCTGATTTTTAGAATCTTTTTCAGTCTGTGTGAGACTGACATGTTTATACTCTCTTGTTAAATAGCATAGATACAATATCATGAGCTGCCAGAAATGTACTGCTGGCCAAATTACTGTACAGAGTCAAAGTTCTATTCAACTTGCAAGTGATGCTTTGATATTTGGTACTGTTGGTGTCCCCCAGCAAAATGTTTGGTAGCTTTTATAGTATAGGTTACTTTAAATAAATGACACTTTCTCTGTGATATACAAAAATAGAATTAAAGTTCATTTTGTCCTATTAAAAGATTAATGTCTGGTAATTACACAGTTCAGCCATGGTACCTTTTCTTTTAATCATTCTTGGAGAGAATTTTCCTTGGGTACCTTTGAAAATGATGTCATATTTAACAGGATTTATAATTATTTTTTAAATTGATAAATTTTGAACAATAGTCTACATTTGGATAATATATGGTTGTAGTATTCTTATAAAATATGAAATAATTCACACTTTCTCATAGTACTTAAAGCCTAATAAAAGTACCTTTAGCCACTAAATATGTAAGAATTATTTTTCTATATAATGGCATGAGATTAAGGAATAAGCAAATAACTAAGTTAAAATAACAACATGCATACCACATATAGTTCCATCTGGCTATAAAATAAATGGCTCACAATCAATGATATAGAAACAGAATTTAACACATGTGGGGTTCTCTTTCTTTCCAAGGTTAATATCATGTAGTTGACTCCTCAACTAGGATGAAAATCTCCCATTTTAGGTTCTTATATAAATACTGAAAGGCTAATTTTTGAACCTCTAAAATATTAAGTCTTAATGCTCCAATATGCATCTATACATTTTTCTCCATATTTTAATTGTTTATAACCTAATACTAAAGCCATTTATTCTTAATATAACTGTCACCAATAATCTATTGAATTCTCTTTATCTCTACAGACATAATGCATAAATATGAGAAATTTTATTGGCTTATATTAGTTGTACATGCTAATGAATTTCTTTATGGTATTTTCCTACATGCATAGAATATATTTTGATCATGGTCTTCTTTGTTTCTCTCAGTGATATCTTTTCTCAAGCACTTCTACCTGGTTTTCTTTTTTGGTGGCAAGATGAGCTCAAATGGTGTTGTTTACACGAGGAGAGGTGGGATTCAATCACCATCCCCAAATCCCTAGTAAAATGCTGCTGGACCCAACCTTGTGTGCATCAGCTACTAAAATCTCTGATGAGTTCATGAGCAAAACAGCCATGCCATGTCTGGGAGACAGCATAGTATACCATATTCCTTCCTTTCCTCCAGCTCCTACATTTTTTCTACCCCTTCTTCTGTTCATGATGTTCCCTGAGATTTAAAGGGAGTGATAGAGATGCCTCTTTCAAGGCTGAGCCAGCACTGAGCATTCACTCATTCTCAGCACTCTCGCCAGCCATGAGTCTCTGCAGAAGCAAGCTTCTATGACCACAGTGCAGCACAATGCTTGCCTATGAGGATGGAGGTCAATATTAAGAAGGCAGTTGGAAGGGCACAAGTCCATTCAGCAAAAGGAAAACAGTTGTTAGTACCTATGACCTCCACAGCCATGAACATTTGGCCAGATATACTGTACCAAAAAAGAATTCCCTCCTGTAGAGTGGAGTCTCAGATGTAGGCAGAATGAGGCTGGCCACCCCCACCACAGTCATCATACTTCTGAGCATACCGTCTCACTTAGAACCAGTACAGTTTCAATTGGAAGTGTGGCGAGGAAGACAAAAGTCTACCTTTGAAGGAAGGGTTTTAATGCAGAAGAAATAAAAACAACTGATTATGTAACAGGAAAAGAAGTACCATGTAATATTGTGATTTACTCTTATCTGACTGTATTAGATAGCTAAGACCTGAAGGAACACTGGGAGCAGTGGGGGAAGGAAATGATATCACAGTTTTCACTCTGACATGGGGAGTCTATTTCTAAAATACTAACAGTGAGCACTTGCTGAATGGTTTCTGTGTGTCCACACCATTCAAACTCACATTTCTTAGTTGTTATAATTCACGAGGTAAAGACAAACCATATTAAAATGTCATTGATATGTTTTTACCTATGAATGAGCTAAATTCATATGGCTCAAAATATCTAATCTTTACATTATGAGGAAACTAAGGAATAAATAAATTAAATAACCTGTCCAAATCACACAAATTTATAGTATCTAGTTTCTAGCATAGTATCTAGTTTCTCTGTATACTGAATGTTCTATATGTAATACTCAGTTTTCATGTGGTCTATGGTGGATGAAGCAATTCTTTTAAAATTTTTGTGCTCCCCCTACTCCAATACAAAAAAATATATAAGGGTGTCTTAATTATTACTAACTTACTAACTTTGACAGTTATGTGACTGAGACACAAGCACACTTGGTTTTGCTATTACATTAAAAGAGAGCTCACCCACATAGCTGTCAAAGTCAGTGTGCACATCTCAGTCATTGAGTGATGGTGCTCTTTCTACCACACATGAAGTCTAGTGGCTTCTCTGTTCATACAAAACAATATGTATGGTCAGAAACGATTTCTAATTCCGTAAGAATATACTGACTTATTTTCTTTCAATGAGGACTGAAATAAATTTGTACTTTAAGAGATATAAAATAAATAATAGCTATTATGTATTTTTTGTAATTTCCCCTAATACTAGACTAGTGTGGAAGTAAACATCTTGGCAGAGTATCTTTTTTAAGGATACTTTAAAAAGCAATAGAAATCTGAACAACATATGAGCAGCTCTTATTCCCATGTACGTGGGTTACACCACTCCAGAATTTTCAAACACACCCTACCTAGCCTGCTGCCTCCTTCTTCTCTAAGGACTTCCATTATCCTTTGCATTAGGCAATCTAGTTCCCAAAGATGTGAAACTTTATTTCACATCTACCAACTAAGAGCAGAGGCTGACCAGGGTGAGTGTAAGACAGGGAAATTCAGTAGCAGTATGAAGCAACAGGATGGTGTAAGGGTCAACGATGCAGATTGCCTCAACCGCTCTGTTACTCTTTGCCTGGGCTGCACTGGCAACAGCCACCTGCTTTCTTAGAAACTGTGTGCTCAACCTCAAAGAGCATGCTACTGCTCCTACCCTTCCTGACCCTGTCATTCAGTGAATTGACATTTCCAGGTGAGGAGGAGAAAAGTGGGTTATGTTGTTCCTGTGCTCATCGACTCCATTAGGCTAAATTTCTGTGAAATATGTTTCTTCCTTCTCCCCTTAAACACTCTTCGACCTGGTCATTCTTCCCAAATCACTTGATTGGAAGTTTTACCAGCTTGCTAAAAACTCTTTGTGTTTGCACTAGTTGCTATGACTTTACAGACTTCCTGTTCAGAGAGGGAAAGCCCTGGAAAGAAGCTGGCCCATCATCTATGGTAACTCTCTTACCTGGCAGACAATGAAACGGACCCTCAGGGTTCTGTGGCTTTCCATGTGGTCCCAAAGCTCCTAAACAGGAGGCACTTCCTAAGAGGTGTCTCAGTTCTGCTGCTGTATACTTTCTTTCTTTCTTTCGTGTTTTTTTTTTCAATGCAACTGGTATACATGATTTCTAATGTGTATAATGTCACACACACACACACACACACACACACACACACACACGGACAGACACACATACACACACACACCATACTACTTCTTAATTTTGCTCTTTTCTTTGAAAATCAATACTGCAATGACAAATTAAGCAGTAGTTTTTGGAAACATAGCGTCTGGTATTCCTGAAAACATACTAAGATTTACAGAGGTCATGTTGAATGGGATTCCAAAGAGGAAAATTCATACTTATGTAATTTATCCATAAGCATGTGTGGCCTTCATTTATTAAAGATTAGTCATAATCCCTTGAATTGCCCAAGTTTGGAAGAAAAGGGTTTTGTTGTTGCTGCTGTTTAAAGCTCCCAATAGTACTCAAGTTGTCTCTCAACTTTTTTCTTTTGCCTAACCAACACAGCTTCTCAGAAGAGGAGATTCCACCTGGCAAAAACATCTTTTGTGTGATAACTTTTAGAGTTAGCTTGACTCGCAGTTTTGTTGCCTAAGGGACTGTTGCCACTGGTTCACTTGAAAGCTTCCTTTAAAAAGCAGCAAGGACTCCTGGAGCTCTACCTGGGGCCTGCCTGAGGATCTCTGCATCCACTTCCATCAGTTACTGGATGAGAGTTCCAGCACAACAGTTAGGGTGTTTGGCCATCTGATCACCAGACTAGGTCAAATCAGGCTTTCTCTCGACCATTGCCAGCAGTCTACAGAGGATGTATCATTGTGGATTTCTGGAGACCTCTCCATCACTCTGCCTATTCCTGTTCTCATGTGGTCATCACTTATTGTGGTCTGTTATTCCTTGTTCTCCCTTCCTGTTCTTGATCCAGCTGGGATCTCCTGCTCCCCTAAGCTTTCTTTCCCTTGAACCTTGCCCTTCATTACTCCCACTGTCGTCCAGGTTGTTCATGTAGATCTCATCCATTTCACTGTCATTGGGTGATTCCTGGGTCTTTTCTAGGGTCCCATTTTCTAGGTAGCTGCCCTGGAGTTGTGTAGCAGTCTAGTCATCTTTGTTTTACATCTAGTATCCTACTATGAGTGAGTACATACCATGTTTGTCCTTCTGAGTCTAGATTACCTCACTCAGGATGATTTTTTTTCTAGATCCATCCATTTATTTGCCTGCAAACCTCATGATGTCATTGTTTTTCTCTGCTGAGTAGTACTCCATTGTGTATATGTACCATATTTTCTTTATCCATTCTTCAGTTGAAGGGCATCTAGGTTGTTTCCAGGTTCTGGCTATTACAAACAATGCTGATATGAACATAGCTGAGCAAATGTCCTTGTGGTATGATTGAGCATTCCTTGGGTATATGCCCAAGAGTGCTACAGCTGGGTCTTGGGGGAGATGGATTCCCAATTTTCTAAGGAAGTGCCATATTGATTTCCAAAGTGGCTGTACAAGCTTGCATTCCCAGCAGCAGTGGAGGAGAGTTCCCCTTGCTCCAAATCCTCTCCAGCATAAGCTGTCTTCTGTGCTTTTGATCTTAGCCATCCTGACAGGTGGTATCTCAGAGTCATTTTGATTTGCATTTCCCAGATAATTAGGGATGTTGAACAATTCCTTAAATGTCTTTCAGCCATTTGAACTTCCTCTGTTGAGAATTCTCTGTTTAGTTCTATCGCCCATTTCTTAATTGGACTGTTGGGCATTTTAATGTCTAATTTCTTGAGTTCTTTATATATTCTGGATATCAGCCCTCTGTCAGATGTGGGGTTGGTGAAGACCTTTTCCCATTCTGTAGGCTGTTGCTTTGTCTTATTGACTGTGTCCTTTGCTCTACAAAAGCTTCTCAGTTTCAATAGGTCCCATTGATTGATTGTTTCTCTCAGTGTCTGTGCTACTGGTGTTACATTTAGAAAGTGATCTCCAGTGCCAATGTGTTCAAGACTACTTCCTACCTTCTCTTCTATCAGGTTCAGAGTAACTGGATTTATGTTGAGGATAGCTTGAACTGTTTGGGAGGCACCCAGGCTGTGGGACCCGGACCTGTCCTTAGTGCATGAGCTTGCTGTTTGGAACCTGGGGCTTACACAGGGACACTTTGGTCAGCCTGGAAGGAGGGAACTGGACCTGCCTGTACTGAATCCACCAGGTTTAAATGAATCCCCAGGGGAGTCTTGGCCCTGGAGGAGATGGGAATGGAGGGGAGGGGCTGGGGGAACGTGGGGGCAGGTATGGGAGTGGGGAGGACAGGGGAACCCATGGCTGATGTGTAAAATTAAAACACAAATATAATAAATAACAAACAAACAAACAAAAAGCAACGAGGATGGCTTCAGTATTTACACACTGCCTTCCTTCACAGACTAACTAGAGAGGGTGCTGTATGGGGACAACATTCCTGCTTCAAGTGTGTGACAAAGTTCCACAAGTTCTCACAAGTTGTTCCCTTTAGTCTACTAAAGCTAACAAAATCTTGGAAGTGTCCATGTTCATTGTAAAGAAACAATCCAAACTTGTTTTATTTTCTACAGGAAGTTGTCCTTGAAGAAGGAACAATTGCTTTCAAAAACTGGGTTAAAACAGGCACCAATGTGTACAGACAGTTTTGGATCTTTGATGTGCAGAACCCAGATGAAGTGGCATTGAACAGTAGCAAAATCAAAGTTAAGCAGAGAGGTCCTTACACATACAGGTGAGCGAGTTCTTGAGAATGAGTAGTGTCTCACCTCATTTCCGAGAAGTTTTCCTCCCAAGGAGTTCCATTGTATTAAAATGCACTGATTTTTTTGCCACTAACTTACAGTTTTTGTTACCTCTAGAGAGTCTTAATCTATAGATTTAATAACTCTTCATGTTCTTATACATATATGGTATTTAAATGTTATCACATACTATGTAGAAAAGAAATACAGAATGTATGATCTATATAAAGCTAACAAATAACTCCCCTACTCAACAGCTTCTGTCATGTTCCTAACTCCACAGTGGGCATGCTGAGGGTTTTATGTATACATGATTAACACCTTAAACTGAAACAGGAATCTTATATCTGTGATTATCTGTGTGGCTTCTGGGCCAGGAACAATAGTAACACCTAAAACCTCTATGCCAAGTGGGTCAAAGACTCTACCTGTACATTTTAAACTCCGCTGTGTGATTTAGATACATAGTCCATTTTGAGAACCACAAAGCTAAAATGATTTTTTATAATGGCAGTTCCTGCTAAAGTTCTGAAATCATCTAGGTGTTGAGATTTACATAGAAATTTAAACATATTTTCTCATTATGCTGTACTTTTAAGTGCTCTAATAGTTTACTTAATGCAGTTATGAATAGAATCTTAAGTGAATGCATCTAAGAGAAATAATCAGAACCTTTCATTGTATGAAGAAGAAGAAAACAAAACAAAAACAGACCATCAAATAAGAAGACACTTGTCCACGTTCACATAGAGATAGGGACTGGTAATCCTATTTCTTCATATATTTTCTTCTATTTAAATTATAGATCATCTTCTTTTCAACTCTCACAGCAGTCAAAGGCACTGAAAAAAACCTGTGGATTAGGAAGAGCTTTATTTTCTGATGAAAATAGAGTTGAGTCTTTTATATCTTTCTTTATGCACTTATATGAATTTCTCTCAAGATGAAACACAACAATTTATACAACATGATTAATTTATATCACAGATTATTATATAATCCATAGTTCTAGTTCCTAAGCATTTTGAATATTATATGACTGTTCACTGTTTATCCTCCATAAAGCTTGTTTCTGGATTAACATTTAGCATTCCAAATTATGAAGTAATAACAAGAGTTGCTATAAAGATCATATCTGCAATATCAGTAGACAATTCATGGATTATCATGTTTTAATAGTCTTCTCTTTACTGAAAATACTGCTAACAACTGACAATTTTGCCAAAGAAGACTGTTTTTATAACTGCAAGAAAAAATTTTTTTCATGATATTATAGTACTTATTAGCAAAGTATTCTGTGATATCTTATTTCTAAGAAATATAACGGTATAGTCTGTGTCTATTAAATCTTATCCATTATAAGACACAAGAAATAAAGTAAAAAATATATGCCTAAAAGGTAAAGCATGAATAAAATGATCAAGTGTGAAAAGAAAGGAATACCTATTAGAATTTAAGAACCTTTCATGTCTTTTTTGTTATTGTTGTTGTTGTTGTTGTTGTTTAGGGATAATGATTCTCTGCTTTGGGGGTTTTGTTCTATTTTTATTTTTTGTTTGTTTAGCAATAATGATTTTCACCTTTAAGGATTTTGTGGAAGTGTAAACATAGCAATTAAGCCTAGTTATATTCTCCTATAAAGCATATACATATATATAAATCTTATAGGATTCATTCCTACAACCTATAGCCTATCTCCATGCAGAATTAAAAGGGGTAAGTTAGATGCATCTATTTTGCTTGTCAAAGCAGCAGAGGAAGGTGGTAAAAAGCAGGGTTTACAGGTACACCTTACAGACAGCTAGCTCTCCTTTGTATGGCAATTTCAGCCGCCCTAGCTGAAGTGTCAATCATCTTGTCTCATGACATCACCAAACTAGAATGTCTTTAGCTTG
Organism: Onychomys torridus; assembly: GCF_903995425.1. NCBI lineage: Eukaryota > Metazoa > Chordata > Mammalia > Rodentia > Cricetidae > Onychomys > Onychomys torridus. The sequence continues at coordinate 76,664,834 of NC_050445.1, read as the reverse complement.
TCTGGAAACTGTAAATAAATGGAGGACAATCAACTGCCTTTTAAAAGGTGTTACTATTTTGAAGATTTTCTATGTGTTAGGTGAAAGCATGCCTAGCCATTGAGGATGCTCTAACTGTATTTTAAATTGAAGCTGTAGAAAGGGATGCCTCCTGAAACAGAACTGCTCGTTGATTTAGCCTCCGGCTGCTGGAATGATGTTGATGAAGCATTGGCAGACGATAGGAGACATGGTCAAAACATAAAATTACCTGCTTTAAATCATAATTATATCCCAACCTATAGTGACTCTGATTACTACAGTCCTTTTGGATATTTTAGATTATGAAATTTATCTTTGCTTTGGCAAGAATACTAACGAAGGTGTCAAGTATACCTCTGTGGTAACTTACTTCCCTCGGTCTTATTAACCGATACATCGCAAGGCTTCCTTTTAAAAAAAAAAAAAGAAAAAAAAATTTAAAAGGTGAGTGATTATGTTCTTTCAAAAGAACTTTCCTAAGAGGGGAATCTCATTTTACTGATTTTTCTCTTACTGGGTGCCATCTACTGGTTTGAGGTTGTAAGTGCCATTTAAGGGAAAAATGGATCCAAATTATTGAGCATTTATTTCACTTAGTCCTAACTGCATCAAAGTTTCTGAAAGTGCTGCAACCCTATGTGACTCATTATTAATGGGTACCTTAATTTAAAAATAGTTATTTTATGAGAAAGACATTAATAGGAATTTAGTGCCTTGAGTTATTTCAGATTTTTTCAAGTTGCTTAAATATCTCACTCAATAGAGAATAAATAATAAAGCTTTGTACAGCATCTATTAAAATAGTGTTCCTGTTTATATTTTAAACATGTTTTGAAATGATATGGCCACGAACTAGCTTATTAATGGAGAAGTGAGAGTCAGGTGTGATGGTCTGCCTTTGTAATTACAGCATGTGGGAGCTTGTCACGTAGCAAATTTGTGACCAACCTGGCCTGCATAGTTCAAGCATAATCTGAGCTAAAGCAGGCCAAGAAGTAAGAAAATACTGAAAATACACAAAACTCATCATGTGTATGGGGAACCCATAATCTTTACTCCACAGGAATTCACATTTCATATCAAACTTGTAGGCCCATGCTTTTTTCAGTCTATATAATAGTTATTCAGCTTGAATACTTGACATCCAGATATAGAAGAGTGTACTGAGTGATAGCTACCTCATTTCATTTCAATGGATAACTTGTACAAACTGTTTTTATACAAAACAATCATCTTTTATCACAGGCATGAAGTATTGCAAATGTTAAGCCAAGAGATTAGAAGTAAGAACTCAAGAGACAAAATGAAGGAATAGAGTTAGCTCTGGACCCCTTTAAATGGGAAATGAGTCTCTGTTGCTTAATGCTGGTTTCATTAACAAACTTATAGCAGGGATGCTGGCTGGACTACACACTTTGAGAGGTCTTTCTTTTCCTTTTTCTTTCTTTCTTTCTTTTTTTTTTTGTTTGTTTGTTTCTCAAGACACGGTTTCTCTGTGTAGTTTTACACCTTTCCTGGAACTCACTTTGGGAACCAGGCTGGCCTCAAACTCAGAGATGCTCCTGCCTCTGCCTCCCAAGTGCTGGGATTAAAGGTGTGTGCCACCACCGCCCAACAAGAGGTCTTTCTAATATGAAAAATATACTCTCTGACCCTCCTTACCTTCAAGATAAAGACCATTGTTTAGTTATATAGCCTTTTATGTTTAAAATCTCACTTTGTGCCTTTTATTCCCACTAACTGTTTTCCCATCACTTAATTAAACACTTGTATTGCTCAAACAACATCATTTTCTTCTTTAGTATTTTGTACTTGCTACTTTTTGTCTTTTCTACATACATTGCTATTTACTTGGACCATCACATGGAATTGCTAGGGGCCTATTCCACTTGGATGCCCAAGCCCAGCATCTAATTCTCTCATTTAGTCCTAGTCCACTTTCCTCTTCCCAGGCTTAAGGGCCTTTCTGACTAGACTGCCAGAGCTGTAGCAATAGCTAGTTATTTAGCATTGTAATTCTGTGAGTTAATGAAAACTGTAACTTATTCAGAGTTAAAATAGTATTTGTTGGATGAATGGAGACATTTGCTATCTAGTGGTTACACAAGACATTTATTTTTTTTCTCCTCATTTTGTTGGCTTCTCTTTGTTTCAGAGTTCGTTATCTAGCCAAGGAGAATATAACTCAGGACCCTGAGGACCACACTGTCTCTTTTGTACAGCCCAATGGAGCAATCTTTGAGCCTTCCCTGTCTGTCGGGACCGAGAATGACAGCTTCACCGTTCTCAATCTGGCTGTGGCAGTGAGTGGATAACAGCTACTGTGTGCAACAATTCAGAGCCTGTCTCAATTAATCTTATAATTACCCTCATCATTTCACTTTAGTTATCTTACCAGTCATGAAAAACATGTATTTATGTTATTTTTGTCATCAGAAAGACAGCATAGTAATGATAATCATTTGACTTAAGTATCATTTAACAATAGCTCTTCAACTTGAATGTCTTCTTGTGGCTAGAAATGCTTCAGAAAAATGTAATTGTTGAAGGGATTAGGAAAAAGTGACACAAACTGTAATTTTAGTCTGAACAGAATTTGGCAGATTTTGAAGGTTTAGTTTGATTTTAATTAAACTCAATTGTTCTCTTTAATCCATTTATTCAAGAAATGGGATAAATTGATTTCTCAGAGTGGTTTTTTTTTTTTTTTGTAGGCTGCACCACATATATACACAAACTCATTTGTTCAATCTGTGCTCAATTCACTTATCAAAAAGTCCAAGTCTTCTATGTTCCAAACAAGAACTTTGAAAGAGCTGCTGTGGGGTTACAAGGATCCGTTCTTGAGTTTGGTTCCATATCCTATTTCCACCACGGTTGGAGTGTTTTATCCTGTAAGTACAAATGACTACACTGTTATATTTAATTATGGAAATAAAATGTCATTGGGAAAAATTTATTGTTTTGCATATTAGCCATATTAATTAATCTGAGGATATATAATTCATTATTTTTAAAGTCTGAATCTTACATGCTAGTGAAAAATTACTTAATGAGTTTGACTAAACTCATCTTAATTTAAAAGTTAATCAAATTTTGGTTCTTATAGACAATTGAGAATTCATTTGTAAATCTGTAAATCTTTGCATGTTGTATTTAATTTTGATTTTTGTTCTAATGAATCAAGGTTAATATTATATTTTTGTATTAAAAAATCAAACATATTGATCATCTCTTTCCTTGTTTCCTAGACCTTTAAATTTTAAAGTATCAATTAAAAAGCTACTGTGAATTTCTTCTTGAGACATTCAGCAAGCTTCAATTACTGAGGCTTGCAACTCGATTTCACAGAATGGTGGTTTGGCGATTAAGAAGGTGTAGATTTCCTGCTATGTGTGTTTACAGCTCTAAGTTCTGAGCTCCAAATGGGCTAAGATGCTCAAACCAAATCTCTGTTATAACTGTTATATTATTGGATACTGTATAGGAATATTACTTGTGTTTTCCAGTTCTTTATTGCTAGTGTTTCAGATTGTACAGTTATACATTAGTTAAATATTAATTGGGAAGCCTGAAGAAATTAGAGTCAATTATTATTTGAACCAGATTATCACAACTATTTCTTTGGCTATGGAATTTTTTATTTTGTTTGTATAATCTTTTTCATTTTAGTAAACACTATTAAGAATTTGAAAATTTAGAATACCGTTGGAAATCTGTTGTCATTCTCATAAGTTTAGATCAGTGTGTCCTCACTTGAACATAATAGGAACAAGTGAAGAACATTGACTCTGGTTAATTCCTAGCAGTGTTGGAGCTGGTGCCCATCAGCCTCTGTTAGTTATTTTCTTATATTTATTATAATTAATAAATATAGTAAATATATAACAAATAATTACATTCACTATATTTATTATATTTTATCTCAGCACCTAGCAGTTATTTCTAGGCAACTTTTATATTCTACCATTAAATTATTTAATGATAGAAAATGATTGTGAATAGCTCCTATTTGAAAAATGTGAAAGAAAGTTAGTTGCACATGCTATGACACAGTAAACAAGGCTTGATATCTATGAGTAATTTTTGTTTATTTTTTTTCAGTACAATAATACTGTAGATGGAGTTTATAAAGTTTTCAATGGAAAGGATAACATAAGCAATGTTGCCATAATTGAGTCCTATAAAGGAAAAAGGTCAGTAACTTTGTGGTTGGGGAGGGGAGGGGGGGTCTAGGCTATTCTACAGTGCTATCAGTATTATATTACTACTACTTCCAAGGCATGTGTACCATTCTGTGAAACAGACATGGCTATAGTGCATTCTTGGCAATGGCTGTTTTTCCAGGCATTCAACCCCTCTTCTTGCCACTCTCTTGTTCAGAACAATCTGACTGACATTCAGCAGCACAAACATTTGAAAGGTTTGCCTTTATTCCTTCCCTCTCTTAGTCAAAGAAATACAGTGTTAATTTTTATCTTATTAGTATATCTAACATTACAGTGAATCCATACAATTAAGTGGTAACAAATTAAAACATCAATATGATTTATGAATTATGCAAATAGATCTTATTTTGTCTTTTAAAATGAGCATATGAAATAAAATGTGTACATTGTAGTGATGTGTTCTAAATGAGTCTAAACAGGAAAATGTTTAATGAACCCAAGCATTTTTACAATTTCCCTGCCATGCCAATTTTTTTCTACCAATGGAAAATGGAATTAGCATTTCAAAGACAGTAATAAATTTACCCAATGCACAATATATCTATCACCTTTGGACAAACAAAAGAACAGAATAGGTTCATGAACCCATACTTTTCTTTCTCACAATTCCTCACAGTTCATCTGAGAGATTCCTAATTATTTATATCTGTAAAATATAGAGAAGCCAAATAAGTACCAGGAGGGAAAAAAAGCTTTCTTTTTTTCTAAACCACTAAAGATAGCAGAATTAAATGTGTAAGTGATTTTCTTAACCTTTGTAACTACTACTTACATAGTTCTAACATTCAATGAATAAATGTTTACTGTTGTACACTTTTGCTTCTAAAGAAGAAGTTCACATTCACATGTTTTTATAGAGAAATCTAGTGGACAAAAGTAATTCTGTGTGTTTATTTCTGTGGATGTAATATCAAAACTTGCATATTGAGCACTGCACATATTCCTGGAGTTTTAGATTGTAGGGTGGTGTTGAAAGGGAGTGTCAATCACTGAGTTGGTTAGAACTGAACATGGTTGACCCATGAGATTGTCATAGTATGCAGTTGATTTAACTCTGTGTGCTCAGGCTGCGTGTGATTAGCAGCACTTCCTTTAAAAACTTGAGCAACAGTATTTGATATCCTAGTAGACTAGCTGTATTTTAGGAGTGGACAGCAATAGTTTTTCTCTCACTCAGAATGGTTAAAGAGCATTCACAGGAATTTAATTCTATTCTTCTTAATCATTTCCATATATAAAAATATATTAGATTAATTAGATAATAAAAGAAAATAAATTCTGTCCTATTTTAATACTAGTCCCTGATAATGCTAAAATGGGAAAAATGTAAAACCTGCAGAAAGTACAATGTGGAAAAGGTAAACATTAAATATTAACATATTTTGAACTATATGAATCAAAACACCAGCTACTCAGTTTTCTTCCTTTTTTCTCCCCTTCTATATCAGGATGAGCTTCTGTCAGGAGCTTCTTCAAGACTTTTATTCTATCAGTATGAATGCTGAACAAATTACCACATAATTCATTTCTGTGAAGGAAATGAATTCCTGAATAGACAACTACATTCCTCTCATTTACTTCCAGAGTTCTGTCTGAGTGGTTACTAATGAACTGGGCACTTAGAGGCTTGTGGTTTATAATCTGTCCTGTTAAGGCTTCCAGTACTTTGTTCATTGCAATAAGATTAGAGGATCAAGCAATTGTGGATTGAATGATGTGGAATTAAATTAAATTAAATTCTAGCTGTCATCGCCTGTATTTTTCATTATGTTGATAAAAGTAGTGTTTAAAAATTGAAAGAGTAATGTGAATATTATGGAAAATATTCTTGAAACGGGAGTATTTGTTCATCTTATTTCTTATATTCCTAAGGAATTTGTCCTACTGGCCAAGTTATTGTGACATGATTAATGGCACAGGTAAGAATCTTTGTTGTGATAACCACAATGAGTCTATCTCACCGTCTCTCACAAGTCTACTTCCCTCCCAGCCAAAGGGATTCTGAAGGTTGAGGGGCAGTGCTAACCAGTCAGCATAATTGGACATGTAGGTTCAGGAAGGGGCTATCTCCTTAAGATGACAGGATTTTTAGATTAACCCCAGAAAATCAACCTTGTTGCATTGCTAGAAAAGTTCTGCTTTATAAAAATATCTCCCTTAGTGAGTGGCATCCAATAAGAGCTTAAAAACAGAGGTGTAATTACTAGTCAGTTCTCCTCAATATTAGACTGACAACTTACATGTGAAGAGGTACAATTTCAAAAAGGAAAACATATCCCCAAGTGAGATGCAGAGCTGAGATGGAGGCAGCAAGATTGCTCAGAAGGGGTGAAAAGCAAAAGTAAAACAAGGTTAGATGTCTCCTATCAGTGGAGAATGTGTGCTAAAGTGTGTGCTCTAAATTAGATTTGAGATGCAAAGAATCAGCTCTTATCTTTGATTTGGGGTATAGTTAGGTTGTGCTTGTAATTGTCCTTAAAGAAAAGCACAGCACGCACAGTCCATCAATGTGAGAACTATGATTGTATAGCACAATGCTAAACAAATATGAAGAAGTAATTTAAGTCAAAGATAAGCTTTTAATTACTAAGAAGCACATGGATAATGTTGACGAAAGCGACATAATGAAGATAATGAAAGTTAAATAAAAAGGAGCCACGGGAGCTGTTTGCCTTTTCAAAGGCAAAATTGAGAAGTGCAGGTTTATTTAGTTAAATAAAAAGGAGGCACAGGAGCTGTTTGCCTTTTCAAAGGCATAATTGAGACGTGCAGGTTTGTTTAGTTTTGCTCTGTCTTGTAGGAAAAGCAGGAGCAACAGCATTAATGTTTTCTAAGGGTACTTCTCCAAATAAATTTTCGAGTATTTCAACACTTTAGTAGTTACATAAGCCTAATAATCCTTAGATGAAGACAAATGTACTGTGCTATTCCTAAACAGTAAGGAATGCTTTGTGTACAAGGGAAAAATCATTAAAAACTCTGTTTGAAACTAGAATTGCTTTAACTAAAGATGACAGAGCTTTGGGATTTTCTTAGTGTCAATGACAAAAACATCAGGCATGAAGCTGAGAATATAGAGGCAGTCTAAAGAAGGAAAAGGAGTAGAGAGAGAGATGAGTAGAAAGGGAAAGATCCTTGTGAGGGGGTACCTTGCTATGGGACTAGGGGGAGAAAATGGCCACTGAAACAAAGGTGCCAATGTGTGACTATCATAATCTAAAAGTGCATCTTCCTACTATTTGAAACACATCCACTGAAAGGTCTGGTACACATTTAGAATGTTTCTTTTCACTGGAAATGGAGAGATACTTTAGTTAGTAGACAGTGTGACATCCAAGTACAAGAACTTGAGTTAGATCCTCAGGAACCATGGGAAAATACACAAACAACAACATTTGAAATGGTGAAGTGTACTTGTAATTCTACAGCTGGGAAGGCTGAGATGGGTGGATCTCTGGAGCTCATTGCCTGCCCTGCCCAGCCTGTTCAGTGAGCTTCAAGTCCCTACAAGAGACCCAGCTCAGAAGTGAAGATGGACAGCCTCTTCCAAAATATAACAAGAATGGTCTCTACCCTCTTTAGCCAGGCTCCACCGTACAAATCATTCTCAGCACTGTCTTCCAATCTCCTATTAATATGGCCCATTAAGCCCTGCTTAAAGCATTCCACTGCTTTTCTACGCCCAAGTCCCAAAGTCTACATTCAGAAAACAAGTAGCATGGTCAGGCCTGTCATAGCAACACCTACTCCCTGATAGCAGCTTCTGTCTTAGTTATTGTTTCATTGCTATGATGAGACACTATGGCCACAGCAACTCTTATGAAGGAAACATTTAATTGAAGCTTGTTTATAGTTTCAGAGGATTACTACATTGTCATCAGGGAAGGGATGACTGCATATAGGTAGATATGATGCTAAAGAAATTAGAATTCTACATAATGAACTACAAGGAGCAGAAGTGGGACACTAGGCATGGTTTGGGTTCTTGAAACCTGAAAGCCCACCTTCAGTGATATACATTCTCCAACAAGCTAACACCTATTCCAAAAAGGCCCTACCTCCAAATCCTTCCCAAGTAGAACCACTCCCTGATGACTAGGCATTCAAATTTGAGCATATGGGAGCCTTTTTTATTTGTTTGGTTTTGGTTTTGGTTGGTTTGTTTGACATAGGGTTTCTCTGTGTAGTCTTGCCTGTCCTGGAACTCACTCTTTAGACCAAGCTGGCCTCAAATTCACAGAGATTTTCCTGTGAGTGCTGGGATTAAAGGCGTGTGACACTGTTGTAGTATATTATTTTAAGATGTGCTACATTAAACAATGCTGTGGAACATTTGTTTAATGATGCAAAGATGTGTTGCATTCTTTTAATGTTGCATTTGTTTAACTCTGTGAAGCTGTGTGACTGTGCCTGTCTAAAATACCTGATTGGTCTAATAAAAAACTAAAGTACCAATAGCAAGGCAGGATAAAGGGTAGGTGGGTTTGGCAGGCAGAGAGAATTAATAGTAGGAAGAATATGGGAAAAAAGAAAAAAGAGCAAGAGAGCAAGGAGAGGAGAATGCTATGGACCAGCCACCCAGCCATACAGCCAGTCATGCAGTAAGATTAAACGTAAGATACACAGAAGTAAGAAAAGGAAAAAGCCCAAAGGCAAATGGTAAATGGGATAGTTTAAAGTTAAGAAAAGCTGGCAAGAAACAATCCAAGCTAAGGCCAGGTGTTTATAATTAAGAATAAGCCTCCATATGTGATTTATTTGGTGGGTCCCCCAAAAGAGCAAAAACAAACAACAGTTTGGCATTTCATTGTGGGAGCAAAGAAAGCTGAACAACATGCCACCACTACCCAGTTATGGGTCCATTTTTATTCACACCATCACTCCCTTACAGATATGCTCATGGGCCAATTTGATCTTGGCAACTTTTCAATGGAAGTTTACCACTCAGATCACTCTAGGATACATCAAATTGGTAAAGATAGCTAGGGCATCTGTTGTGACTGAAATGTGCTATAAGTATATGTATACTTTGACAATGAAAGATATTTGATTATATATTGAAAACAATAACTTTCATATACTTAATAAATGAAATATACTTTTTTATTTTCTGAAAGTAACTGTGCCACTGGTAACTTTAAAATCATATGCACAAACCATGTTTTATTTCTACTGACTACACTGGAAAGGGAGATTTCTAGACTTTACTAGGGTTCACCTCACACAAAAACACTTGTCACTGGTTGATCTTTGGCAGATGCAGCCTCTTTCCCACCTTTTGTTGAGAAGTCTCGGATACTGAGGTTCTTTTCCTCTGACATTTGCAGGTAAGTTTCTGGAATGTAAACATTAGACTTTTTCCATTCCAGTCTTAAAGCAAAGAATGGGAAGCCTAATTATTTACATTATTTGAAAAAATAGAGAAATATTTCTCTTGATTTCTTAAGAATGAATGTGATGATATGGAATTAACATTTCTGTTTTTTCAAAGTAGCCTATGCATTTCAACATTTTATACTGTAAGCCATTTTTTTTTGTCATTTCTGAGTACTATTTATCATGTCTCCTGATAAACTTTCATGATACATCAATCAAGTGTAAAGGGAATGCCTAGTCTTTCTGAAGATGTTTAGAGAAGATAAAACATTTGTTACAGAGCTATGCAACAAAATTTTTTCAAACTGTTGGGCTTCAGAATATACCCATGAGTACTGAACCCACACAACTACTCATGGTCCTCAGTCCTGTCCCTAAAGATGATACTTTAGATACCTTAGAATTATTGCTGTGTGTATAAAACTTCTGAGAACAGTGTTTCTTCACATGGAGTTCACTGAAGGTCAGAGAAAATATTAATTGAGCTGTGACACACTGAAATGGGCATGGTGGACATGGGATAAATGGTATTGATCTGTTCCATGCACACACCCCACCAGGTGAGCGGCTCTTTCTTTAAGCTCTTTTCAAAAGATGGAAATTTCATTTAAATTGAGTACAAATAAAGAATTTGAATAAGTTATATAAATATTTGTTACATAGAAGAATTTAACTATGAGGAGCATTCCTGACTTTTATTCCCCATTACAGTTCACATGTAAACTTGACATTAGAAGGTTTTTAATGACTAAAGAATTCATATTTCATACTCATGTTTTAATCATGGTATGTTGTAAATTGTAAAAATAACAACATCAATAGGTTTCCTAAGAAGTTGACTATTTTGTACATTAAATCAAGACTATAAACTAGGTTTAACTAAAAGAATCAGGTCTCTAGAATAGGATTCAGGCTCCTAGTATGAAGCTCTTTCTTCAAATGTCCATGTAGGTCCATCTATGCTGTGTTTGGATCTGATGTTGACCTTAAAGGAATCCCTGTGTACAGATTTATTCTTCCATCCAAGGCCTTTGCCTCACCACTGCAGAATCCAGACAACCACTGCTTCTGCACTGAAAAGATCATCTCAAAGAACTGTACATCATATGGTGTGCTAGACATCGGCAAATGCAAAGAAGGTGTGTAGATATGCTCATTACCAAATTTCACGTACATTTTTTATTTAATAATGTTTGGGAGTTTTATTCTTTAAACTGTAACATAAAAATTAGATTGGTCTAGAAAACATTGTATTATGAAAAATAAGCCATATTCAGAAAGATAAATATCACAAATTTTCCCTTACATGCAGAACGTAGAGTTAAATCTCACCCTCGTGTGTGTGTGTGTGTGTGTGTGTGTGTGTGTGTGTTTGAAACTGTAATGGGGACCACACTAGGGAAGGATAAAGTCTTAAAGCGTGGAAGAGACACCAATAAAATTCAAGTGACAAGAAAGCTTAGATGAAGGCTGCTAGTGAGGCTGAAGAATCCAAAAGAAAGAGGAGACGGTGGATAAGAGTGTGTCATGACATATAATGTAATATTTACCCATAATTCTTTTTTATTGAACATGTAAAATTAAAGGAAGGTAACAGAAGGTAACCTTTGGTGGCAGCGAATCTTGTGGTGCTTTTATATGCTCTTTTTGTTTTTAGGTGTCTGTTGTGTTTTAGTATTGCAAAATTGAGTTATTGGGAAAATCACTGGTATTATGCCATGTTGTTTTGATGGTTCGGGAAAAAGGAAAATTCCCAGGATACAATGAATTTCCTAACCTTCTTCCATGGTTGTAGCCTTTTCTACTTAGAAAATGGAGAATAAAATTAAATAAGTGTACATTATGTCCCTAAAGTGAGAAGTGAAGAGCAAAGCGCTCCAAGCCATCCTCGTCTTATTTACATACAGTGAAAATACAGAAAACACATTACTGAGACTTCAGTGCTTTCATAGCGCCAGCTGGAGCGTAAGAACATGTTTCAAGCCCATATGTATGTTTTTTCTAATTTGTTTAGAGTTGAACATTTGTATTCTGGAAATTAGTGTGAAGAAACAGACATCAACTGGCTGTTTAATAAAACGTCACAGAGTTTTATGTTGTTTTGCACAATATTAAGCAGATGATGCTCTTGCCTCAGAATTTCAAGAACAACTATATTTTCATGTATGAAAGCTTTATCCTCCAGCGAGTATTTGAAATGATATATGAAATGTAATCTATGTCCACTTGTCTCTTAAAATGTATCTTCAGGAAAGCCTGTGTACATCTCCCTTCCACATTTCCTACATGCAAGTCCTGATGTTTCAGAACCTATTGAAGGCTTAAACCCAAATGAGGAAGAGCATAGGACATACTTGGATGTGGAGCCTGTAAGCCATCATCTTATTGATCTGATTTGGTTAATATTCTCCTAAAAATTACAGAAAATAATTTTATCATGATCTTGGATAATATGCTTAAAATCACTGAATAAGATTATCACTAATCTGGATAAGCACTTATTTTTTCCTATTCTGATGTATAAATGGCATGAAATTCAATTTTGTTTTCAACATGTGGGACTTTGCAGGGCTTTTACTGGCCCATGGATCAGGCATTCTAATGATAAAAGTTAGTGCAATTACCTTACAGTTTTATACATATAATCATCATTATTATTACACTTAACTGGCATTGCTTTTATGAGGAATCACTGCTATCAGAGATCAGAGATATTATGATTATATGTAAATTTAAGACAAAAAATCTATAATGAGAATAATGTATAACAGTTGCTATAGTACTACTATTAACATTTAAATTATCTTGATATTCTTTTTGAAACCAGAAGGAAGATTATGGTTGCAGCTCAGTGATCTAACATTTGCCAGGAATGCATGCTCTGGGACTAGCTTTCAGCATCTAAGAACTGCAGGAGACACATTTCTGCTAAAATAGTAGAAGTCTGTAACATTGCTTTTTACTGATATGTGGACTAACCTAATATTTGGACATACATTTCAGGAACTAAAGTATCTGAGCTTGCCTTTTTATATTCTTTTTTTACTAATGTTAATTTCTTCGAAACCAAATTATGTAGATTTCACAATTTGAAGATGACTTTGTTAGCTAAGGCAAGAAAACTCCCTCTCCCTCTCTGTTTCTCTCTCTCTCTTCATATATATGTATTATATATATGCACAAGATTGCATGTATTTAAGTACAAAGTTTAATAGATTGTAATTTCCCAGCCTTAAAAAGTCTTCCATTTTAAATGCAAAGAGACTCTCCTGTGTCACAGAAAAAGGTAAAATTTGACTATTAAAAAGAATATTTAGAAGCTTGTAATTACTTAACATTGGTTTTTTTTGTTGTTGTTGTTTTGTTTGTTTGTTTGTTTTTAGATAACTGGATTCACTCTACAATTTGCAAAACGACTGCAGGTCAACATACTGGTCAAGCCAGCCAAAAAAATCGAGTGAGTCTCCTTAACATTGTTGTTTTTGTACAATTAGTAGCATTTTGTTATAAGTATGTGAGTAGATTAGTGAAAATGCAAAGAATGACTTATGACTTTTCATCATTATGCCATTATGCAATTATTAAATGCCTAGGACACATTTTACAAAAATCAGATCTGGTGCTTATTGAAATGGCATTTAGATATTTTAAGCACTGTTAGTTTCATGTCATTGGGGTCACCTCTTATGTACACTATATCCAACTAATTCTACTATAATAACTTCTAGGTCATATACTTTCCTAGATTAGAATTTGTACCTATAAGCCAATAATATAATTAGAAATCTACATTAGATATATGAATGGAGAATCTGAAAAACATATGTGTTAAAATTAATTCACTGAATAGAACAAAATCAAAGAATTTGAGCAACATTGCAAGACTAATTGAATTCTAGAAAATGTATTTATTCTAAATGTCTTTTACATTTGTATAAATATACCAATAATTATTTTTGATGTGTATTATAGAGCATTAAAGCATCTGAAGAGAAATTATATGGTACCTATACTTTGGCTTAATGAGGTTAGTATTTTATTATTCTCTAATAACAATTTTATGTAAAAGCTTTTGGTATTTAAAAATGATGTATATATTATAATATTTGAGGGTGAGTTTACATTACTTATACATATGACCTTACACTTTGATATAACTATTAGAAAAACAACTAAATTACATAGAAGTATTTGTTAAGTTTTATGTTTTTTTCAGACAAACAAATAACTTTATATATTTTACTTATCATACAATTAAAGAAAGAGACATGCATACATGCCACATCACAGAACTCAAGACTCATTGACTATACCAGTGGTAATAAAATCCCTATTATTCCTAAACAGGACATATTAATGTAGACTGACAATCCTATTGACTGATAAACTATTTTACTGTAAACTTCTAAATTGATTAATCACAGAATCAGAAAATACATTGCATAAAGCATCAAAGCAAGTACAGCTGTTGACATTTGCAATTTCTCCCTGACACCGGAAAGCAGCATTTGGAAAGCTGTGAAATGTTTAAAAGAATTCCAAAATCAAATGAATGCCAGGAAACTGCTGAGTTCTGTACAGCATGACCAAAGTGGGAAGGGAGTCATTACTGCACACTGGCATGGGAAGAATATTTACTGTTGGATGCAAAGTGAATTTTACTGACTTTCTGAGACAGCTGCCACCTATGCACATGTTTAAAGAAGAGGATTGTATAGACTTATTTTGTTTCATTAATTTACTCAAATAATGTTAATTGTTAACTTGATTACAGACTGGAACTATTGGTGATGAGAAAGCAGAAATGTTCAGAAGTCAAGTGACTGGAAAAATAAAGCTTCTTGGCCTGGTAGAAATGGTCTTGCTTGGGCTAGGAGTGGTGATGTTTGTTGCTTTTATGATTTCATACTGTGCTTGCAGATCCAAGAATGGAAAATAAGTAAGTGCTATAGCAAAGTATGTATTCTTTAACTATTTTCATCTTATCAAAAATGGTTATAAATTAAGGCAAAAATATTTCTAGACATGTTTAGCCAACTATAATATGTTAATGTATATCCCAATTTAAGATATGTTTGTAAATTTAGGAACAAATGATGACTGAAATCATGACCATTGTAAAATTAGCAGAAATACAACTTTTGTCCAAATTTAGACTTACTTATTTCTTTTATTTTATGTCAATTATTGAAAATTACAAATAGTTTATGAAAATTATAATTGCAAAATTTTAGTAGATTGAAATTCATAAGAGCAAGTCAAAAAGATGAAGATCCAGAAATATATAGATTTTGATGAAATACAGACTTTAACAAAATATCATCATAAAACTTGGATGGCTGCTTGTACATGTTAGGCATGTATTTTCCCAATCATGGGATAATGACATGACACTCTGATGATGAACTAAAAATCACTATGTGAAAATTAGAATATAAAATTACAAGAAAATCAATTAATACATTAATTGACTTGGCTACTTTAAACAAAAAGTAGTTAATTGTTGCTAATACTTACAAGACTTGGCAAAATTGTAGAGTATGTTCAATGCACTGTGATCTAGATATTAAGTGTCCATGATTTTCTACATAAACAGAAATGAAAGCTCAAACTACTTACCCTGGCCTAAAAGTGAACTAACTTTGAATGAACATTCCCAACCTCTGTCCTCCCCCACCAAATGGAGCATGAGTAGGAAATACTTGGCTTAAAAAGTCACAAATTCAAAATAAATCACTTTATTCTACCTAAGCCAAAGATTGACCATAAACTGTCTTATGTAGAAAATTTTGATTTTTATCTCAATAATTGATATTGGACAAATACTGATCATGCTTAACATTTTACATAAATTATCACATCATCTGTAATTGAATTTTATGTTTCCAAAAAGCAGAATTAAACACTATGCTAGATCTTCTGGAGACATTCTTAAAAATTATAACAAATGCCAAATTGTCTATGTTGAAGTCTAAGTTAATCATATTAATGTTTTCAAAAATAGTATAGAAGTTAATTACCAATATTTATTTTATGGGAAATTGAACAATTTTATTGGGGAAAGCAACTCAATATTGTTTTCTGGGTCATTTCTGCCACTATTTCTAAAATTTGTTTGCACATGTGTTTAAAGTGCTAACCTAACATATACACATTTTAATAGTTAAAACAGATGCTGGAGAGATGCTTGGGCAATTAAAAGCATCCTTGCTCTTTCAGAGGACCCAGAAGACAGCTGCTAACTCAAATTTCAGGGGGTT
Source organism: Onychomys torridus (assembly GCF_903995425.1). NCBI lineage: Eukaryota > Metazoa > Chordata > Mammalia > Rodentia > Cricetidae > Onychomys > Onychomys torridus. Next base: position 76,648,948 of record NC_050445.1, on the reverse strand, counting down.
GATGCCCTCTCCTGGCCTCCACAGTCATTGCATGCACATGATGATACACAGATAAATATGCAGGCAAAATACCCAGACACATGAAATGAAAACAGCTAACTCTATTGCATGAAAAACATTATTTTCAATAAAAAATGAGAAAAATAAATACCATCCTCCCAAATTAATACTTTAATTTTCCCATTTGCCTGACATCAAGTTATGATGTATATTCATATGTCTATAATAGACTAAAGACAACTAAAATTGATCAAATCCCTGCTCAAGTACGAAAGCATGTCTATACAAGTTATAATTTTTCTTTCTTAATTACGTGAATAACTTCATCATTGCTTTAAAATCCTTTGATATATGGTTGTTTAGGTTCATATGTGGCTAATCGATAAAAAGAATTAAAAGCTCTTAATGTCTTCATCACTAAGTGTCTGTTTTATTAATACTTTCCACGGTTATAAAGAAAGAAATATTGCCTTTTAGAAAGCATTTTCCACAGAAAACAGACTTTTCTTTGGCAATAACTTGACTGTGCTAGGCTTACAACTATGAGGGGCAAGTTGCTGAAATAATCATTTTTGAACACTCAAAAAATTATGTCTCTGATGAAATCTGTGAACAATTGTAAAAGGAGATAGTTATATAGAAAGGACTATAGTAAAGGGTTAAAGAGAATGTGGTTTACTGCATATATTGTGAGAACACACCAATCTAAGTTTGAATGTAGTGACATAAATGCCTCTTCATGGAAGATTGTCTTAGTGTATTGTGATGCATGGCAGTAGATTTAATTAGCTTTCCTCCCTGGTCTTCTTATGCTCAGCTCCTGGGAGTTAGGCTTCAGCTTTTGCTGTGTCATTCTTGAATGGCAACATGTGTCCCCTTAATGATGAAACTCTTAATGGACTTCTCTCTTTAGCTTGAGATATTGGGCTGCATAATTGAAAGTGTCATATCTTGAATATATATATATAAAAAGAATATATTAGATTTTTCATTATCCCACTGCTTTCTGATTGGTAATGTTTCTTCTACTTTACAGGTAGTAAATGAGCCTACATTTATGCACCAGCTACATAAAGATCTTTGAAAGAACCAATCTACAAATGGAGACTTAATATATGCTTTGTTTTTATAAAACACATCTATCTTTAGTTGAAGAAATGGTGGTGTTCTCTCTCTCTCTCTCTCTTTCTCTCTCTCTCTCTCTCTCTCTCTCTCTCTCTCTCTCTCTCCATATATATATGTATATATACATATATAAGAACTAAGCCAAATCATATTTCAAAAGGATTAATAGTCACTATAGCCTATCTTTAAAAAAATCCAGCACTTTATAAAGTCCATTCGTAACACTGAGTGGACTTCAGTCTCTGTAGAACCAATTATTCTTGTTTTGTTCTGATTTATTGATGTGCTCCCTGATGGCAATTTTCAAGGGTATAGATTCTAAGCAATTTTTCTTCTCCTCATTGGAGGGAAAACACCATCATATATGGTGTCACCTTCATTTACAGCAGTGGCAGGACTGTCAGCACATATATCTCATAAGGATGAAATATTTTGAAAAATGTTTAAGAATGAAAAATGAATATTGGCATATGAACCATTGATTATATATTGTTTAAGTCTCTTCCTCCCTGAAGTCCTTGGCACAGCAAGGTCAAATATCACAGATATTATTTTTGTTCTAACATTGAGCTTATAAGTTTTGTCCCTCGCCATGAAATGGACATTGTTAACATACTTTAACTCTTCATATTTAAAGCATGTTGTCATGTTCCATGCTGCAGAGCTTTCAGAGACGGAGTCTCTTTTCCTCTTTCTGCTCAGCTGCAACTAATGCAATCTTGGAGAGCTGTTATAGTATTAAGAGATGTAAATGATAATAAAGAAATTATTTTGTGGAATATTACAAAAGCTAGAATGTGCTTTAAAATGTATTTGTGATAATATCTTCTGCTTTCATAGTTACCTAAAATTGACTAGTTTCTAATATTAAAAGACATTGTTCCTTATAATTTTTTGTCTAGTTCCTATTGCATCACAAAATGACATTTTTATATAGAAGTACTCCATCTGAATCCATATATTTTTCTGAACTATTTAACCACTCTGCTGTGTCTTAATCCAATTGGAAAAGACATTTGGTTGTATGTTTATAGTCGCAATGTGAGACTGGAGGTTAATTTCTTTCCTGTGGGAAACACATCAATAGGTTTTTCTGCTTTCATTAGCAGAGTGACCTATTGTAAAGAATATTAGCCTTAACAAATTCTATTTAGAAGAGAAAATAGAAACAACCAGTTTGTGTTTTATGCATAGAAAGATAAAAGAAAATGGGAGACAACTCTCCTGTCCTGGTATAAAAATAATCAAGAATAACACGATAGCTTGAGGAAGGAGTGTTGGATCAGTGCTTTTTTAAGAACATGTGATGTTCCTCCAGAAGACCTGGGCTTGGTTCCCAGCACCAACATACTACCTTACAACTTTGTAAAACTCCTGTTATAATAGATGAAATACTCTCTTCTCTCTTCTGCAGACTCCTGCATGCATGTGGTGAACATATATACACTCAGGCAAATAGATACACATGGATTTGAAAAAGATCAAGAAAGAGTATAAGAGAGGATTTAGTGGAGAAAGGGGAATGGGAAAATGATGTAATTATACTGTAAATCTCAAAAATAAAAGAAACAACTTAAATAAATAAATGGCAAATTTTAAAGATGTTTTAAAATAATAACAACAGATGCAAGTTTTCAGCTTAATTTTTTAAAATTCTACTTAAAAACTCAAGTTAAGCTAGTACCTTTTAGGAAGAATGTTTCATGTCTCTGAGGATACTCAAAGCATTAAGTTCAGTGTCTCTTCTTTTAATTTGGATAGAAAATAATCACTCTTAAGATATTGACAGAAGCACCTTAACCAGAGTTTAGAATAAAGAGATGAAATCATGGCACATGGCTGCAGGGTTGATGGATGATGACTGGATCTCCCTGGGAATGGGAGATAGACAAGACGTCATGATTGGACTGAGGGCAGATGGGGATGGGAACATGAGGTTGCAGGGTGGGTGGGAGAGTACTGAAAAAGACTGCTGGAAAGGGGGGTGGCATTTCAGGGTCAAGTAAAAGCCTGATGCAAGAGAATCTCCCATGAATCTACAAAGATGACCCCAGCTAAGGGTCCTAGCAACAGCAGATACATAGCCTGAACTGACCATCTCCTGTGACCAGATTGGTGCCTAGCCCAATTATCATCAGAGTGGCTTCAGCAGCAACCAATAGAAAGAGATGTGGAGACCCACATCGGAGTTCAGGAAATCACGCAAAAACAGGAGAAAGGACTGTTGGAACCAGAGGAGTCAAAGACTCCAAAAGAAAACTCACAGAATCAACTCACTGGGGCTCACTGGGGCTCACAGAGACTGAAGCAACAACCAGGGAGCCTGCCTAGGACTGACCCAGGCACTCTGCATGTATGTGACAGTTGTGTAGCTTGGTCCTCATGTATGACTCCTAACAGTGGTGACAGGGGTTGTCTCCAACTCTTTTACTGGCTTTTGGGAACCTCTCCTCATACTAGGTCACCCAGCCTCAATTCATGGGGAGGTGTTTAGGCCTACTGCAACTTGATAGTCCATGTTTTATTGACATTCATGAAAGACCTGTCCATTCATAAACAGAAATGGAGGAATAAATCCCTATCCCTGGTTGGAAACAGAGCAGGGTGGAGGAAGGACTGAGAGGAGAGGAGGGAGTGGAAACTGCTGCCAGGATGTTAAATAAATTTATTTATTTATTTATTTATTTATTTATTTATTTATTTATTTATTTATTAAAAAAGAAAAAGATGCATTGAATAGAAAAGAAAGAACAGCTCATTATCCACATCCCTTTGTCTTCAAACCCAGTGAGAATAGTCTGGACAGAGAGAATTTTAACCTGTGTGAGAGAGAAACATAAATGTTAGACTTTGCTGTAGACTTTAACATCAGATGTGCCACAATAAATCCTAACATTGGGAGAACCCTGCCTCCCACATCCCTGTGCTGATACAGTCTCCAAGAATAATCAGTGACCAGTCAGGCACCCAAATCCATCAAGTTGAACTCCTCTACAGCCTGTATCAATACTAAGAAACTACACTGGCTTTAGACTTCAGGAGAAACTCAGGGATTGGGTGATTTCCATGCCTGTGAACTTCAGACATGTCCCAGTGTGCACTTGCCAGTGGTCACACAGGTCCGCTCTGAAGTTTTATGGGGCTGAGGCATCTAAAAACACTGAAACAGGCAAAGTGGCCCAAATATAGTTAATCAGCTCTGGACTGATTCTTGGGATAGCATTTAATGACATTTTTTCACAGAGGTAGTCTATAAAGAATGGAAAGAGGGCTTCCTCAGGTGTATAGACGTTAATGGAGGGTCATAACCTTAAAACTGGTAGGAGTCATATCATCAGAGGATGGAAAGATGGGGACTTGTGCAGATTGCTTGGTAAGAATTCAAAATAACTGACCTACAGATGTTGTAGCAACTTTAAAATGTAGGGAAGTAATTGAACTCAATAAGAAAAAACTATGTGAACAGACAAAAATATTGATAGACATTGACTTATCAATAACATTCCAAAATTCTTGGAGCTGACAAATACAAAGAACATATTAAAATTTTCAGTCAAATGCTAAGGCTAAAGAGAAATGTAAAATCTCAGTTACAAGTTATTAGAAAATACAAAACTCTACACGGAGGGGTTTTACTTCTGTGAATCAAAAATATGAAAGGAAATATAATACCTATATTGAACATGCATAGATTTTTATTATACCCTAAACAATGCAATAACTATATCTTAATATAATAAGTATTCTAAAAGTACCTTACAATCTATGAAAAGAAGTGATTAGCTTATAAGCAGATGATATGCAATTTTATATAAATTTGAGATTCTGCAGATTTGGTATCACATGAAGTCCCAAAATCTGTATATATATATATATATATATATATATATATATATATATATATATATATATGAAGAAGCCTAGAATCTAATTAAACAAAAAGAAAATATCAAAAATCCATGAAGGAAATGAAGGTATTTAAGATAATAAATAAATAAGAAAAAATTCTTAAATCAAATTTTAAAAAGAGAAAATTAAAGGGATAGTAAACTTGCTTAAAGAAACAGTAACATAAAACATTCCAAACTACTCAGACCTTGGAAGATGGCAGGCTAGCCTTAAATATTTACCTCACCTCCATTTTTCCAAATCCAACCCCTTTCTAATCCCTAGATCTGTAACAGACCTTCTAGTGAACACTTTCTACCCCCATTCCCAGAGCACTAAGCAGATCCTGGTGGAACATCCTGTTTTCCTCCCACCTGTGGACACCCTCAAAATCTAGCCTCCTAGCCCATCCCCATCCTCTCAGCCACCAATACCTAGAAACACATTTTCCCTAGAATCCTCAGAGGCCACATTCATCAGCTTCCCTGAAGAATTTCTTACCAGCCAATACACAACCACCATACATATACAGTAAATCACAGAGTAAGAGTAAGATTTACAGAAGTAAGAGAAAAGGAAAGGCCTAGAGGCAAAAGGTAAACAGGATAATTTAAGGAAAGCTGGCAAGAAATAAGCCAAGCTAAGGCAAAGCATTTATAAGTAAGAACAAGCCTCCATGTAACTTATTAGGGAGCTGGGTGGCAGGCCCCCCAAAAGAGCAAAAACAAACAACAACTTTTTGGCATACCAACGTGACCCTAGAATTTCCATAGTGCCTGAGAAAGCTTTTTTAAAAAATGACTCCTTTAAGAGTTTCTGTAGGACATTTCTGCCAGACAATGAGCCCTTGAGCAGCTAGTAAATTAAGTAGGAACAAATAAGTAAGTAAAAACACCTGCCACAGTGCAAGCATTGGCATTCTAGAACTCTAGGAAGGTTGAATGCAATTCTCAGTCATGAACCTCCAACTGGGCCATGAGGTTTAGGCTTGACTTTCATGACCCAAGAAGTGGGTGGAGTATCTAGGTGTAGGTTAACAGTTTAAAGGTTTGCTCACATGGTAAAAAAAAAAAAAAAAAAAAAAAAAAAAAAAAAAAAAAGATATGCAATAAGAGAGATCCAGATGGAAAAAAAAAAACAAAAAAAAAAAAAAAACCCCACAACTCTAAACAGGTTGCAGTGTGTTTTACAATGTGTGTAGGCTTAAGAAAGGAAGAAGAATATGGGTATACACAGTCATAGAAAGAAAAAAAGAAATAGTTTAAAAATAAAGTCTTTAAAGAGTAAGTAAAGGAAATATAAAAGAAAAAAAAGCCACATAAGATGGGAAACACACAGGGAGTCTGGATCCTGTAGATCCTGTATAGTATTGTCCTGATTTTGAGTTTTTTGATTGTTAATAAGCAAACAACAGCTGCTAAGAGACATGAGATTGAAACAGGGGCTGATGAAATAAACTAACCTATTTACTTTAGGAGTGCCTTAAGTTTAAAAAAGTAAAAAAAAAATATTTGTCAAATGGAAGTCAAAATTGTTTTTGAGTTTTTTTCCCACAGCATACAAGAGGCTGTGGATTTCTTCAGGAATAATATGGATCAGGTTTGATCAGGGTTAGACCTCCTGAACCTTGACAGGTGATACCTATCAATAAGGTTATATAGCTGGTCTTCCCAGGACTTTCTCGTTACCTCAATTTTTTTTCAGGGACCCCTAAAGATGTCTCAGCCCACAGCCAGCAGGAATCAGTTTAGAGAAAACTATGCCTACATTCCCAAGAGTTGTGTGGGGTGTGGGTGGGTTTTGGTTTTTTGGTGGGTTATGAATGTTAGTTATCATTTAGGGGAATATAGAATAATGATACAAATTTAAAGTTATTTTTGTTACACTGTATATGTGTTCCTACACTTTTTAAATGGATTTTTGTATATTCATAAAAATTTAAGGTTACTTTTGTTACAACCTATTTTATGTATGTTTGTACTTTTGTTACAATATATTGCATGTATGTTCCTATTTTGACATCATGGAATTTGCAGACAGAGTAATTGTGACTATGCAGTTCATTTGCAAATGTAGGGTAAAGTTCTAATTTTTGAAAGCTATTATAAATTATATGGAATAATCAGGAACATAGGTTAGTGGTTAGTCATGATTATTATAACAATCAAAATTATAGATATGTTGGGTATGCTTTCCAGATCATATAGAGATATACTTTAGATATATGGACTGAAACCTTTCAAAGACCTACAGAATATGACATTTAAAATGTTTTGTTAACTTAGGGCTTTTCATGACAATGAGACACATCTACTCCTAGCAGCACCAATTTACTTCAGAAATGATGAGTATCCAAGAAACTCCTTATGGAGTTTGCTTTCCATGTGGCAAGGCTAGCCATTTGGGCAAGAAGCTGCTCTTGCCTGGACTGATTGACAATATGTTGCATAAACTGGACATGCAGGACCCACAGGAAAGTGGCTGCAGAACTTTGACAAAACCAGGCAGAATGGTCATTCAGGGTTCCTGTTTCACAGAAGAAACTGCCAGACATTTTTCAGGACACAGAGGAAAGTGACCGACAAATTTTGCCAATATAGGTGGGACAGTCCTTCCAATTTCCTGCTTCATTGAAAAGCCTGCCAGATACTATGTGTCTGTAGACTGAAGATAGATGCCACAGTGTTACAGAGGAACATTGGGTGACTGTCCAGACAGCCAGATGTCTCTGTCATTTCTAGAGTTTTGAAAGTTGCTTACAATGCACTTCCTGTTTACTCAGGTAATATGAAATCCTTCTGGGGTCTTTGATAGAATTGAAAACTGGATAGCTATAGTTTTCATTAGTTATGAATAAAGTGATTTAAACTTTGGACTCACAAAGATAAGATAGATCATAAAATATTTTCTTTAATTTTGTCAAATACAAATAGACCAAATACTTTAACTGTAATTCTTGCTTGATAACTGTTTTGTTTTATGTAATTTTACTATGTTAAAGTAAAAACTTTCCTTTTTGATTAACAGAAAGTGGGAAATAATGTGAAATGTCTTTCTGTATGCAGTGAATATGTGTTGATCTCATTGATTGATAAATAAAGCTGCTTTGTCCTATGGCAAGGCAGGATAAAGCCTGATGAGAAATCTAAGCAGAGATACAGGAGAAGTAGTGTCCATCCAGCCACTCAAGGAACAACATGCCAGCAGACTGGTTAGTGTGACATAGAAATGGGTCAATTTAAAAGTAATATCTAGCTAGTAATATGCCTGAACCATGGGCCAAAAATTTATAATTATTATTAAGTCTCTGAGTAATTATTTGGAAATTACTATGGGACTGGGCAGGAGAGAAAAGCTTCTGGTTACCTGCTCTCAATAAGACAAAATGACAGTCTATAGAATGGGAAAAGATATTCACCAACCCCACATCTGACAGACGGTTGATCTCGAAAATATATAAAGAACTCAAGAAACTAGACATCAAAATACAAAATAATCCTATTTAAAAATTGGATACAAATCCAAATAGATAATTCTCAACAGAAGGATCTCAAATACCCAAGGTACACAAGAATTATTCAACATCCTTAGCTATTAGGGAAATGCAAATCAAAACAACTCTGAGATTCTATCATATACCTGTCAGAATGTCTAAGACCAAAAACACTAATGACAGCTTATGTTGAACAGGATGTAAAGTAAAGGGAACACTTCTCCACTGCTGGTGGGAGTGCAAACTTGTACAACCACTTTGAAAAACAATATCATAGTTTCTCAGAAAACTGTAAATCAATTTACCTCAAGACTCAGCTATATCAATCTTGGGCATATACCCAAAGGATGCTGAATCATAACACAAGGACAGTTGCTCAACTATGTTCCTAGAAACATTATTTGTAATAGCCAGAACCTGGGAACAATCTAAATGGCCCTCAACTGAAGAGTGGATAAAGAAAATGTGATACATTTATACAATGGAGCTATTACTCAGCTGAAAAAAATGCCATCGTGAAATTTGCAGGAAAATCAATGAAAATAGGAAAAAAATCATCCTGAGTAAAGTAACCAAGGTGAAGAAAAACATGATACGTGCTCACTCATAAGTTGATATTAGTCATAAACTAAAGGATAACCAGGCTACAATCCACAGCCTCAGAGAGTAACAAGCAGGGCCCAAAGAAGGATGCATGGATTTCCCTGGGAGGGGAAATAGAAGAGATTCCTTGGGTAAACAGAGGACAGGGGATGGAGGATATGGATGAGGGGATTGAAACCTAAGTGATTGGGTTGGGCAGGTTGGGGGCAAGATGGAGAGGGAGAGTAGTGAAAGAAAGGGGGGGGCGCATTTGGTGGTTAGGCAAAAACCTGGTGCCAGGGAATCTCCCAGGAATCTACAAGGTGGCCCCAGGTAAGATTTTTAGTACTAGTGAAGAGGCGGACTGAGCTAGCCATCTCCTGTAATGAGGTTGGTTACTATCCTGTCATCAGAGAGCCTTCTTCCAGTAACTAATGGAAGCAGAAGCATAGATCCACAGCCAAATACTGGGCTGAGCTCCAAGAGACCTGTTGTAGAGAGAGGAGGGTTATGAGACAGGGAAGCAGGGTCATTATGGTGAGGTGGGGATGGGGACACAGAGACAACTGACCTGAGCTTGTGGATGCTCATGGGCTCTGGACCAACTCCGTGCTGTGTTGCCTTGTCCAGATTTGATGCAGAGTGGAATTTGGTCCTAGCTCAACTTGTTGTGCATGCTTTGTTGAGACTGGGGAAGGCTTGCCACTTTCTGAATGAAGACAGAGAAGGAGTAGATGGGGGCAAGTTGGGGGAAAACTAGAGGAGAGGAGAGAAGGGATACTGTGGTTAGGATGTAAAATAAATGAATTTTTTTAATTAAAAAAAGTTTAAACAATAACAAAAACAAACAACACCAACAAAAAGGAGATTAACCAGAGCAAAAAAAAAAAAAAAAAAACATATGGAATAAATAATCCCATACCAGCAAATGAAAAGAAGGAACACACACACACACACACACACACACACACACACACACACACACACAAAAAAAAAAAAAAAAAACTCTCAACATATCTCAATCCCCCAATAAAAAGATAAAAATTAACAGAATGGATACAAAAACAGTGTGCATCCTTTTGCTGCATTCAAGAAACACACCTTAACACCAAGGAAAGGCATCGACTCAGGGTAAAGGATGGAACAAGATATTCCAAGCAAATGGACCCAAGAAGCAAGCTGTTGTAGTCATTTTAATCTCTGACATAATAGACTTCAAACCAAAACTAATGAAAAGATGTAAGTAAGGACACTACATTCTCATATATATATATATCAAGAGAACAGCACAATTCTTAACATCTGTGTACATCACAAGGGCTCTCAAGTTCATAAAAGAAATACTATGATAGCTTAAATTACATGCTGACAAACACCATCACACACTTGATAGTGGAAGATGAATACCCCATTCTCACCAATGGACAGGTCATCCTGGCAAAAACTAAGCAGAAAAATACTGGACCTAACTGATATTATAAAGCAAATGGATCTAACATATTTATGGAACATTTCACTAAAACACAAATAAATATACCTTCTTCCTAGGATCTCATTAAAAAAAAAAAAAAAAAAAACTTCCGACAAAATTGTCCACATACTCAGACACAAGGCAAGTCTTCACAGTTACAAAAAATTGAAATAACTGCCTGCATCCTTTCAGATTACCACAGACTCAAGCTGGATATCAACAACAATAGAAATAGCAGAGAGTTGATTGTTAGGATTCTGCTGCCACTCCAGCTGCATGACCACACATACACAGTTCAGGAGCTAAGCAAGTGGTCTTGCATCTTATGTTATCCATGTGCTACACAAATGCATTCAGTGCATGTGTGGTGTAGTTCTGTAAGACCACCTGCACATGTGCATAGGACTTCTTAAAAGGCTGGACACAGACTCCTCTCTCTCTTTCCTCTCTTCTTCCCCCCACACCTCTGTTCTCTGCATGTGCTTCTTCTCAGGCCTGGTTCTTTTGCACCCTCTCCAATAAAGCTCTGCTATTGGATTTTGTCATGGCTTGTGACCTTTCTTGAACAGTAACCAGTGCCACTTACCACTTTTAAAACAACACTGTGACAAGACAAGCTCTCTTGGTGCTCTGCATCTGGGTCTCTGTGTCCAGGACCCTGTACTGAGGTTTATTGGACCTGCAACTGCCTGCTTCACTTTTTTCATTTGCTCAGCAGCCAGACCACCCCACACAACACACCCAATAACCAGATTGGTGTGTTTCCCCTGTCCAGTCCCTCAACATTTCCCGCAACTGTATCCTGATATATATTCTTTGTCCCAGACCCCGGGGGACCTCAGCTGTGTACCATGACACATTCACTCTTGACAAAGTATTGAATGCTGTCTGGACTCCCAGGGAGTCCTGCAGTATGTATGTCCCCCAGTCCTTACTCCTCTTTTGACAATGGTTGGGGTAACTTGTGCTGTTAATTTATGCCAGTCCACAGACTACCTATCCTCAGGAGTGCTTGAGATGGGAGCCGGGGTTCCTGTTTGTTATTTTAATTTTTTATTTTTTGTCTCTGCTGCAGTCATGGGACATGGAGACTTCCTCCTCTTGGTTCCACTCTTCCTTTGAAAAATATATCCCCAGATAGATACCAGTGAATTTGGCTGCATGATGGCTGCTTCAATCCTGATATTTCATAGGAATTAACTAACTTCTGCCAGTGAATGGGCAAATGAAAAGAGTTACCTTATCCCCAAGCCCTCCCTTTCTGATTCTCTCTCTCCTGCCCACTTGCATTCCTGAACCTGAGGAATCTCTGACTCCAACAAACCTTAACTTATCTGTTCTCCAGTACCAGGCAGGCCAGTAAGCACGGACGTGCCTGAAAGCAGGCCAGGATGCATGCAAATAAGTTTATGATCAGGACCCAGAGATCAATTTACAGCCTACCTCCTGGTGAGTCTTCCTAAAGCTCTCTTCAAACCATTGGGATCATAATAATCTGAATGGCTCTCTAGCCAGAGATCAGTTTACAGCCTGCCTCCTGGCAGGTCTTCCTAAAGCTGTCCTCAATCCAGCAAACTACCCAAAAAAAAAAAAAAAAAAATCAATGTATCCAACAGATTGGATCTACTTCAAGGTAAGGGTCAAACCCAAACTTTCCCCTGGGAACTCCGAAAAGGAAAAATTAAAATAATAATTTTTTCTTCTAAGCTTTTCTCCATCTCACAAGCATCCTGTCAGACACAAGCAGCCATAGTACCAAGCCAAGAAAGATGAACAGCTCCAAGGCAGCAGATGACAGTCCACCATCCCATGACACCTGTCTACCTCAGAAGCCCCCTTCCCTGCCCCTAAGAGTCAACCGGCTCCCACCAAGTGAGCTAGAAGCAGTTTTTCTGGGAGAAATGATGCCCTTATTCCTATTCATCCACTTTTTTTATAATAACCAAAAAGTTTAAAATTAATTTCTCTTGTGAACACATATGTAAAAATTCTCAAGAAAATATTTGCAAATCAAATCCAAGAATACATCAAAAAGATCATCTACCAAGATAATATAGGCTTTATTCTGCAGATACGGGGATAATAGAACACATAAAAATCAATAAATGTAATCTCCCATATAAACAAACTGAAGGACAAAAATTACATGATCATTTCAATAAATGCAGAAAAGGTCTTTGGCAAAATCTAGTTTCCCTTCATGATGAAAGTTCTGGAGAGATTAGGCATACAATAGATATTCCTGGAAATAATAAAGCTAGTTTACAGTGAGCCCATAGCCAAATCTCCTAAAATGGAAAAAAACTCAAAGCAATTCTGCTAAAATCAGGAAAAAAACAAGGCTGTCCAACTTCTCCATATCTATTCAATATAGTTCTTAGAGTTCTAGATAAAGCAATAAGACAACTAAACGAGATCAAGGGGATGGGAACTGGAAAGAAAGTCAAAGTGTCCTTATTTGCAGATACTATATTAATATATAGAAGTGACCTTAAAAATCTTGCCAGAGAAATCCTACAGCTGATAAACACTTTCAGCAACGTGTCTGGATACAAAATTGCTTCAGAAAAATATCAATAGCCCTCTTGTATACAAATGGCAAATGGACTGAGAAAGACATCAGAGAAACAGCACCTTTTTACAATAGCTTCAAATAATATAAAATATCTTGGGGTAACTCTAACAAAGCAAGTGAAGGACATGTATTATAAAAACTTCAAGTCATTGAAAAAAGAAATTGAAGAAGCTATCAGAAGATGGAAAGATCTCCCATTCTCATGGATTGGTAGGATTAACATAGTAAAACTGATCCTATTACCAGAAGCAATCTACAGACTCAATGCAATGCTATCAAAATTCTAACATAATTCTTTACAGACCTTGAAGGGATAATTCTCAGTTTCAAATGGAAAGACAAAAATCCTAAGGATAGTTAAAACAGTTTTAAACAATAAACGAACTACTGGAGGTCTCACCATTCCAGATTTAAACTTGCAGTTAAAGCTGTAATAATTAAAAACCTCATGGTATTGGCACAAAAATGGACTTGCTGATCAATGGAATGTAGTTGAAGATCCAGACATAAATCCAAACACATATTGGCTCAGACCCAAATAAACATATAGAGGCTTATATTATTTACAAATGATATGGCCTGATGGCTCAGGCTTCTCATTAGCTAGTTTTTACATCTTAAATTAACCCATTTTTATAAATCGATACTTTACCACATGGCTTGTGTCTTATTTGTACCTTTACATCTTGTTTCTCATGGTGGCAGCTGGCAGTGTCTCCTCTGTTGTGTCTTTTTCCTTCCTCTCCCTCTCTCTAGTTAGAATGACCGGCCTAACCTTATTCTACCTAACCATTGACCGAGCAGCTTTCTTTCTTTTTTTTTTTTTTTTTTTTTTTTTTTTTTTGAGACAGGGTTTCTCTGTGTAGCTTTGCACCTTTCCTGGAACTCACTTTGTAGCCCAGGCTGGCCTCGAACTCACAGAGATCCACCTGGCTCTGCCTCCTGAGTGCTGGGACCACCGCCTGGCCGAACAGCTTTATTTATCAACCAATCAGAGCAACACACATTCACAGAATACAAAATGACATCATCCATCAATCAGTAGTACAAATGACAGCTCATGCTGACAAGGATGTAAAGGGAGACAATCTTCCATTGCTGATTGGAGTGCAAACTGAACAGCCTATATGGAAATCAGTATGGCAGTTCCTCAGAAAGATATCAGTCAATCTAACTCAAGGCCCAGCTATATCACTCTTGGACAAATATTCCAAGGACTCTCCATCCTATCACAGGGACACTTGCTTTACCATGTTCACCTTTATTCATAATAGTAAAAAACTGGAAATACTGTAGATGTCCCTAAATAGAAGAATGTATAAAGAACGTGTGGGAGTGTTGCTCAGCTATTAAAAACAATGATACCATTAAATTTGCAAATGGATAGAACTAGAAAAAAATCATCCTGAGTGAGGTAACCCAGACAAAGAAATACAGTTGTGTAATGTGTTCACTTATAAGTGACTATTAGCCATTAAGTAAATGACAACCAAGCGACAACCCATAGACCCAGAGAGGTTAGATAAAGAGGAGGGATCTAGAGGGAATATAGGAAATCTCCTGGGGAAGTTGAAATACAATAGATTTTACCGGCAGACTGGGGACAGGTAGAAATGGGAGGAAGGGATGAATTAGGTGAGGGGACATGGGATAAAGGGAGAAGGTGCAGGGAGAGAGAGATGGAACTGGGGAGAACTTGGGGGATGTGGAAACCTAGTACATTAGAAACTTCCTAGAATTGATAAAGGTTATCCTAATAAGGACATCTAGTTATGGGGAATATAGAGTCTCAACTGACTATTCCTTATAGCTGGGCAACAGTGTGGAATGATCCTTTTGTCCACTGTGAATATATATTTCTCTCATTGATTGATAATAAAGCTGTTTTGGCCTATGGCAAGGCAGCATAAGGTTATGCAAAACAATCAAACTGAGTACTTAGAGGAAGAAAGTCATGAGCCAGTCACCCAAGGAGTAAGATGCCAGAGGACCTGTAAAGACCATAGCAATACATAGATTAATAGAAATGGGTTATTTTAAATGTAAGAACTAGTTAGTAATAAGCCTGAGAAATTGGCCAAACATTTATAATCAATATTAACCTCTGTGTGGTAATTTGGAAAGTGACTGTTGGGTATTTGGGAACAGGCTGCCAAGAGAGAAGGCTCCGTTTACATATGGCAACCCAACTCTTAGCAGGAACTTCCACATACAACCTGAGAAAGCTTAAAACAAGATTCTAAACATGCAAAAATGGAGCCAAGAGCAGTTTCATAGTTTACGTATCTCATGGTACAAAGACATACCTGCCATGGCAGGTAGACTTAAGGTGCAGTGTGGCAGGTTCCCACACTGGTACAGAGAATCATCTCTCAGCTGCAGCCTGTGGGCTTGAGAGCTCCACCAGCATGCACACAGTGGATTTAAGGTTTTTACTCAGACAGACAAAAAAGGTTAAAGATACTCAGTAAGGACAAATTCAGACAAAAAGATCTCTAAATGGGTCACAGCATGTTTTAAAAATGTGCATAGGCTTAGGAAAGAGAAGAAAATGGGTAAAAACAGTCATAGAGTTAAAAAAATATTTAAAAATAATAAAGTAAAATCCTTAAAAGGCATAGAGTAATAAAAAATATGATAGGCCACGTAAAGATAGAAAATACACAGTCTGGATTCTATATTTAATTGTGTTTTATTTAGAGTTTTTGACTGTTAATGGGAAAATGATAACTGCTGAGAGCCTTTTGATTGTGAAGGGTACTAAATTAAACCTATCTATGTATTTTAAAATTATCTTGACTTCAAAATTTAAGTCAAAAGATATGCCATTTTGTGAGAGAGGTTGTGTTTTTGTTTCCATAAAAAGAAATGAAAGGGTATGAATTCACTCCAGGTTAAGAAAAATCAGGTTTGATCAAGGAAGACTTGAAAAATCTCCAAAAGGAACCAATGGCCCAGATGATCCAGCATCCGGAACAGCTTCCAGGCTGCTGACTGAGATGATCATGCCTCACAAAACATTCTAGTCAAGACTTGATCATAATCTTGATTTTCTCAGGGTTCCTCAAAGTTTACCAGTGCCCTCAATCACCAAGAAGTAGTTTAGAAACCTATGCACACATTCCCAAAATTTGGGTTATAAATGTTTGTTTTCATTTAAGGGGAGTTGGTTACAAATTGTTATTGGTCACAATCAATCTCTTTCTAAAAGAAGAAACAAGGATATGATATAGAAATGATGGGTGAAGGAGTAGATTATTATGATGGGAAAAAGGTAGATTATTGAATCTACTTTAATCAACTGTTAATCTTATCTATTTTACATTGGTGTGGATTTTAGTTTGATATAAATTTAAAGTTATTTCTGTTGTGCTATATTGTTTTTACTCTTGTTCAAGGTATTGTGTTTATGAAGCTCAATTTAAAATGTAATGTATAATTAAGAAGTATAGATTAATAGCCATCTATACTAGTCAAATTTATAGTCATGTTAGGTTTTCTAAGTATAGAAAGATATGCTTCAATAGGTAGTCTTCAAACACTTCAAACACCTATAGAATGTGGCAATTAAAATGTTTTAATGACTTAGACTTTTCATGGCAGTGAGACACATCTGCTCCTGGCATCAAAGAAACTCCATATGGAGTTTGTTTTCTCCAAGGCAAAAGATAGCCATATAGGTAAAGAAACTGCCCTTGCCTTGATTGCTGACAGCTGGTGTCCAAACTGAACCAGCCCTACTCAAGAAAAGTGACTGTTGAATTTTGCCAAGACAAGGTAGGACAGTCATTCAAAATTCTATGCTCCACAAAAAAGTCTATGGGCCCAAGATGGCTGTCCCAGTGTTGCAGAAGAATCTTGGGTAACTATCTAGGCAGCAACTGTTTCTGTCATTTCTCACATTTTTTGAAAGTCTCTTGCCTGTGCTTCCTGCTTACTCAGGTAATAACTCTTTCCTTTTCAGGTCTTTGATGGAGTTAAAGACTAAATAGTTATAATTATAGTTTTCCTCAGTTATAATAAAAGGTAAATTAGATATGAAACTTTAGACTCACCAAGATAAGATAGATAATTGAGTGTTATCTCTGATTTTGTCAAATACAAATGGACTCTTGCTTGTTAACTGTTTTGTGGTATGTAATTTTATTTGTTAAAGTTAAGACCTTCCTTTTTGATTAGATGGAAAGGAAGAAATGCTGTGGGATGATCCTTCTGTCCACTGTGAATATGTATTTCTCTCATTGGTTGTTTGGCCAATGGCAAGGCAGGATAAAGTTAGGCAGAAGAACCAAACTGTGAGGACTCAAAGAAAGAAAGGCAGAGTTAAGAGAGATAAGGTGAGGCTTCCGGTGGCAGGACCAGGTTAAATTGTATTGAGTTAGATTGTATTGAGGCCAGTGAGGGACCATGGAAATCTCCAAATAACCCAGGCTGTTGCTAAGACCAAAGTTTACTCTCTAAAAACTGACAGCAGGCCCCATTGCTGAGAACAACACTCATACAGCTCATTGAATGTGCAGAAAATTGAGTACTGAATTGAGTACTCAGAAAATTGAGTACAGATACCTGGTATCTCGATGGAGCTCTCACTCCTACATTCTAGTTTCTTTGGTGTAGGAAGGTACTCTGCAGGCTGTGGAAAGAGACACGTGGACACTAACACATCCACAAAACCTTTAACCTACAATCTGTCCTGCCTGCTAAATATTCTAGGTCAATGTGGCACAGAACATGTGGGAGTAGGCTATCAATGTCTGATTTGACCTAAGGCCCACTCCCTGAGAAGGAACTCATACTCAACACTGCTTGAGTAACTAAGAACCAGAGACTAGATAGCCCAGAGACATAAACAAACACCACTGGTTAAAACAAACAAAGAAAAACTATGATTGATTTCTAACGATATGCTGTTCTACTCATAGATCAGTGCCTTCCTTATTCAGCCATCAGAGATTTCATCTTGTAGCCTCTCTGCAGGGAACAGCTACAGAGACCCACAGCCAGACATTCTGTGGAGAGAGTCTAAATTGGAGGTCTCCATTGAGTCCCTCCTCTCAGAACTCAAGGAATCCTGTTAAAGGGGAAGTAGAAAGATTCTAAGGCTCAGAGGGGATAGAGGACACCAGGGGAACAAGGCCTCTGAATCAACTAAGCAAGGCACATTGAGGAAAAAAAAATTAGAGATACATTTTACAATTGCAAATTGCTGACTTTGCTTTTGTAAACTTGCTTGTGTTAGACACTGACCCATCCTCTCCCTGGAAATAAGTAAAAAGTTTCAGAGCCCAGCCATCGGCCTTGGGACAAGGTCTGCAAGTATAGATTAAAATAATAAGTCCCTGTTTAAAAATTCCTCAAAGGGGACCCAAGATAAGGACCATCTGGAGAGTCCAGCAAACTAGGTCAAATGTCAGCCAATCACAAGCCTGTACTATGCGAACTCCCCTCCACAGTAACCGCTCCCCCTAGACCTCCCCTGAGCCAAGCAGTTTACGATGAATGTTACAAAATTTCCCACATAACAAAATGATTGCTGAAATATATGATGATTTTTAAATTGGGCCAAACCCGGATCACCTGGTATCTTGTGCTAATTTTGTAGTTTCTGCCTTTAAAAATGCTTGTAACCACTGCTCAGGGCTCTCTGACTGACCAGGGCAGAGAGCCCACTTGCTCCAGTGCTGAATACATTCCTCATGCGTGTTGCAACTGCTGGTTTGGAATCTTGGTTTCTGGGGGAGCCCTCTCCCAGACAAAAGTATCCCAGGGGTCTGGGGTTTTTCAACATATAAGCTCACATAACTCTTGTGCCAGCTCCGGGAACTCTTTTCCTCCTATTCAGGTGTGTCCAACTCTTGAGTCCAACTTGTATATGGTAGTTTTTCCTTCGTCTTACTCTATTTTATTTTGCCATGTTGGGTTGTTATGTCTTAGAAACCTATTCATTTATAATAAGAGACAGAAACAAAGGGAATCAGAGGGGAGGGTATATTGGGAGGGACTGGGAGAAGTAGAGGGAGCAGAAAGAATATGGATATATTGTTTGTGAAAATTATCTGTCTCCAATAAAAGAGAAAATTTTCAGTCACAGAAGAAAAATGCATACTTACATTTAAATGGTAAAAAAAAAAAAATCTATTGACATTTTTCTAAGTTTTCCATAGGAAAAAATACAGTGAGGTAAGGCAGACATAATTGAGCTATAGGTCTGTTCAATAATATACATGTACACATACATTCACATTCACACAAATGTGAAATTTTCTATAAAATTCACGGAAATTTTTCTGTAAACTATATAAGCTTAGAATACATTCCTGCATTTTCAGTACTCAATATTTGGAAGCAGGAGATTCATAATTAGAAGGCCAGCTTGGATTAACAGCGACACACTATCTCAAAAATTAAAATAAAAGAAACATTTAAATATCCCATGCTTGATAATGTCTGATAATTGTACTGGTAGGTAGAAGGTTTATGGAGCATATTAAATTATTTTTCTAGTGAAAATAAATGGTATTCAGAGAAGGTATTTATATATTGGTGTTTGTTCATAAATAATGTTTTATTCCATACAAAAATAGTGTTTGTTCATAAATTAATTTGTGTTTTATTCTACACAAAACAGTATTGTATTCAATCAAGAGAAACTTTTAAAACAAAATCTCAATTATGTTTATCTATAAAATTTAGCTACTGTTTATAAGTTGTCTAAAAATCAGTCCCATCTGTAAATGGGCTTAGAAATTAGTAGCCTTTGAGAATAGGTCCATGCACATTGCTGTTTTATATGAATGGAGGATAGAATTGCAGGCTACTTTGAAGTCATCAGTACAAATACTGACTCCTTACATTCAGATGAACACATGTACAACAGCTGCCTGTCCTTTAACTTGTGATCAGTGTCTGAGCTGTGTCATACTCTTTCTGGCTAGTGTTCATTTCAGGAGTGTTCCAAGCACAGATCAGTGTTTCTGAATGAAGTCGTGTACGTGGGATAATGAGGCCATTCTTCCGTGGCCTGCCTCTTTTAACTGAACTTCTGCCCATTGTCTTTTTTGTTCCTTCAGTCTTTGTTGTCCATATATATGGGATGAACTCTGCTAATGAGTAAGTTACATTCATGTATAGCTAATACTCACAGTTATGCTTTGCACGGTTTTGTTTTGTTTTGTTTTTAATTTTTAGAGGAGGAGTGTGGCTTCAAGGTAACACCGTTTTCAAAATGTAAAGCATTGCTCTTATTAACATGATCTTACCTGTTATTTGTTTTTATCTTTTATTGATTCTTTGTAGATTTCACATCATGCTTTCCCATCTTACTCATCTTCCTGTCCCCTCATCTCCACCCTCTGAACTTTCAACCTCCCACCAAAAAAACAAAACAAAATTTGAAAGTATAGCCAAAAGCCAGAAAAACAAATAAACAAATCTTGGTATGGAAGCTGTAGTGTGGCCCAGTGAGTCACACAGTAAATCCTTTACTATACATATCTTTACTTGTAAATATTCATTGTAATGAGTCATTGGTCTGGCTTGAGGCCTCTGCCTTCTGCTATAACCTAGGTACTAGGCCCTCACTGGGACTCCTCCTGGATATCCTGTTGTTCCTTGTGTCATGGAGATCCTACAGCTGTGGATCTGGCACCTCCTGTTATTGTTTTTTAAATGTATTTGACTTCCAAGCAGTTTGAGGTTGCTATTTTAATTTTATAATGTCTATTCGGGATTTATTTCCAGTTTCTTTTTCAGGTGCTCTAAGACAGTTTTTAATGTCTTCTGCTTCTTCAGGATTTATTTCCAGTTTCTTTTTCAGTTGCTCTAAGACAGTTTTTAATGTGTTCTGCTTCCCTTGTGAAGGGAAACTGCAGTACAGCCAGGACAAGTATAAATATTTTGAACTATTATTGAATTGTGTGAATTCTGGGATTGTAGCAGCCTCCAAATCCTCAGGGAACTTGTTAAAAATGCAGATGCTCAGGTCTTATACCAATCTGAGCTGACTCACACATGCCAAAGCCCTTAAAAAAGTGAGGGTTGAGATCAGCTTGTGCTGGATTACCTGTTGCTGGTATTAACTTGATTTATGATAAGAAGGACATAAGAGATCAAAGCTGGATAAACATACTTAACTAAAAGGAAATCCATCAGACTTGAGAATGTCACTATAAATATTCTTATGTTTGTCATTTACTCTGTTCAGCTGGTAAAATGATATTTGAAGGCAGTAATAAAGCTAATCTAGAGGGCAGACTGGAGGGTGAAATGGTACTAACTCTGTGTCCCTGGGTTTGCTAGAATGTGCTATATGGCTTGCTCGACAATGCGCATGACAAATAGTCATATTTACTGCACATAAAGTAGATGGCAGGTGAGGAGGGGTTAGAGGCACCGAGGGTTGCTGAGACAGATCGTTTGGAAAGGAAAGCTTGAAGGATCCAGTAGTTCCATATAGAGCATAGTATACAGAATATCGTAATAGTTAGTAGAGCTTTAATGTAGGGAAACCTGGGCTGGATCACATAGTCACTGTATGTCTATACTAGAGGAGTGAGCAGAAAGGACAGAGAAAGAACAACAACAACAAAATACTGTGGTCTGCTGATTGACTTGCACAGCGATGTGAGCTTGAATGTGCACAGCTCAGCTTAACTGTATCATGGCTCAAGGTGTCAGGTTAAAAGCTGTAGCTCTGCCCTAATCTTTTCTTCATTCTAAACAGCTGAGGACTAAAGCATTTGAGGAAAACTAGGTTGATAAGCCTGGGAAAGGGAAGAGGTGTAGAAAGTAGTTCCACATATTCTCACTTCTACTGAGTAAAGAAGATAATTTAGTTTTTAGTGATTTCCATGGAAATCACAAAATGGGACTAGACAGAAGAAAGTCTTACCTATCTCCTGATACACACTAGGAAACAGAATTCTGAACACTTTCTTTTTGCTGGGATCTATTTGAAATGTCAGTACATAGCAGTGTTACATATTTCCCCATAGATATCTCTGAAACACCTGAACAAGCTTGCAGCTTATAAGTTTGCCTTCCCATGCTAGCTATTCACCTAGTGCACGTGGAGATTGTCTAGGAGAGTACAGGGGGATTTGAGGCAAAACTAAATGCTGTTAGAAATTTCTCATGTGAATAATCTCTTGTCAGAATACATAGTGCTCCTTTTGCGTATTATCTATCTTTTCTGTTTTATTTAAGACAGCTGTATTAATAAGAAGAGGCAAGGGTAGATGAAAATGAGGAAAGAAAGAGATAGGTTAACATGTGAGATGTCAAGCACAGTCTTTGTTGAAAACAGCCAGGGATAGAACAAGCAAATGTACATGAGACCTGAAATGTGCAGTATACTTGTATCCACATGTGCCAAAGATGTGCCACAACTGCCCCCTGCTGGAAACATGCACATACAAACAGATATCAAATATGTTTGGCCCTGGGTTCTCTCCAGATGTGGCCAGATGTACCCAACTGTACTATCTTTACTTCAAGAGTAAATTTTACCACACATTTTCTACGTTTTATACTTACTTTCTCAAACTCAAACTCTTATTTTAATATTCTTTAATTATAAGACAAATCCAATGAGACACACACACACACACACACACACACACACACACACACACACGCAGTGAGGGAGAGGTGGGGGATGTCTGTGCTCTGTCCCACATTTATAAACTACTTCAGTCCACCCTATCATCTCACTGACTCTTCTAAGTTGATTAGTACATTGTTTTTATGTTTTATTTGAGTTATTCTGTTCTGAAACCTTTGAAACTAATGGTATACCAGTAAGGTGCTATTGGATCAAGTTAATTTTGTACTCAATACTATGACACACATTGAGATTTAAAATAAGTTTCTCTTTACTCAGAGTAAATAAGCATGCAAAATATGGAAAAAAATTCAATAGGCTGAGCAAATTATAAGTGTCACATACTGGCAAAGGCTTGAATGTTGAATAAGATTTTGAAAAGTACTTTAGTTAGTTACAAAAGATATGCATATGCTACTAAAATGTGTGTGGAGAGGGAGGTGTTAAGATCAATCCACATGAGTCTATTCAATGGGTAATAGGGATTTATTAAGATAAAAATCTAGGAAATAGACTCATGAATAAAGAACCAAGTCATCCACTATTCTGTCTGGGAGTGAATGCACTTGGCTATCTGGTCATGCCAGGAAGAAGGAAGAAGAACTGACCCCCTCACTTTCCTTTTAAGAGGTCATGAACAACGGCAAGAAGCACCACCTCCTTCAGGCTATATAGCCCAAGGTCATGGGCTAAGCAAATACCACTACATTTCTCCTTTTTGTCTAAATAAGAAGGTTCTAAACCTAATACAAACTATATACAATAAGAATTATTATCAAGTAATGTTCAGGAGAAACAAAGGGTAATAACATAAACAAAAATGGAACTACAACCAACAAGAAGTGTCAAGTAAGAAATACACTAAATGTCTAGATTATAGGTAAATGACAAATTACAGAGGTTACTCCAAATGCTGTCCTATCTAGAAAAATTTGAATCTATTACCTAGATTCAAATTAGCTTTATTAGCTCTTAGCTAAGATATGAGAGAATTGTGACTATAACTATCTAGTCTTCAACCCCATCAAAGACCTGAGAAGGAAAATGATATTACCTGAGTAAACAGGAAGTACAAGTGAGCAACTTCCAAAAACCTCAAGAATTGACAGAGACAGCTGGCAGCCTAGACAGTCACCTAATGTTTCTCAGTTCCATTAGGGCATCCATTGTTGGCTTCAGGCCTAGAATATCTGACAGACCATTTTCAGAAGCAGGAATTTTTTTAATTTATGTTTTATATGGTTTTTTTAATTATATTTGCCCCCACCTCCACCTTCCTCCCATCCCCTCCCCTCCATTCCCATCTCCTCCAGGGCCAAGACTCCCCTGGGGATTCATTTAAACCTGGTGGATTCAGTACAGGCAGGTCCAGTCCCCTCCTTCCAGGCTGAGCAAAGTGTCCCTGTGTAAGCCCCAGGCTCCAAACAGCCAGCTCATGCACTAAGGACAGGTCCAGGTCCCACAGCCTGGGTGCCTCCCAAACAGTCCAAGCCACTCAACTGTCTCACTTATCCAGAGGGCCTAATATAGCTGGGGGCTCCACAGCCTTTGGTTCACAATTCATGTGCTTCCATTCGTCTGGCCTTTCGTCCCCAAAGACAGTTTTACCTTGTCATAGCAAGTTTCAGAGTCACTTTTCTCTGTGTCCTGTAGAATGTCTGGTAGTTTCTTCTATGAAGCAGGAGCCTGAAGGACCATCTCGCCTTGTTTTGGCAAACTTCAGTGGTCACCTTTTCCTGCATGTCCAGTTTATACAACACATAATCAAGCAGTCCAGGAAAGAGCAATTTCTTGTCCAAATAACTAGCCTTTTCTACATTGTAAGCAAACTCCATAATGAGTTTCTTCAATGCCCATCATCTTCTTCAAAGTAATTGGTGCTACCAGGAACAGATGTGACTCACTGTCCAGAAAAGTCTAAGTTATTAAAATATTTTAAATGCTATATTCTGTAGGTCTTTGAAGATTACCTATCCATCTGACATATATCTCTTCAAATATATAAAACCTAACTAACATGACTATAAGTTTGACTATTATAGATAACTATTAATTTGTATATCTTAACTATACATTTTTAAATGAGCTGCATAAACATAATGCCATAAGCAAAAGTATAAATATACATACAGTATAACAAAATTGACCTTAAATTTGGATCAATAACCCAAAATCCATAACAATGTAAAGTATTTGAGATTAACAATTGTTTTTTGGATTAAAGTAGATTCAATAATCTACATTTCTTTCATCATTTCTATATCAAATCCCTCCTTTTTCTTTAGAGATTGAATATGACCATTAAACATTTTGTTTTTGTTTTTGTTTTTTGAGACAGGGTTCCTCTGTAGCTATGGCCCGTTCAGGAACTCACTTTGTAGACCAGGCTGGACTCAAACTCACAAAGATCTGCCTGTTTCTGCCTCCCCAAGTGCTGGTATTAAAGGTATGTGCCACCACCACCCGGCTAACCATTTATCGTCAACCCCCTTTAAATAAAAACAAACATTTATTGGTGGACATATTAAGGCAACTCCACATAGTTTATTTTGAGGGGTAAATTACAAGTAAAGGGATAGGTTACGGGGCTCAGGAGCGGTGAAGTGCAGCTCAGCAGTGTTCTCTGGAGAACTCTGCTTGGTCTACAATCCAGCATCCAGGATTACCAGGAACCAAGAGACCTGGCACATTGGGATCTTGGTTCTTAAGGGCTCCCACCTTGGCTCACCTCAGGGTCAGGCCACAGGTAGGGCATGTCAGTTACCAGAAGTCTCAATGGAGGTAGTACTTCCAGGTCAAAGCTGGAACAGCTACCCACTAAAACATTCATAAAAAATATTTTGGAAATTTGGGTGTAGCTTCCCATACTACTCCCTGCTAATTGGGGGTGCTGGCAATCTTATGGGGATCATAGGAACAAATTTAGGATTATGGTCAAGTCCTGATTAGAGTAGTCTGTGAGGCTGCATCATTTCAGCTGGTTGCCTTGAAGCTGTTCTGGATCATCTGGAGACCTCTCTGGGGGTCTTCCTTGATAGAACCATGTTAACCTGGAAGGAATCTGCAGCTTCTCTTCTTCTGTGGAAACCAAAGCAGAACCTTTTTTTATAAAGCAACATATCCTTAGACCCAAATTTTGAAGTCAAGATACCTTTAAGATATATATGTTGGTTTAACTTAGCAGCCCCTAAACTCAAATGTCTCTCTGTAGTTAAAAAAATCCCAAAGACAACACAATAATATACAGTATTCAGACTCTATATATTTTCCAGCATTATGTGGCTTTTTAAAAATTACTTTACTTCTTTTTAAAGAATTTATCTACTCCTTTCTTCCTTCTCTTAAGCCTACAAATATTTCTAAACACACTGTAACCCATTTAGAGATTTTCTCCATCTGATTTTGTTTTATTATGTATCTGTAATCATTGTCTGACCATCGCTTTAAACTGCAGCATGGCTAGGACCAAATCAGCAGCCCTGGCTGCTAGCTGTGCCCTGCTCGACTTTTCAAAATGGTGCAGGTACTACTAATGAGTCACACTTACCTCCCCAATTCCAGGAAGCAATATGAAGTAGCATGTAGCTGTGTTTTTAAGCCTGAGGCTGTGTTCTCAATCCTGCAGTTAGTGGCTGGGATAAGCCTTTTTGTACCGAGGCCACTGGGAAAGACTATGAAATCCTTCAAGCTGCTTACCTCATGGCAGCTGGTGGCCAGCTCCACCTCATAGGCAGCTTTTGGGAGACCTGTCTCTGCACTGCGGCTGGCATGAGATTGTGAGACTCTGTTTCTGTGCATGCAGAATCTTTTTTAAGCTTTCTCAGGTCTATGGGAATCAATGCTCAATAGTGGGTGCCAAATGTTAAGATCAATCCTTGTGAGTCTATTTAATGGGTAATAGGGATTTATTAAGATATAAATTGAGGAAATACACTCACAAACACAGAACCTAATGAACGGCTGAAGTCGTCCTCTGTTCTGTCTGGGAGCGAATGCACCTGGCTGTCTGATCATGCTAGAAGAAGGAAGAACATGACCCCTCTCCCTTTCCTTTTAAGAAGTCACATATGAAGGTGAGAAGCACTGCCTTCTTTGGGTCCTATAGCCCAAGGTCATGGGCAGAACAAATACCAGTGGGGAGGGGGGTGAGTCACAGAGATAGTAAGGTGTATACAAGAAATGAGAGAAAATCCTGGAGTCCTAATTTAAAAGAAATATCTCCAAGAATGGTCATAGAATGCACAGAATAATATTCAGTTTTAATCATTAGGACCAGTAAATGGTGTAAACATTTATAATAAACAATTTAGCTCATTGTGACATTGGAGAAATATTTATAAGCAAAATTCAGTGTTCAGTGTATATTATGGGAGCTCTGACTTCTAAATATTAAAAGTACATTTAACTTAGTTTTATATGCATACTGAATAAGATATTTATCCCTATTGAAACATACTTTAGCTTTTCTAAATAGGAATCACAGATGTTTTTCTTATCAAGAAACAGCTAGAAAAATATAAATTCTGATTATTTAACTTGTGCATGATTTTATGATGCCTAGCAAATTATGGGGTCCCTATGAAGTGTTTAGTATTTGAAATGTTTGTTGGCTCCTTTTATTCTCAACTTTTCCCATCACTCATCACATCCCAATAGTGACTTTGTGGTTTTCATTCACACTAGATGCCACATTTCCTGACTCCAGAGCTACCATTTGAAAGATCACCACCAAATTTTCCTTAAAGTTCTTGCCATAACTTTGCGAAATTCTTTCTTACAACTCAAAAAGGGTTGTAATTATCAAATCTTCCTTTAAATTCTTCACTCTGTAGCCAGCTTTGGTCACCATCTTACAATACTTCTATTAATCTATCATGATATTCCATAGCCGCCACTGTGCTCCTTGGCTCCCAGGCTGGACACTTGATTTACAGAGAAGTTGGGAAACATTACTTACTATGACAGAGATAGTGATGGTCCCTAAATGGCTGGTCTGTGCCCATGTTGTTCAGATCTCAACAATTAGGATGAAAACTGCCATAAGTTCTCACCATTTGTTTGAGGAAGGAAATGTCATACAGTTGTCCAATAATCCTTAGAAGCACAAAGAGGCTTTCAGACCCATGTCAACTATTAGGACAACTGATAACAGCACATGGGAGATGTGAAGCTGTAAGCAGCCTGCTTCCTTGATTGGGTGCAGAGAAACTTCAGGAATGTTGAGATTTTTGTAAAGGAACATGATTGTAAATGTATGTATTTTAAATACCAGTTTAAAGAACTGAAGATTCTCTCAAAGCTGAAAGCTTTTCAGGTTGTCTGTTGAGCTACCAATAGCTACAAAAATCCTGTTCTAGCCACACTTTCTGTAACACTGTCACACCTATTTGTGTTGTAGCATAAAATACTCAATAGACAAGTTATGGAATCAAGCTAGGTCTTCATCACCAGAAGAACAGATAAAGAAAATACGACATATACTACGTCTATTATCCTATGTGTATATACACAATGGAGTTTTATTCAGGTATAAAGAATGAAATTATTCTGTTGGCAGAAAAATAGATGCAACCATAGATAATCATATAAAGTAGGATCATTTAGACATGCACAGCTGCTGGGGGATATCTTTCTATATGCTGTGAATATATGTTGTTCCCTTTGGTTAATAAATAAGCTGCTTTGACCTATGGCAAGGAAGCTTAGAGGCAGGGGGCAAAGGAGAGAGACAGGAAAGAGAAAGGCAGAGTCCTGAGAGATGCTGTGAGCCACAGCCAGGAGAAGCAAGATGTGAAATAGGCCACAAACCCACATGGCAATACATAGATTAATAGAAATGAGCTGAGTTAAGTTGTAAGAGCCAGCTAGTAAGAATCCTAAATAAATAAAATTGGTGATTAATATAAACCTCATTGTAATTATTTTATAAGCAGTTGTGGGACCAGGCAGTACTAAAGAAACTTACGGCTACACACAGCTCCAAAGGATGATACCATCTTATGGCCTCCATGGGCACCTATACTCACAAGCACACACACACACACACACACACACACACACACACACACACACACTTAAAATAAATAAAATAAATCTTTTCTTAAAGAAGAAAAATAGTATATTTTTCTCACTGATTAATCCATATGTGTGTGTGTGTGTGTGTGTGTGTGTGTGTGTGTATATATATATATATATATATATATATAGTGTGTATGTGTGTGTGTATCACAGACACATAAGCATACAAATGCATATATTCATATGTACATACATACAAACACAGGACTTTGGGGATGTCATCTATGTTCTTTTCTCTCACACTTCACAGACATGGTTCTCTTCAGACACTGGTAATGGCTGCATAGTTTTCTCTCTGTACTGCATGCCATACTCCTGGATTTTACATCTATGTAAAGAGGAAGGGGTGGACACACAGGGAAGATATGGTGAAAACACAGGAAACACTTGAAAATGAAAGTGTCTTATGAAGCTCATCACTACAATGAGTGCATGCCAACAAAAAATTACAAAAATATAGAAGAAACAAGTGTTTGATATGTTGACCTAACAAAATCCTTGTATTTAAGAACATGCTGTCTCCTAGCATATTTAGCTATATGATCACAGACAGTTTGTGGAAAAATATGTCATTATGATGTTTGGGAAAATTACACATTTTATAGAACTACTGATCATTCACCAGACAAACAAGCAGGATTGATGCTCTTAGACACCATAATTCTTAATTCAGTATTTTTCAAATTTAAGTATGAAACACATTTCAGCTCCAGCAGACACTGTAGTAGTGATGTACACAATTACTATTGTGCAAATGTCAACATAGAAGGAATACAACATTTTAGGACTTCTGTGTTATACCAACCATGCATATTCTGCATGGCTAACAGCTTCACAAAAAAGTGCAATATCTGAAAAAGTTACTTCAACTTTAACTTTCTGACTCAGCAACATTTTCTCATTACATACAAAATTGTGAAGTATAAAATGGCTTAGAAATTCGGAATGCTTTTGATATGTGCATTCACAGACATATATATTTACATGTGTATTGAGCAGAGACATGTGTGTTTATAAAAGAGCATAAAAGGCCTTGCTTCATTGAATGTTAGGTTTCTCATGTGAGCATATACATGAACAATCATAAACCTAAAGGATTAAACAAAATTCAGTATCATTATTTGCCTTGTATCTATTTTGCAAGAAATTCCAATATCATCAAATTCGAGTTTTTTTTTATTTTCCTTGAATTATAGTATGTGATATGAAATTTTTAAAAATGCAGCCATCACTAAATTATACTGGTATTTTGATGTGGCTGAGACAGTCCTTGGGTGGCTTTTGTAAGCATGTGCACTGTGGTAAGAAGGATGGCCCTGGTATTTTTATTTTAAAAGTTTCATTTCCAGACACCCACTGTGAACAATGATGAGTTTCAAGATTACTACAAATTGCAAATGTGTATTGTTCCATGAAAAGGACTTTGGAAATATAATAAAAGTTTCAGTTTGTTGGGGTTTGAAACTCAAATGTCTTCTTCAGGCTCCTGTTTAAAATCCTTTGTTCCTAGCTGGTGGCTCTGTAAAAAGAAGTTCTGACAGCTTTGAGAAGAGGAGCTAGTTGGAGGAACTGGATCTTGGGGCTGGCTATTTATAAATATATTTTCCCTGGCTCCATCAAGTCTTTCTCCCTACTTCCTTCCCCACAGTGAACTTCTCCATCACATCTTTCCCTTCATGATGGATGGAACCCTCTGAAACCAGGAGTCCAAACATGTCTTTCCTCTTGAGTTTTCCATGTGGTATGTTTGGGCCAATAGCTAGGGAAGTAACTAGTACATGGGTCTCATAGCAGGGAGATTATCCAGGGTTATTAAGGATGGCTAACCAGAAGTTCATAGTGTTGTTGCACACACACACATACACACACACACACACACACACACACACACACACACACACCACACCACACATACATACATACATATATACATACATACATACATACATGCATGCATGCATGCATACATACATACATACATAAATGTGTAGAGAAGGAAAAACAGAGTTACATGAAACTAGAGAGCAAATAGACTCTTAGGGACATCTGCATAATATTCCATTCAGTTGCATCAGACTATATGCTCTTCTAAGTCTACAGAATGCTCTACAAAGTATAACAAATTTTACATGGTAAAATTAAAATAATTGTATATTTTACAGATAAAATAGGAATAAAAGGAATTCACAAAGGAATAAACCAATCACTATAGGGCTATGGAAGATATCAAAAACAGTGGAGATTAATTAATGAACCACTGAATGATCAGTGAGCCAATAGGAAAATTAACAAAAATCAAAACAGAAAAAAACTCTCAACAGCAGCAGCAACAACTCTCCAGTTAAATGAAATTGAAAGCATAAATCATTAGTTACTGAAATTTAATAAAAGCTATTCAAAGAAGAACAGCTAGAGCTGTAAATACCTACATTAAAAATCAAAACGTTAAAACAAATAATCAGATGAATCAACTCAAGGTTTTAGGAAAGCAAAAACAAGACAGATCCTAATTTAGCAGAATATAGAAACAATAATGGAACCTAAGAGGACAGTAAAGATAATCAGAAAAACAAAGACTTGATTCTTTAAAAAAGATTGGATAAGGTCAGTAGGTGATGGCCATGCCTTTAATCCCAGAACTTGGGAAACAGAGGCAAGTGGATCTCTGTGAGTTCAAGACCAGCCTGGTCTGCAAAACAAGACCCAGGACAGCCAGGGCTACACAGAGAAACCCTTTCTGGGGAAAAAAAAAGAAGGATAGGGAGGAAGAAATGGAGGAGAATAAGAATAAGATGATGATGATGATGATGATGATGATGATGATGATGATGATGACTATGACTGGGAAAGATGGACAAGCAACTAAACTAAGGAGAGAAAAGGAAGGAGGAGGAATTGGGTGGGGAGTAGAGATAAAAACTGAGGTTAATGATACACCATTTGAAAATAGATACTTAATAAACTATATTATCTAAAAGAAATTACCGAATTTCTAAATAAATAGTGGAACAAGTTTGAACCAAGATGAAAACTTACTGTACTGTAGACAAATGGGTTTTGTTAATTTTTGAATGTTATTTGTCAATATTCCACTAGATGGCAGACAAAATCTAAGGTTAATTAGAGGAAAAAGGAAAATGAAGAAAAAAAAGTTATTTTATCTTCAGGACAGGCTGCTCACTTTGACAAATTTATTCAATTTATTTACATAAATTCTAGCACTAATTGAACATATGTATATGAACTTCATAGAACACACTTTGTAAACACCTTTTAATGGGTGTCATGGCATACCTTATATATGCAAACAGAAAGTTATTTGGTATACCAGATAAGGAATAAAATGAAACTTCTTGGGTCCTGGTATAGTTCCCTCCTCTCTCTCTCTCTCTCTCTCTCTCTCTTTCGACACAGAATCTTATTATATTACTCTGACTGGCTTACAACTCACTGTTGACCAATATGACCTCTCTAAGTTATAGTCATTTTTCTGCCTCTATCTACCAAATACTAAGGTCCCTAAAAATCTTTATCCAACTAAGTTCCCCAAAATCTTTTAATCATCTGGAAAATACATAAGATTTTTGTGTTTTATTAATAAATGGAGAGAGTCAAGGAAGAAACAAACTGATAGGAGATTTTCAGAAAGAGTTGCCTCAAAGCAGGCTCCTGAGTATATAAAATTGACTTTAGTGGCTCCAGCAGCACATCTTACATGTATAAGTAA
Source organism: Onychomys torridus (assembly GCF_903995425.1). Classification (NCBI taxonomy): domain Eukaryota; kingdom Metazoa; phylum Chordata; class Mammalia; order Rodentia; family Cricetidae; genus Onychomys; species Onychomys torridus. Next base: position 76,616,408 of record NC_050445.1, on the reverse strand, counting down.
CTGCTCCACAGAGCAGGGACTTCTGGAGTTCAAATGAAGATCACCTAGACACCTAGCATCCTGTACACATTAGGACACTTCATATGGAAAACCAAGCAAATAACCATGGTTGATGTTGGCTAGACTGGGGAACATCTAGGTGATTAGGAAAGAACTTCTCCGGGTATGTCTGTGAGAGTATTACCAAAGAGGATGAGATAAGGTGGGGTGTACTTCCTCAATATATGTAGCACTGTCCCATAGGCTGTAAGAGAAAGGAGAGATAAGGCAATCCAGGCATTTTGTTTCTGCATCCAGTCCACAGCAATAAAACAGCTCCTCTGCTCATTCGTTCATCCACTGAACTGATGCTCTGCTGGAGCATCTAGAGACCAACTAGCTGAAACTGTGAGCCAAAGTATTCTTTCCACCTTTCAGCTGTTTCTGTCATGTATTTGGTCACAGCCATAAGAAAGCTAACTACCCTAGTATTTTTATGTGAGAAGCCCCAAAATTAGAATGACAATGACAGATCCTGCAAAACATGGTGCTAATGTTTAGATAGACAGCTTTTTACCTTCATAGATCCAGAATGAGTGGCAGCAGATTTAGCTGCATAGATGGAACAGTGTAAAAGAGCTCAGTGGATATATACCTTGCTACACAGGGAATGGGACAAGCATCCCTCAAAAGTTCAAAGAAGATGGGAATGTCGTCTGTTTTGTACACTGATGAAGGCTTCAGCTTCTTCAACACATCATGAAGAAGCAAATACATAAACCAGGGAGAGGAAGGACAAAATGGCAGCAGAAAGAGACTCTTCCTGACATTAGGGCCAGAAGTGACTCAAGCAGAAGGTGCAGTAGATGATGTGAGGACTACAGAACTCGTGCTCTCTGTAACTCAACAATTCTGCCATCACTTTCACTGTGTCTCATTAGATAAGCTTCCTTGAACCTCCTCTCCCAATTAGCACCATGCAAACATAGGCAGATGATTCCCCACGGGTGTATGTGGTGGCTTTAAAAGGTGTGCAGGTTTCCTGCTATGTCTATCCAGGAAGGGTGTGGTGATATTTGTGCTGACATTTTATTTGTGCTTTAATAAATAAAGCTTACCTAGAGATCAGAGGAAAAAGCAAGCCATTATAAGTAAACAAAGAAGTCAGGCAATGGTAGCAGACGCCTTTAATCCTATCAGTTGACAGACAGAGATGTGTCTGGATCTCTGTGAGTTCAAGGCCACACTGCAAACAGCCAGTTGTGATGGCACACACCTTAAATTCTAATACTAGTTAACCATGGATGTCTGGAGGTCTGTACAGACAGACAGGAAGTGACCGAGCTGGGCAGGAAAGGAAGTAATGTAGATGGACAGAAAGGAAGACAGATAGCAGAATAGCAAGGTATATAGGCATGGGTAGATAGGAAGTACCTCGAATTTGGAAGCTGTGGAGTTGGTGAGGTAAGGTTATCTTGTGGCTGTTCCTATTCCTCTGATCTCTCTCAGGCTTTAACCTCTATATCTGGCTCCATGTTTTTTATTTAGTAAGACCGTTTAGAAATTCATCTACAGAAGGGATCATGGTTCTCCTTTCTGTATGGGTTGGCTTCAATGACTAATTTCTAACTAATAGCATGTGCTGGAAATGACGCTGTTTCTCACAGGTAAGATGCTATAAAGTGGCTTTGTCTTCCTGTTTGTTGAAACATGCCGTTCTGGACCATGAGGACCCCATGAGGTCAGCTTGGCTACACTGTGTAAAATGACAACATAGAGAGGGGAATAGCTATAAATTCCTGGCATAGCCATTCTCTAATGAAGAGGGAAATTCTCCATCTTCCTCAATGTGCGAGGGAAAGGGGGCTTTTTTGATGGCTCTAGTCTCAACCATCCTGCTGTAACAGAGAGATGAAGTAGTCAGCACAACTGGGCAGACATGATAAAATGTCACAGAAAGCCAAGCTTGAACAACTGCATTCATTCGCTGTTCTGAAGGCTGGAGGCCTGAGTTCAAGGTAGCAGCATAGTCACATTCTGCTGAGGACTGTTTCCTAAATTATAGTCATCTCCCTTCTTGTGGTGGCTTCACATAATAGACAGCATGCAAAGAATGTCTGGTGTTTCTTCACACAAACAGACTGAATCCATTGCACTAGCTTCCAATCCTTATGAATTCATTGTATCCTAATTCCTTCCCAAGGCCCCATGTCTATGTGCCATCACATTGGGATTTAAAGTTTCAACATAAGAATTAGGGCACAGTAGTGATAGCTGACATTGACTTGGGGTCACTTGAAACAAGATCTGTGATAAATAATAAATGGCTGTGGTTGTTTTGTTTTATGAATTAAACTGTAGGTAATTTGAGACATGATTTAAAAGAACCAAACCTCAGGTGACTTCGTTTCACATTTCAGGTTCCTGTTTTTTCTTCAGAAATGAGCTGTCTGCTTTGCCCATCCTCATTTCTTCCAGACAGATGTCAGGTAGACATTCCTTCTGTATCATTATTTCAAAGCTTTCATTTAGCTTCAATGAAACATTTATCACATAAAAATACTGGTTATGTTCTCACTATAAAATGATCTCTGAAGCATAACACCCTAGAAGTTCTTTTTTAAAAGTCTACTAAAAGTTTAAACATTTAAAACCTCTTATAGCATTCCCAAAGAGCAGAGTTGTTAGTAAATGACATGGGGATACTTGTTTTCGGACTATAAATTGTACCAAATAAAAGTTTGCCTCTTGTATTTGTCACCCCATGACAGTATAAGGCAGCAAGAGAGCACTATGATAGGAGAGAACACAAAGAAAATCCGATCTATGAGCCTCCATCAACCTGAAGGCTTCACAGACATGCTTGGTTTGTATATAATTATAGAATAGTTCAACAGAGCCACAGATGGTGATTAACACTATAAACATTAAACAGAAGAGAGATTCCAAATGCACTCAATTAATCAAAGCACATTTATTGAGTATCTGCTGGGTCTGGATTCATCACACTTGCTATGGAAAAAATAAGAGGCACATACTAATGCTTTCTAGGAAGCAGAGTACTAGGCAGTGAGATAAGAAAATTATCTTCATACTAAGCAGTCATGGCTCGGGCCTTAAAATCCCAGCACTCAGGAAAGAGAGGCAGGTAGATTTTTATGAGTTTGAGGTCAGATTCATCTACAGGGCAATTCCCAGGATAGCCAGGACTACACGAAGAATCCCTGTCTCAAAAAAAAAAAAAAAAATACCAAAGAAACTCTGGAAAGGCCATAAATAGTTGTTAATGTACTACTCCAACCATTCTTTCACTAGTGGTTGTCTTGGTGGTCAGAGGAGGGATGGGGAGATCAAATAAAAAGTATCGGAGTATAGGATGGAGAAATCTAGACCCCAACATGCAATCTGAGACTACAGTGACTTCTGTATGAGCAGTTTTTGCTGAGATTTTAGCTGTTCTTGCCGTTAACAAAATGGCAGCCATGTGAGCTAGTCAAGGAGTGACTTGTTTCCTGTCTGCCTGCACTCTGGCATCATGCTGCATACCTTAATAGCATTCATTAACAAATACTTGTAAAAGCTTGGCAGTTATGACTGGGCAGGCATTGATAACTATGCCAGTATGAAATGCAAAGAGACTCTATTTTTACATATTAATATAAGAATTATATACAAATAAGTATTCCCTGATTTTTGAACGAAAGTACCAGGTTATTAAATTTATGAGGATTAACAGTAAACATTTATTTATTGATTTCCCATTTTCGAAATTTCATTTAAAGGACATTTATATAATATCGCTTCTTGGTGTTTTTAAAGCTCTGACTTTTAACCTTTTTCCATTGATCTATAGAAAAAAACACTATATTAAGTTTGATTTGAGACTATATTAAATTATGAGTAAGAATTATTTTGTTTTCATTTTTACCTGGAGGCTCAACTTGGTAATTTTATTTGATGAAAATTTAAGTTTTTTTCTTTCAAATAAAAGGAAGTTAATATGAGCTCAGAAATAGGAAAATATCTAGGGGGTGTGACAGGACAAATAATTAGTTTACCACATTTATACAACTGCCCATCCTGTGTTTTTCTTTTTTTCTTGATAGGAGTGAGTGAGTGCTTCACGTAGCCTGTGGAAGATCAGTCCACGGAGTGCTCATTTCATGCACATGCAAACAAAGGAAGAGGACATAGCAATATAGTGTTACGTCCTGTAACAAAGGCAGGATGGAATCCTGTGGGTCCAAGCAATGGGAAGAACCAAGAAGTGGAAAAACATAGTTACAGATGAAATCAAATCAGGGTCAGTTCTGGGAAGAATTAACATCATATGCTGATTCACAGGACAGAGGGTGATAACAAAGCCAAGCCAAGCTCTTGTGCTCTACTGTTAAAGACAGACTGGACACTGACTAGAGCTGGGCTGCTACCAGGGAAAATGTGTGAACTTGGAAGCCTCCAAGCTGTAATAATGGCTACTGGACTTACTGGGGGCATTATGGAGACACAGGGTTTTTAAAAGAAGATTGACACCATGAATAATAGTTTAGAAATATTCTACTGTAAATAATTAAATGATGTTTTAACAAGTTTAACGTAGAGACTAGCAATCTGGACTACTATAGTGAAGTTTGAAATTGAGGTAAATTCTGTTCAAGAAATAGCAAGAAAATTGAATTAAGACTTACAGAGATTTTTTAAAAGTAGACTTGTGTAAATTTATGGATAGACTGATATGCTAATCACTTACATAGTCATCATAGAAGTAAAAATAATTAGAAATGAATAATGTAGACCACCTATGCTCTTCCTTTGAAGTGCTGATATTTCTAAGGTGTATACAGAAGTTGTGAAGAGAAGGGAGTAGAGAGGGGAAGTAACGGGAAGTGGCCATGTTCACATAACTCACTGGACAGAGGTAATTAAAGCCATGGATTTGAATGAAATTACTCAAGACATGAGAATCAGTAAAATTATAAAGTAGTCTAAACAGAAATCTGAGGAGCACTGACTTTAACGATGGGCTGGAAGAGGAAGTACTCTGACAGAGACTGGAAGGAATGCTAGACCAGAAGAGCCACAGAAGCCAGGGACAATGGCCTGTAGGAAGGAGGTTTGGTGGTTTGCAGCCTCCACCCTTCGGGAGACCTCTTTAATATATATATACACATATGTGTGTATATATATTACGTATATATGTAATTCTCTCATATATTGCATCCCTGCCACATGTTCTCCTCCCTTCTGCTCTCTCCTCTCTGTCCCTCCCTCCACCACATCCCCCCTCCCCCATCCACTCCTCCTCCCTTCTCTTCAGAAAATGGCAGACCTCCCAGGGATATCCACTCTGCATATATGTTATGGTTGTGTAGGTTGGTGTTCCTGTGGGACTACTAACAATGGGAGCAGGGTTGTCTCTATTTTGCCTGCTTTGGGGACCCTTCCCTCCTACTGGGTGGCCTTGTCCAGCCTTACATGAGAGGATATGTCTAGATTTATTATAATTTGGTGTGACATGTTTGGTCGATATTCCTATAAGAGACCTGTAACAGTCTGTGACAGTGGTAAACAGAGGCGGTGGCCAAAGAATGATTGAAGTACTAAGTGTAGGAGAGAAAATATGTCATTCTTTCCAGATTTTGGATAAATTTCATCATATAGACTAGTCAAAATTATCAGGCTTGCAGGATGGCTCAGTGGGTAATTGTTCTTGCCCAGGGCCTGACCAATTGAGTTTAATTCCTAGAACCTACATGGTGGAAGAAGACAATGAAACTCTGCGAGTTGTCTTCTGACCTCCACATGCTACATGCAACACTCAAACACACACAAATAATATAATTTTTTTTCTTTAACAATTTCTTGCCCTCAAAACTTAACCAAAGGTGCCTAGGATTTATGACAGTTCATCTACTGCTACTCTTCCAATGCTGCCTAAATGACACATTGTACCAACATCTCTTGACAAGTTTAAAAAAGATCGCCGGGCGGTGGCGGCGCACGCCTGTAATCCCAGCACTGGGAGGCAGAGCCAGGCGCATCTCTGTGAGTTTGAGGCCAGCCTGGGCTACCAAGTGAGTTCCAGGAAAAAGGCGCAAAGCTACACAGAGAAACTCTGTCTCGAAAAACAAGAAAGAAAAAAAAAAAAGGTCATACATTCCACCTCACCATTAATTCCTCAGTGAGTACCCACATAAGATCTGGTCTCTTTCACCCCTGCCCAGTTATGTTAAAGTTCTAACATCTTTGCTTTTCTTCTTATTCAAAATCAAATACCAGAATCTTCTGCTGTTTGAGGAATGGAGTTACTCAGACTAAGTACTGGCAAGAGCTTCATTTTTGTCCCAGATAGGAATAATATAGGCTTGACCAATGAATCAATGAATCAATCTTTAGGAGCCATTATCAAAATATGACCTCAACTAGGTCCTGCATAGTATGGCATTTCACACGTCAGTACTCTGAAAACTTCTACCAGGAAGGTATTGTTTGCTTCCTTTTAATGATTTTCAAGACTTGTTTTCCAGATAGTTTGAGTTCTTTTTTATCATGCTGACATCAAAAGTCACACCTGTCTCCATAAGATCTGCCCTGGCAGTATATTCTATCCACACCTACTCCTCTCTAGATTTCCTGAAGATGCTCCATTACTATAAGAACTCTGCATAAGTTATCACCAAATTAAAGCTGGGAAGCAAATCTGCTTTTGATGAGATTATGTAGACTCTGATGCCTGTCTGCCAAGGGTATTTCAAACAAATAATGTAAAAGACTCCAAACAAACTTGACTCAAAACAATCAGTCTGTTAGCAGATAATGGAATTTTGATACTCCAAAAAAAGGAAAAATGAGTTGAACTAGAGGTTGTTACAGGATCTCAGTTTCCTCAACAATCATTTCAACTTGTTTGTAGACATTCTATGTAATTTTATGTATAACTAGGCTAGTATGAATGCTCTTTATACCATACGAAATTGTTCTGGCTTGTCTAGGTTGCTAGAATTGACATATACTTAATATCTTTTTTGTGAATATCAGAACAATTTTGATCCAAAGTGCTTGCATTCAAACCCTATATCCATCTCTCACTAGAGTTATGACAGTGGGAAGATAGATCAATTGTTCTGTCTTCAGCTAACATGTTGATACTCATGGAATCTGATCCACTGGGGTAAGATTTAGTGGGGTTAACATTTCAAAATCTTAGACTGTGCATAGTACATAAAACCACATACTCTGCCTCACACATAGCACATAGTAAAACAGAGTGGAAGATTTCCACACTCTTTTGTGAAGCTAGAGTTATACTGATATCAAAGCCAGATAGAGACACCACAAGAACAATCATTATGATGACCTTGAGACCAAGTGTTCCCAATAAAATGCTATGAGCAAAATCTAACACATCTAGAAGATCATATAACATGAACAACTTGCATTTTCCTTGAATACCAAAGCAAATCAGTCAACTATCAGCAGATTGATTGATAATCTCATATAATTGTATTTGACAAAATTTAGCAGTGTTTTAAGTAAAGACTTAAAGGGAAAATATCTTCAAATCCATAAAAGCCAGTTTTGCAAATCCCATAGTTAACATCATAGTCTATTATGATCAAACCACATGAGTTTTTAATGGGTAATAGGGATTTATTAAGATATAAGTTGAGGAAATGCAGTCATGAATTCAGAACAGAGTAGACAGCTGAAGTTGTCCTCTGACCTGACTGGGAGCAAATCCATCTCACAGGCAGCAAGGAGACAGGTCCTGTGACCCTTCTCCCTTTCCTTATAAGAGGTCACATAAAACAGAAAGAAATACTGCCTCCTTGGGGCCTTATAGCCCATGGTCATGGGCAGAGCAAATACTACTACATTAGTTGAATGGGGGAAAAGCCTGAAAATATTCTTTTAAGATCTAGTAAGGGCAAAGATGTCTACTCTAGCTACTTTGTCAACATAGTTCTAATAAGCTCTGTAAAAAAATAGAGATCAGGTAAGAGATAAAAGGCCTCCAAATCAGAAAAAAGTAAAATTATTCCAGTTAATATATTATGCAATCTCACACATCAAAAGCCTGAAGCCCTCACCAAAATTGTTGGAACTAATCAATATATTCAATAAAGCTGAAGAATACAAAAATCACCATAAAAATCATTTAGATTTCTCTCTTCTTAACCAAACTCATATAGGCAATTTAATTTATTTTATACATAGTTTCTTAAAAAATAGTTAAAATATTTGTACACATTTGTGAATTACAGTGTGATATTTTAATATATATCCATTAAATCAAACTACTGAATAGAGAGATCAAGCTAATTAAAATATTTCTCCTAAGAGGAAATTAACATCTGCATCCTCATGTTCTTTCCCACACTACTCTAGAAGATAAGAAATACAAACAATATAAATGTTCTATCAACAAATAGACAATATGGTATCAACAATCAGAATAAAATTCTCTATAAATGAGGAGGTCCTGTCATTTTCTGCAATTTAGATATAGCTGAAAATCATTAAGTTAAATAAAATGTGACATGTATAGAAGTGATTCATGGTCACATATATTATTTTTTCTACCTTGATCACAGTGAGGCTGAGAATAGAATTAATAATGGAAGAAGAGGCTAGAACTAGAGAAAGTTTGATCAATGAATGATAATAAAAAGGAAGACATTTTGGCATGCTATTGGATAGAACATGGATCAAATAATGACATAGTCATAGTCTATACTTCATGGTTATAGGAAATGGTTCTAAGCAGAACCATTATCATATTAATAATTAATATTTGAAGAGTCAGATATGTTTAAAATGTTTTAAGTTTTAAATAATGAATATATGGATTAAAACATCACAAGGTCTTGTTAAGTGGGTGTAAATTCTATTGTTTCCAAGATGACTCCTTTGGGAGAACAGTAAAGTTAACTACATCCAATTTAATATTTTAGACAGTTAAAATAATTGAATTTGAATTAAACATAAAGTCTTTTTGTTTTTTGCAATGTTGCTCATAAGAACAATGATAAGGAAATAACCTGAATACCTCTGGAGGTATGAACAATACAATAATGTAACAGTTCTGGCCTTACCAAAAGGACATACTGACATTTGCAACATCATAGACAAACCTGGAAGACATTGTCGTAAGTAAATAAGCCAAATGCTATGATTTAACTCAGAGGTGCAATCTTAACAGTTGAGCACACAGAAGCAAAGAGAAGAGTAATTTTTACTATAGGCAAATAACTGGAATAAACAGGGGGATTTTGATTAAAATGCACAACTTCAAAGCAATATAGGTTTATTCATGACAGCCAGTGAGGTACAGCATCATGATCAATGCTCACTCTATCCTGTGTCAGAAGCTCACTGAGTGTACTTCAAGGGACCTTCCTGGAGAAAATTCACTTACTGCATAGCAATGTAAAGTGCTACCAGCTTTAAACATCTCATTATTTTTAATTAAAATATTTTTAGATGATCTGAATCACTTTAGTACCTCAGTTGGTATCATGCATGTATATATTGCAGGTTGTTGAGTCTAAATTCTTGAGGCAGAGTTTTCTACATAATATTACCTGTGTTACCCTGCACAATGTTATTTTAAAGTGACATTTTACTGATTTCAATTTCACCCCTATGAATAAAAGCCTACATAACATTGAAGAATTAGAACCAGGGGATGTTCCAACTGCATACCAAAAAGGAGACAGAGCTCTGGGAAGTATTCTAACAACATGAGTGTACCATATGTACACAGTGGGATTTCTTGGTCAGAGCTGTAATATTCATGCTAACAGTAAACATTTCCAAATGCTGAAAGTGTGATAAATGCTGCTGTCATGCCTGTTATGAATTTATATTTATTACTATCAAGCAGCTCTGGCTCACAGTTGAATTCTCCTTGACCTAACTGTCCTCCTCTCTGTGCATACGTGACTCAGCTTGATGCTTCAGGTCTCAAGGGATCCTTTGGCTCTGCTCCCTCAAGCTATCTGTGGTGCATTCAACACAGCACACACCTCATCATCGGGCACACCCCCCTGAATCCTCTTTCTCCTTGCTGAATGTGATCAGGATCCTGCCAACCCCTTCATCATCTTCTTGAGTTACTATTCTTTGGTGGCCTTGCATCAGGCTAAGGGACTTGGAGAATTACAAGTCCAGTCCAGAAATCCTGCACACTTCTCACTGCCAACAGGGATTAACATCTGTGCTGGACAGGAAAACTTTTCAGCTTTTCTGAACTAAGGAGTGCAGTGGGCTAAGGGTGTCTGGGATGACAGCCGATCACATCCTAAATCCCTGGGCTTTCTGTACACAGCCAGTACTTAGAATTCCTCATTCCTATCTCATTCTGTTGTGCAAGATCACACCCTCATTCTTTCTTACTTTAGCCATTGCTCAGTGAGAATCACCCTAAATGAAATTCAAAGAGCTATCTTTCCATGGGATTAAGAAGCAAGGCACAGTATTTAAACATGATAAAGAAGCTTTCTTACTTGGCAAGGCTCATTTTACTTTGGCTATGAATGAAATTTAAATTGTTAAAGGCACTATTCTTTGTACCAGGCTTTTTCTTTTGGGCCCCCAACCAGCTCTCCAATCATGACATGGAGACTTACTCTTAGTTTTGAATGTTTGGTCTGCCTTGGGCTCATTTCTGGCTATCTCTTTTAACTTATTAACCTGTTTCTCTTTATCTACATTTTACCTCAGGCCCTGTTATCTTTTCTTTCTGTATAACTTACTTTCACTATATCTCATGTCTTTCTGTTGGGCAGTACCCTAGCTTCTTGCCCAGCATGTATCCCTCATTCTCTCTCCCTTCTTCTCTCCTTCTTCCCCTTACTGGAGTATAGATTTCTCCTCCTATTTAATCTGCTTGCAAGCCCTGCCTATGCTTTCCTTGCCTAGCTATTGGCCATTCAGCTTTTTATTATATAAATCAGGTGCTTTAGGCAGGCAAGGTAAAATAAATGCTGCATGTCTTTACATAATTTAACAAGTGCAGCATAAACAAATGGAACACATCTTTGCCCAGTTAAAATAATATTCCACAGCAATTCTACTTATGGTCTGAGTACTATTTCCAAAGATAATTAATGGTAGTTACTAAAGAAAGAAGGAAAGAAGGGTTGGCATTGGCTATAAAAATGCTGAAATATGCTGGATGGATAGCATAGAATTGAATGTTGTTTTGCTGCAAGATTCCTCTGCCATTAGTAAATATCAGTGTAGCTTGAAGATTTCCTGTGTCCTGCCCAGTCTGCAGCCATTCAGACCTCAATAAACACACAGAGGTTCATATTAATTGCAAACTTTATGGCCACTAGTTCAGGCTTATTACTGGCTAGCTCTTACACTTAAATTACCCAATTATTCTTATTTTTGTTTAGCCATGTGGCTTGGTACCTTTTCTCAGTTCTGCCTTCACATCTTGCTTCCTCTGTGTCTCTCTGGTGACTCCTGACTCAGCCTTCCTCTTCCCCAAATTCTCCTTATCTGCTTATCATGCCTATACTTCCTGCCTGGCTACTGGCCAATCAGCATTTTATTTATTAACGAATCAGGGCAACACATATTCACAGCATACAGAATGACATTCCATAGCATAACAGTGTAGTATGCAGAAAATATTCCTCTAAGGACATTGCTACTGACAGGCTCACACAAGTCATATGCATGTATCAATTATGAAATTGCTGGTCATTTGACTTGCATTAGTGTGCATATCTATCATGGACTATCATCACCCATATTTTGTACTGATTTCTTCATGGACTTAACTCAGCATCTGTGTTTGATTGTCTTAATTAGGTTACAGGTTAATCAGCTGAATACACTAATATCAATTTCAACTCAGTTTCTTTATCTAGACTGAAAGCACAATTAACCTGTTTTCTTTACCAACCAGCTGCTTGACATGATCAATAAACAGCCTACATAATAGGAAAAGTTGCAAGGTAAGAGACATCTGAGAAAGGTATAATTTCCTTTTAATAAGAAAATTAAAAGCTGGTCTGATTACCTAGTAACCAAATTTTCTCTTTGTGTTTCTACACTTAACAAAAACCTCAAGGAAGTATAAAAGTACAAGTTAAGAGTCTGGTGAATTCTGAGAATGACTCATTCTTGGAAGACACAAAAAGGAGAATATTTCTACTGTCATGCTGTAGTCAGTGGGGGAGGGCTGGCATGGAGAAGCTAGAAAGTGATGTGCCCAGAAGTCTAAAATGCTGTGCCCCAAAAGAATTCTGAGTGCTTTTATCTGTGTGTGGAAGGGCTTTGGGTTTTTAGAAAGGAGGAAACAGGAATGTGAGGACTGAACACTATGGCAATACCAATATTGTGTTTAAACGATGATGGCAGATATCTTATATAACAATGTGCATTAAAATCCTACACTTAAAATATTAAGCTTTAATTTGTAAAATTTGTATAAAAATAATATATAACTTGTAGTTGGAGAGGTTCTCTCCAGCACCTGCCAAGCCCTATTAGTCCAACAACCCACTTATAAAATAAACACACAGACATTCATATTATTTAAACTGCTTGGCCATTAGCTCAGGCCTACCATTGTCTAGCTCTTACTCTTATATTTAGCCCATTTCTCTTAATCTATACTTTGCCACATGGCTCGTGGCTTGCCAGTACCTTATATCTTGTCATGGCAGCAATATCTCTCTCCTTCCCCTTCCACTTCCCAGAATTTTCCTCCCTCCTTGTCCCGCCTATACTTCCTGCCTAGCTACTGGCCAATCAGCATTTTATTTATACAGATCAATATCCACAGCAATAACTAGTGTTGTAGTTTATAGCATGAAAGAGAATCACACCATGCAACAAAATTCACATAGGAGGTTTATTAGAGGGAAGAGAGAGAAGAGGACACTCTGGGAGAAGCAGCAGAGAAAAGGGATAAGAGGTGGACAGGCCCACATTTTACAAGGGGGCATAGCACATGCACACAGGGTCTACATAGGTGATGCAGGATCCTGAGCTGGCCAGCATTCCTGCCTGAATACTGAAGAGTGCATGCACACAGGGAGTACTCTTAGTGGCTGCAGCTGAGGACCCTGGGGGCATGCAGCATAATGCCTGACTGCTAGCAAGCATGTGCTCACAGGGAGTAGCTATAGTTGATGACATATTCTGCCAGGATCCCGAGAAGGCCAGCATAATGCCTGAATGCTAACAATTAGTAAGATGGAAATTTGAATACAATTTGATAGTAAAATATTTGGGAAATAAACTACACTTAGTTAATAAAGATAACATGAGCCTGTAACGATCATGATAAAGGGATTCATTTTATAAACACACACACACACACATATATATAATTAATTAATTAATGTACCATATATACACTATATATATACATACACACACACACACACATATATATATATATATATATATATATATATATATATATATATATATACATATACATACACATATATAAATTAAGTAGTGGAAAGAGCACAAATGTCCATCAGTTAATAAGTGGAGAAACAACAAATGGTGTCATACCCATACAATAGGAATATTATAAAAATGAGAGGGAGGGATGAAGTAATGAATCTACTCTACAGCATACAGTGTCTTTTGAGGTTACAAGAATACACCAAATTGTGATGATGGTTGTAGAACTCTGGACGAATGGATGGGTAGTATACCTACACTATATTGAAAAAGTCATGCATGCAGTGGACTGTTCTTATGTCATAGGATCATTTTGAACAATTGATATATTATGATTCAAATGTCTTTGTGTGTATAGTTGCTGAAGGGAGAGTGCTGAGATATTTTTAACTAACCTCAAGTATATTTCTTCACTTCTTCAATCTTCAAATAATTCCGACTTTCCTTTGATAATCTTGGGAACACCCCCCCACCCTCAATAAGTTCTATGACCATTTTGTTGACAGGAGCTGTACTTTGTTTTTGATATAGAAATGTATGAAACAGTTTCTGCCATGCTGAAATTCTGTTGTTTAAAAAAATTAAATTAGAAGGTATTTTATATTGGTGAAATTATTAAGGCCACTCCACGTAGTTAAAAGGGAGGTTTATTTTGTGGGGTACTTACAAATGAAGGGGTAGGTTACAGGGTCTGGCAAGGGTATAGCGCAGTCCGGCGGTGTTCTCTGGAGAACTCTGCTCGGTCTACCTCCAGCGTCCAGGGTCCTGGAACCAAGAGAGAGAGCTCTTCCCGATCCTTGGTCTTCCGCTTCCTCCTCCACCCTGCCTTGTGGGCGTGACCATTACCCAAGCCTCAATGGGGGTAGGGACTTCCAGGCCAATGCTGGGATGGCTATCCACTACAATTTTATTTCCTTATATTGGAAGTAACTCAATATGACAGCATGCTGTAATTCACTCAAGTGATATCTGCCTAGAATTGTGGGCTGTGGTTTAGTACCAAAACAAGAAGAAAACAGAGTAAGAAACCCATTTATGACGTCAAGGAGTACAAGTCAGATTTCTGAATTTCAAAATCCCCACAAACAAGTTATAGCTCACTTAGTAACTAGAAGTTTTAGAAACTCTTTTTTTTTTTAACACCACCGACAGTTTTGGTGGTGCTAGCTTGGCAGCCTCAAACTCCACAGGGAGTACACAAGAGCAAAGGTGAGGGTCCTTGTGGGTAATGCTGGGACCCAAAACTTTGCTCAAATAAGTTCTTCCTCTGAAAAGTCTGCCACCTTCCAGGTGCCTATCGTATCCCCAGGAACCAAGAAGTCCCCTGCAGTGTGGGGCGAATGATTTTCCTCACTTTCCACTTTCTAGAAACTCCTTCTCCTTCCTCGCATTAGTCCTTTCTAAGGTCCCAGCATGATCTCCTCAGAGTTGAGGCTTTCTTTCAGAAAACTAAAGACAGACTTCTCCAAGGCAATATACCTTTGAAACAAGCTTTGCTAATCTCCCCAGGTAACAGGGGACACCACCATTTAGGAGAGGGGAGATGCAATGTATGCAAATTAACTGTGTTTAATCCCTTCTGCCCGGTTTGAATCTCTAACACCGCACTCTTAATCTGTCTGTGTTACATAACAAGCAGTGTTATGCCATTTGCCGGAGCTGACCATTCACATCCGTGATCTACATTAGAAGAAGGTGGTGATTCCTGCTGACGATGCTTAGCTGCTTAGTCGGCTCCTTTGTTGTATTTTTCAGCCATTATACCACTCTGAGCTATTTTCCGTTGTGCCAATGCTGCCCCATCGCACCTCACATGATGCTTTCATTTTAGTCTTCTGGGCCACCAGGCTTCTTGTTGACAAACGTGTATCTCATACAGCACATTTCCCCATCTGGCACTTACTGGGTCTTTTTTGTATGTTTGTTTGTTTGTTTGTTACTGTTTTCTTGTGATCTATTGCTTTTCTGGTCTATTTTTATTCTTTTAATTTATAGATTCTATGATAATAATGACTACCATACATGCTTGTAATTTCATCATAGCTTCTTCAACAATTGTAGCTACCATGCTAATTCTGATATTTAAAAGTAAAAATTATGACATTATTGTTATTTAATTGAGATTATTTCTTTAGTACACTTGCATACCAGCTGGTGTGTGTGTGTGTGTGTGTGTGTGTGTGTGTGTGTGTGTGTGTTCTTCCCTGTGTATGTCACAGAAGCAAAGATTGAATAAAATGTTTACCAAAAAAGAAGGAAAACTAAATCCTTACACTTGCCAAATATTTTTAACATCTCAGAAAGCTTCAGTGAAATCCCTGAGTTAGTCCACTTTGCTAGGAAGTAGAACATTTAAATTCTTGTCTTATCCAGGAAACAGGAAAGTCTGTATTTCAGAAGTCTCTTTCCTTTTCTTCTCTTATTCTGCTTGAGCTAATGATGAGCAAGTGATGTGTCTTCTAGTAAAACCATTGGTTGTAAAGATGGAGACAGAAAAGCAACCTCTTCAAGTAGCTTGCCTGTTTCACCTTACCTTGTACTTAGGTCAAAGTCACCTGATGTGACACTTCCACACAAGTCAGAACAAAACAGGTAGCAGTGACCTCTCAAATGTCCAGAGGTAGCTTTTTTTTTTTTTTTTTTCAGATAACATATTCCAGGTACTAATTATTCTTTTCTGAAACTTTAAGAGAAGTCAGAAGTTATACAGGAGACTGACAATTCATTAGGCTCTCATTTTTTGTTTGTTTTTCTAGAAGCCATCCTTACAGATAAGCTTCAGGACTAAAACTAAGAGATGACATTTAGAAATATGATTGAAAAAAGGAGAGCAAGAGAAAATTCAGAAAGAAGGAAAAGAACAATGTAGAGTTGAAAAGAAGAGGCAGATATAAAAATAAGTCAGGAAGAGGTCACTGATGCCCCATGACTCAGCTGCATCTGTGAGGAGTCCTCTGCACAGTGGGAGGGTGTGCATGCCCTAGAAGTCAAATCCATGTGAGCACATCACTCAATTCACCTTAGTCTCTTTTTCTTTTGGAAAAGGGTAAACCCCACGCCAGTGATCACCAAGTTTCCTTGTTACTGGGAACTCCATCAAAGGTCACATACTAAGCCAGGTGGCAGCTGGGCAGCTCCAGCAAATATTTACATTCCAAACATACTCCAAAAGCACCCCGTGGAGCTTGAACAGACTTCTGAATGTGCTCTAAA
The DNA here is from genome assembly GCF_903995425.1 of Onychomys torridus. Taxonomy (NCBI): domain Eukaryota; kingdom Metazoa; phylum Chordata; class Mammalia; order Rodentia; family Cricetidae; genus Onychomys; species Onychomys torridus. Next base: position 76,599,776 of record NC_050445.1, on the reverse strand, counting down.
AAAAAAAAAAAATTTAAATATGAACTGCTCTTTGGAATTTACTGAAGTGTCCTTTCATTCTTTTCTAAGAGAGTTCTGTCTGAAGGAGCCCTCTGGGAATTGTTAAGCTCACATTTTTCTGGGGGGGAGTGTGTTTGTGTGTGTGTGTGTGTGTAACACTACTGCATGATGAGTGTACAAACTAACGCAGTGGTCACTTTCTGACATTGACCGCCTAAATCACTTTGAGCAGGGAGGAGACGTATGTGTTGGGATGGATCCCATTTAATTAGTCTGTTATAGCTGAACTCCGGAGTGAATCAGGCTTAAGCCAACTCTTAACAAATACACCAGATTTTAGCATCTGGAAAGAAGGCCATCCAAAACAAATGATATGATCTACATAGCATGCAGCTCTGGTGGGGTCATCTGATTCCTGAACAGTGGCCTACCCTGGCTGTACAGGATGAACTTTTAACCTAAGAAATGACAATTTAGCAAGCAACAGCTGTACAGCCCTTTGCCAACAGAACTATAAAAATTCAGATAAAATGATTTGTATTTACAGAGGTATTAGCACTTCAGAAATGGCTATTTCTTTTAGACTGAGAAAATGAGAAAACTTGGGGCTTCTCTCCAGGAGATAAACTGTAGCTTAGAAGGACAAGTAGGATTATTATTTTTCCTACCCTGAATCAACTGCATTTTTTTTTCATTGTTTGTTCTTTCTTCCATCAGAAAATTGCATGGTGGTACCACAAATTAAATTGTCCCCACCCTCCAAGGGGGCCTCCCCCACTGACTCAGTATGGGATTCCTCATTGCTGCCACTCTGGGCACTTTCAGCTCATCCTTGATTGAATCCACAGGTTCAGTTGCAGCTCATGACATTTTGTTGTATGTCTCTTAATTACTTAATGTAGTCTCTGCTGATCATGACAATAAGTACAATAAAGGGGTGTTATAAATAGAGCGGGAATGAAATATGGGAATGAAATATGCTAAGGTAATCTTTATAAAAGCTCCTTCACCTAAATGGGAGGCATCATCACAAATTCAGTTAGACGAAGAGTTTTAACAAATGAGTTGCATTATCTTAAAAGCCATTTAAATGATGATACATGTTATGAACAAAGCGGCCAAATTAAAAAAAAAAAATTCTAACACACACACACACACACACACACACACACACACACACACACACCCCTGGATGCTAGGGTTATCTGGGAGGTGCTGCTTTCTTGGCAGTACATTTACTTTCCAGGCAAGATAGGAAAACCCTGTTTGTCCAGTTACCAAGCATAGTGCCAAGAGTTCACGTCAAGGACTGGTCCTGTGTCCTCAGCATCCATGATGCTTCTCTGAGTGTGGGCACTGAATACCCCACAGCCAGAGGTCAGCTCACCTATGTCATCTGGCTGCTCTCTGCGAGATGTAAGAGGAAATCAAATACATTCTCTGTTAGTCTCGATTCTTCTACAGATTGAAGGTAGCTTGGTGACGATGAACATTTCCATTTTCTTCCAGTTTCTGTGTTCTCCCTTGTTTGGCTCTCTCCCTCCTGTTTTGTACAAAACTATTTCAAGGAAGCACTTCCTGTTTTTGAGAAATTTGATGATATTTAAAAATCCTTGCAGCACCTGAAACTTACATTTATTTTCATATTGATTAATCATTACATGCATATGTTCCCATCATACGCATATATGCATTTTCATTAGGAACTTTGCCAATTATAAATGTACCTTATTTTTGTAGAACTACTAAGACTGAAAGTCCAGAATTGAAATGCTGTGCTATATGCCTTACAGAATCCCATGTATGTGTTTGTGACTATATGTGATTTCATACATACACACACACACACACACACACACACACACACACACACACAATCAATATAGATATTGATAAAATTTTGAAAACTGCAAAGGAGATCAAGGCTTTATCATCAAAGGGGTTAATGCTTTTCAGACTGTTACATTTACTTTCAAAATCTAGTTAAATCATCTGTTCAAAACAATAATATACTCCACTGTAGAAATATTTCATATTGATTTTGTGATATAGGAAGGGCTGTGTTCTTGAGAAGACTAAGGTATTTTCTCACCTGGAAACCAATTTAATTTGTTAATAAGGATGGAGAGAAACTAGGTTTTGACTAGGAACTTAATACATGCTAAGGCATAGGCAAATGTGCTGCGGATATTGATTTTTGAAAAGTTCAATTGTTTGTTAGATTCAAGTAGATGTGCTATTTTATATATAAAAATATATAAAGGATATATTTTAATATTTTTAAAACTAAGGGAACTTGAACAATTCTCCTGTGACACACGTAAACTACAAGCCCTATGCAAGTTGAATTACGCTGTTGAGTAGTTTCATCATTAAAAGTAGTGATGGACAAGTTCCTTTTTGCTGACCCACTGACATCTGTCATCCTGTATTCCACTTACAGTACATTGTAGGAGCTCTAGAAAACAGGTTTCTCTCTGGCAAGGTCATTGCCCGGCCAATGGGAGCTGACTGGGTCACTGAAAATATCCAAATTACTTCCAAATGGAGGTGCTGACAGACACCGTTAATGAGCATGGTTTTGTCAGATTATTGATGACCTTTGACAACATCTTTCTTCTAGACTGCCAAGGTTAGTCTAATTTTTCTCTCTCTCTGGCATCTAGGTGGTACCTGATACTTGACTGCATATTTGAAAGTAATCTGCACACAGTGTCTGAAGATGAAGTTGCAGAAGTGATAAGACGGATGGCGTGATTACCCATCCATTAGCTAAGAAAATGTTGAGATTCTTGCCTATCTCAGTACAGATCTGAGCCTGCATCTCTGAATAGCTGCTACTGCGGACGTAGCTGTGAGGTGGGGTACATGAGTGTGGATATTTGTAAGTATAGTCCAAAGATGATGAGAGAAGGAAACAATTCTCTTTCATGTTCCTCAGTTTTCCAGTTGTGCTTTGCCTCTGCTGACGAGTATAGAACACAGGATACTACAGAGCAATGCTATACATTTTCATTCTTAAGGGCTATCGACACAACTGCCAGGCATAGTTTTCAAACTCCCTTAGAGCATAGTCTCATATGAACAGTGTTTGTGCTTTCCTAATAACACCTGACTTTAAATTATATAAGAGAGCCATATATCAACACACACACACACACACACACACACACACACACACACACACACTCACACACTAAAACAAGACACACAGATGGATGAAATGAAATAGAAGATATGTAGATAAACCCATGAGTAAAACGCTGAAACGTGCTTTGGAGAAGACAGTCTCTTTAGCAAGTGGTGTTTTGGAAACTGGATATTCACATACAGAAGACTGATACTCCATTCTTGTCTCTTACCCTGTACAAAATTTAATCATTAAATGAGTCAATATAAAACCTGAAACTTTGAAATTACTATAAAACCTTCAAGATACAAGTCTAGAAAATTAACTTTCTGAAAATGACTCCAATGTCTCAGAAGCTAATAGCAAAAAAAAAAAATGACAAATGGTATTTCAAATATTAAATGCGTTCTCAACAATAAAAGATACACTTATCAGAGTGAAGAGAACGTGTATAAAATGAAAAAAACTTTAACAGATATACATAGAAAATGGGATTCATAAGAATGTGTAGGAAATATAATGTATTCAAAAACAACTATCCTAAAGCAAAATATCCTATCAGTAAATGGGTAAATGAAATGAGTAGGTTAATTCCTGAAAGACAAGTAAAAATGGTCAATAAACCCATTACGAAGTTCACAGCTTCTTTAGCCAACAGGGAAAAACAAATCAAAACTGCACTGAAAGCCCTTTTCATCCTAGGCTGCTGCTGCTGATCATCAGCATCATCATCAGCATCATCATCAACAATAATAATGATAATAATAATAACTATAACAACAAATGCTAGAAAGGCATCATTTAAAGATTTATCTTTAAACACAGTTGATGAGAATGTAGATTAATTCACCCACTAAGAAAATCAGTATAGAAATTTCTAAAGTAATCTAAATCTTTTTATCTAGTTTCAACACTTTGGGGATTATACCTAAAAGAATCAAAGTTATACAACAGAGATGCATGAACATCCATGTTTAAGGCTTCAATAAGCACAGTAAACAAATAATGGAGTCAACTTTCATGTCTACTGACACAGAATGTGCAAAGATAATGTGTACAAATACAGTGAAGTTTTGTTCTGTCATAAAGAATGAAATTTGGAGGGAAATGAATAAATCACCCTGTTAATCAGACTCAGAAAACCTAAGAGTGTATGTTCTCTCTACCACATGGGATCCATTTAGACTATTTGGGAAGAAGCCGGGAGCCCAGGAAGTGGGGTATGAAGAGCAAGAGAAGGTAATGGGGTAACTGTGGTCAAAGTATATTATGTAATCAGATGAAAATACTATAATGAGAATCCATATTCCATTAGTATAAATATGTGATCATAAATAAAGCATTACAAAGATGCTACTAAGTAGAATATATAACAATGTTCTGGTAGAACCATAAACCAAGTGCTGAAAACTTTGCAGTTCAAAATGGTAGCTTCAATACGAAATTTTGTTCCTTAATTTTAAAACTGAACGTCAGCTGCTTTCTGATTTGGGAGTATTTTCACATGCAGGTGTCTGACTGAGTTCTAGTTAAACGCTGCTTTATTCCAAACTTCTGCCTCAAAGTCACTCCCTTCTTTGCCTAGACTGCTGACAGTGGACGTGATGTGAAGGGAATGCTTGACTCTATCCTGAGCCTGATAGCTGTTCAGTCCTCAAAGGACATTCTGTGATCTCTGCCCCCTCTTTGGCTTGATCTCTCCCCATTCCTCAGAGTCATTTCTAATTGTCTGCTCTGTCAGGATTTCTGTCTACTCTTTAGCTCTGTTCCAGACTAAATTTAAAGATTGCTTCTGCACTACATCACCACTTCAGACATGTAGACATTTACCTCAGAAGATCTGATACTGTATAGAACTTTATTCATAAAACATGGTCAAAGACATTCATTCTATCAGCCACTCTATTTTCAATTAACACTTTGTACATCAGTTGCAGATTGTTTTGTGAAAAGTAGTTTTAATAGAGTCAACATCTATACTGCCCTTCATCTGCAATGCAATAGCTATTTTTAAAAGTCATTTGCTATAAAGAATCAAAGATTTTCATAATAGACCTATGATATAATGTCTGCAGAAAAAATCTGAAAGTGATTAAAACATAAATAAATGAAATAGAAACTTTGATACAACAGGCATAAAGCTGTTGAAAAATGATGGTATTCTCACCATTCTTTGTATTTTGTAGTTTTCTTCAGTCTTTTTTTTTCTTTCTTTCTTGTAGCCTCATCTCTTTTTAATGGAGGGTAACTGTCCATTCTCCAAGCTAGAAGGCAAATTGAGTTGTTCTCTTCCTATGTCCATGTTAAGTTATTCTACACTGGATGTTTGGCCTTGGTCATGTAGATGATATTTTCATCCTGAGGGCAAGCAAATGCTACCTTTGACAGCTTTGTCCCCAGAGAGAGCAAGGAAAGAGATACCATGATAAAGGAAGACATCATGAGAATAGGGAGAAACAGGGTGCTAGGGGAGCTCCCAAGAGTCCACAAGGATGGCCCCACCTTAGACTACTAGCAATAGTCGAAAGGGTGCCTGAAATGGCCTACTCCATTAATCACATTAGTGAATACCCTAACTATCATTATAGAGTCATCCAGTCATCATAGGCATCCAGTTACTGATGGAAGCAGATGCAGAGATCCACGGCTGGCACCAGGCCGAGTTCTAGGAGGCTGATCAATGAGAGAGAGAAGGGATTCTGTGAGAAAGGGATATCAAGATGGGAAAACATACAGAGTTGGCCAGCCAAACTAGTGGAAACTCATGAACTGTAGACCAATAGCTGTGGAGCCCCCATGGTACTGGACTGGGCCCTCTGCGGGGTGGGGTGCATTTGGACTTGCCTCACCTGAATGTATCAGGCTCTGCTGACTCCCCATAGGAGACTTTGACTTGGAGGAGATGGATTAGGGGGAAGGCTGGGGGGCAGGAGGAGGGAGGATAAGGGGATCTGTGGTTGGTATGTAAAATGAATAGAAAATTTCTTAATAATAAAAATTAAAAGAACTAAAACAAAACAATGCCACAATGAAAAAAGAAAGAAAGAAAGAAAGAAAGAAAGAAAGAAAGAAAGAAAGAAAGAAAGAAAGAAAGAAAGAAAGCTCTGTGCCCTTATTCACAAATGTTCACAATCCTACCCTTCAATTCAGATAATGTCTTGGTGAAAGTAACTATATTTGAAAGTTGGCATATCAAAATAATATTAATGTACTGAGTGATTGCTAAGAAAAGTAAGCAAAATTGAGTGTTTCAGCAAAATCTTCACTGTATGATATTCCAAGAGATGCCAGGACTTCAGTGACAAAGAGAATTCTGTGTTCTCAGACACTGCTCTCCAGGTTTGCAGAGAAATAAATGTCTGTCATTCTGCTGTGAAAATGCAAGGAAGAAAGGAAAAAGAGATGAACTCTCTCTCCTTCCTCAATTTCCTTCATTCTCTTTGTCACCAGTCATAAAAGTAAGAGTCTTGCCACTTGAAGTTCGTCCTGAAGGTCAGCAGCCTGAGCATCTCAGAGGATGGTGTTAGAAGTGGAGAATCTCCTTCAGAGTTTCAGAACTTTTGCATGAAATTCTACCTTTCAACAAAGCTCACAAGTAATCCGTGGTTACACTCAGCTTTCAGGAGCAATACAATTAAGATAGATGGAAGAGGAGGTGGGAGAGGAGGAGATAGGAAAGAGTAAGGTAACATCAGGTAATGCCATCAGGTATTTGATACACTCCCTCTCTGCAAAGACAAGACAGAAATGAGGACTCCCTTGGCTCTTTAAATGACTCTTCCAGATGACTTTTCTATCCCAAACAGCTGTGACTGCTCATTTTCCTCTTGGCACCAGTTAAAAGTGAAGGTGATGCGGATAAGACAATCCTTAAATACTGGTGAGGAGTCTAGAGAAAGCTACTAATTTGACCTGAAGACTGAGGCCCTTCAATTCTTCCCCAAATGTGCATCCATGAAAAACAATATTCTGCTGTAACTGTGGCCTCTTTCACACTAAAGCCCATGTGTAGCTGAGCAAAGACGAAGGAGACTGATTAAAAAAAAAAAAAAAAAAAAAAAAAAAATCTGGTCTAGTTATACAGGGCAACTGAACAGCTGCCAGGCCATGAATTGGAATTCCAGGAATTCAAGCCCTTTCTTAATATGATGCTGACAGCCCAGAAGAATAACTGTTTGGTCCTGTGTGTATTTTTATGCTACATAACCATGTCTCTGGGTCACTCATGTATATGGAAAAAGCACTACATGGAGACATTGACGACCTGGCTTTGTTGCAAAATGTGTGGGCTCTTTCTATGCCTAGGCTTGATCATCTGCACGTTGCTCGCCCTTGACAGCTCTGGGGACCACCTTGGTTTTCCCACCTGCCCTTGACTTCCCACTGAAGAGTATTCTGTTCTATGAGAACCACTTAACTAAAAACAAATTGTTTCCTGGCCCCAGATGTTTTATCAAATCCTGATAATGTATTTGCTTTGCCTTTATGGTTTTTTAAGAACTTTAAGTCCTTACATTAAATTTGTCTCAAAAATTTTCTCAAGTGTACAGATTAAAGATTTCCCAAATAAATGTGTAAGTAAAAACTTCATCTTATTTATTGATTTTCTTGTGACAAACTGATATTATAAAAATTTAAAAATTAGTTTCCCATACTAGCAGTAGACATTCTAAGATCAAATGAGAAAATCATTATATTACCAAGGTGAACTTATATAGATAGAAAAGCCAGAAGTCCTCATTTATACAAATTACACTGAGACTTCCTGTCTTATCACCAGCATTAAAGATTGCCAGAGTTAAGCCGGGTGGTGGTGGCACATGCCATTAATCCCAGCACTCAGGAGCCAAAGCCAGGCAGATCTCTGTGAGTTCAAGGCCAGCCTGGTCTACAGAGTGAGATCTAGGACAGGCACCAAAACTACACAGAGAAACTCTGTTTCGAAAAACCAAAAACACCAAAAATGATTGCCAGAATCTTAAAGGAATGCATGTAATAGTTCTGCATAATGAAATAGATCACCAACATTTAGAATATTTTGGTCTTTCTCTTGTTAATTTGGCTTCATAATATCTTTATGCTCCTTCACTTGTGAAAGCAAATAGTAGCAATAGCTCCGTACTAGGTTTGAGCGTGAGAACTAAACAAGATCATGGGATAGACCACAACCTCAGAAATCAATCCCATTTCTTATCATTTCTTACTTTTAAAACCTATTCTTTTTAAAACGTTGTCAAAATTCTGCAAAATTCAAATGCATTCAACAATTATTCATTTAACCAAAATGTAACATTTGTGTTTTGGTAATATATGTACTAAAAGAGTAGTTTTAGTGTGCCTGATGAATTGTTGAAAAAGTTAAACTATTGTTATTAGCAGGATTTCCATCATTGTGATTTCTTTATAATTTGGTCTTGAGGTCTTAAGATCACCAAACCCTAGAGAGCACCTTTGGGAGAGACCAGGTCAAAGAAAGGGAGGATTTCTGCATGGAATGATTGCTGATGTGAGAGCCAATGAGATAGCAAAGCTCAACATGCTGGAATGTAGGAAACCATTTACAAGTTTCACAGGAGGGAGGGGTGGTAGTGAACAGAAGACCACCCATGTGTGTAATCTTGCTGTGGTGTGCATTTCAGCCAATGGGGAAGTGATAGAGCCCCTGGCATACCGCTTTTGTTTACATGAAGCATGTGTAAAGGGGAGGCATTCTTTAGATGACTCTGGTTTTGACCATCAAGTGTTACTGTTGCCCGAGTTTGTGGAATATGTTAATTTTCACAGTGAAATGAGCAACAAATAGACCATAGGGCACCAATCACAAAACAAATTTCTACCAGGCCAAAGACGTCAGCATATGAGGGTTTTTAGACAAAATGACAAGCCTAAAAATGGATGCCATGGTAACTTTATTAAACAAATGTATGATATGATGACTAATCTTCATTGACCTCTTGGGCTCATTGACTCTTGTTTCTCCAAACTTATGTTCCAGCTTGGACAACAAGCATCTCAAGGGAGTCTGGAGGCCATTTTTCTAGAATTGGTCCCTTTGTTGATGTGGTAAAGGAGAGTAGCCATTTGTGGAAGAGGTGATAGTCCAGGTTCTCTGCTTCAGTGCTGACCTCTGATCCTTAATTAAAGGTTGAGGTCCCAAATCAAGCATGTTGCTTTTCTATAAAAGGATATTTTACCCAAACTCCATTGTATTAATGTCCTTTCAGTTAGCTTCTTTCCAAATCCTAGAATAAAATGCATCCTTTCCCTGTAAATAATATCAGGATTAAGTAATAGGGTATTGAGGCATAAGTCCTTACTATAGTGGGTAGCTGTTCCAGCTTTGACTTTGAAGAACTGCCCCCAGTGAGATAGCAGGTAACTGCCACACTTGCCAATAGCTTACCCCTGGGGCATGGCCATGTGGGCTCTCTGGGCTCCTCGTAATCCTGGATGCTGAATTGCAGACCAAGTCAGAGTTCTCCAGAAAACTACTGGACTGCACCCCATCTCTCCCAGATCCTGTAACTGACCCCTTATTGGCTGTAAGTTATCCCTTAAATAAACCTCTTTTAATTACCAGATAAACTCTGTGGTATGGCCTAGTTAATTGCTGCTGTACCTTACAGTGAGTTGATGAATTGATCCTATTGTGTCTTTAGCGAGTGTTTATTGTGGCCTGTCACCCAGAGATGGGACTGCAGCCTTTGATGTTTAGAGCCACTGTGCATGGGACACACCTGATCTTAGACATTAACATGCATACAGCACTGTTGCTGTTTTGTTTTCCCATACTGAAACCTAAGCCACTTTTCTGGATATTATGGATAATATATCACCCTGACAATTTCTGCCTATCATAGTTCCAGGATCATGGCTAGAGCTCCCTTGACCTCTTTCTGATGTTGGTGTTTCCCCCAGAGCAACATCCCTCATGGGATGACATCATGCATTTCACCCCTTCTATTTCAAAGATGCATCCCAGAAGAGACTGTTACTATCCTTTTTATCTTTGTGTGGATGGAAGACAACACTTGGATGTGTCAACTGTCTTAGACCCTAGTTGGATATCCTGTTTTCTTTCTTTCTTTTTTTCCATTTCCTCAGACCTCTAAACAGAGCCAGTTGTATATTCCATAGAGCATAAATCCTTCCTTGACTTTTTTTTTTCTGTAGGAGCTGAGGACCCACCCAAGGGCCTTGAGCTTGCTAGGCAAGCGCCCTACCACTGAGCTAAATCCCCAGCCCCTTCCTTGACTTTTGTAAAGTTAGAAACAAACATAAGTGACCCTGCTGGCTTGGCTGATTGACCTGTAGAATGTGTCTGAGCCACACTTTTTTTGTTTGTTTAAATGAAATCTTCTTGAATTGTCTCTGAGAGCATTTCTAGTTTGCTCCTCTGTCTGGAATGCCCCTTGATCTACACAGGATGCCCACACCTTACTTTCTTTTCTTCAATACACTTAGTTTAACTTATGGGATACTTGCTTACTTGACTATCCACTTACTTCTGCGTGTGGAAAGCTTCACACCAATGGGGTTATTGCTGTATTCTCTACTATTAGAAAGCGCATGCTTTCTACTTAATAAGTACACCATAAATATTTGGTGAGAAAATTAACAAATAGTATTTTCAATAGCAGAGCCAGTTAAAAAATATGGCAAAAATATATAATATTCTCTTTACATCAGGTAATTACTACCCATTCTATGTGAATAATCTCAATTAAGCTTGACCACAGGACCATGTGATTTGTGTTTTGACAGTTGCAGATCCCCATAGTTAAGAGTAGTGAGTTAGAAAGATGAAGCCTAGTCATTTTTAGTTCCTCAAGTGTCTTGCTAATCACATTACAGAGCCTGCCATATACAAAACCGGAGCAAATGAGCTTGTTTTCTAGTGAATATTGCTAAAGATGGAAGATGCTTAAGGTCTATAACCACACATTTCATTTTCCACATTTTTTTTTAGTTATTCATGAAAAAAAAAAACTTTAAATGCAACAGACACTTCTAAACACATCAAATATAAATTTGTCATTTATAGAACAGACTACGTATTGATATTTCAGGACATCCTGAGAAGGAAATAGACACTTATGCACATCATGAACTCCACATGGAAACTATCACAGAAAATGCTCCATAAGTGGACATTAGTAAGAAGACAGGAAATTCTTAGGCTGCTGTAACTGCTGTCACAGTAAGATCTACATCATAGTATTTAGATTTGTTACCTGGGTACAGTCAGACTGATGCTGCAGGAGACCAAAATAATTATAAGGACAAAACCTTCATGAAGCTTTAGAATAGAACACAGAACTGTGTCATCCTTAGCTGTGAGGCCCGAGGAGAGAGATCAATCATTCAAAGCACTCTTTGCTCTTCTAGAAAACTCTGGTTTGATTCCCAGCAGCCACAGGTTGGCTAATAACTGTCTGTATGTAACCCCAGTTTCATGGGATCCAATGGCCTCTACCACACTCCTCATGTGCCAAGAATTCACATGTTGTACATACATTCAGGAGAAACACTCATCCAAATACAATAATAATAAAATTAGGCTTAAAAAATTCAATAATTTATTGAGAGGGATTTTGAAACATTTCTAAGTGTAGAAGATGGGATAGAAATTTGAAGTAGAACCTGAAATTTATTCTGGAATAGTTAATAAATTAAATCTGGCTTTTCTTTGAATAAAAGTACAAAATACATAGATCCACATATACATATAAGCATATGAAGAAATCACTAGGACTGTCTTAGGTTTGTGGGTCTCTTTTACATTGTGTTTCCTGTGGCCACTTTCCCTTGTCCATGAAACAAACTGTTGGTATCACATCATACCTATAACTGCCAGTTCCTATCACCTCAAAACAAGTTACCTCATCAGTCTACGTTCTGTGCCCCAGTATCTGAGATGCAAATGCTTAGTAAAGAAGATTATGATTTATCGTCAAAATAAATACAAAGAAAGTTAAAAGATGTAACTGGTTTGTCTCATTTCAAATTGTAGGAGTGAAATTATGACAAGACCTGAGAAAATAGAAGTCTTCATGTCGTAAGCCATGGGGTCACATGCACACTGGAAGGTATTTAGAGAAGCAATGGTGGTGACTAATTTTTGTAACAATTCATCAAATAGCCATTGTGCCTTGCCAAAATAATTAAGTTTTGATCTCATAAACTCTTTGGATGGCATTTTTGCATGGATAACTCAGAAGGAAAAAAAAACTTGAAGAGTAATAACTTACTCTTTTTGTTCTTTGGGTAGAGAGGTAACCTTACATAGAATAAACAGTTTTAATGTGTTTATTATAATGTCATTCTTTAGTAGCATTTTATGTAAGGAACACTCAGGCATGGCAACATAATAGCCCTGAGAAATACACAATTCTAACTATTTGGAAAGTGGAATTTTATGAGGTGAATCAATAAATACATTTGAGTCACTCAAAGGAAGAGGACATTTGTTACATCATGAAGCTTGCTCTTCTGTCTTCCGATGCCTGTATGCAGAATGTTGTTGTGGATCCACGAAAACAGGACTGTACATAGAGGTCACTTATGTGACAACTTACTGGTGGTGAAATTCACCAGTTAGCATGTACTTGTTGTGATTGGTTTTGTTTTTACAGAAGGGTTTAGAGTCCTGTGCAGAATTTTGTCAGTTGAAAGGATGGTGGATAAACTCTTATGAAAAAATAATAAAACGTTTTCCACAATGATCTTCTACTACTTTATTGTCATGCATAGAGTTCAGCAAAACTATGAATCTTCAATAAAATGAACACTGTGGTTTACTTGGTCTGGCTATGTCTTCTTTTAAACTTCAGCTTTTTAACAGCCTTAAATACACGGCACAGCAAAGCTGACTGCCTCTCCTGACTTTAGCTCTCCTCATATATGTCAAAAACTGTTACCTGTTTTCCTAAAATTTTTCACATAGATAAGGAGCATAGTAAAGTTTTTTTAAAGCACATTAAATTATCTTTAAAAAAATAAATTCTATTTCAAAGGTAAGGAAGGTCCTGAGATGTGATGAAGCCATCAATATAAAGCAGAATGACCTTGCTGGATGAGTGTCACAGTAAGTCTCTATTTAACACTCACTTGGATGCAGCCAGATTCCCTGAGAGCAGACGGAAGAAAGCTGCAGTGATCCTGTCACTCTGATGTGTCATGTGAGCCCATCTGTGGCTTCCTCCTCTCAAGTTTATAAAGGGCTCTCTACTTGGTTAGTTACCAGCTGACCTTTGGAGCACAGGCTTCCTACTTGGATGACTGATGCTGAATTTGACATAGAATACAGACGAAGAACTCCTTCCTGCTCTAGAAAAGCTGGGCAATGTCATAATGTTTTGAACATGTGAATATATGATGTGTTCTGTCCAATGCAGAATATGAGGTAGAGAGAACTATAAAGTCTTTCCCAAAATAAAATCATAAACCTGAACTTAAATGTAGGTAAAATGAATCTAGTCATTTACATTTCCAAACTACAACTATTTAAAATTATAGACATGATATATTATGAATAGGCATGGGTAAATGTAAAATACTGAGCCTAAAAATGCACTGATTTGCGTATGCTAATGCATTTATATAAATATACATAGAAGGTGGATGTTAGTAGATGGATTCAAGTTTAAACTTGAATGAAGGCTACTGGTATAAGAGATATATGTTCTGAAATTCTTAAATTATAAAATACTTAATGGTTTGTTTTCACAAAATCAGATAACAATCTTTAAATGATAATAATTCAGTAGTTTCTATCACATTAACACATACTATGCTAAAAAGAAAGTGAAAGACATCCTCCAGGGAGTTCAATGTTTTATTTTGCCAGACAAATGATTTCTTCAACATCTAATTAAATTTTCATGTGGTAACTACATTGAGTTTGCTTTCTCTAAACAGGGCGAACATTCACTGTAATGACAGCTTCATCATGCTAAGTCCACTTACAAACCTACACTGTGAGGGGAAAAGTGCATAGCTAGGTAATTTTATATACAATACAAATGAAAAACATGTTAAATCATCAAACTGCCCAAACACACAAAAAAACCCAACTAGTCACCCATATTCAATATGTATTAATTATGTTTTTTAGAAATACATATATTTTACATTTGGCAGGGTTATGTTGAAGAGTAATTTCTGTACCTTTAAAAGGAAATAAATGAGCATGTAATTAAGGTAAAAACAGGAGGTATTAAATAGGACAAATAATAACATGGAATTAAACATCACCATCTAGTAGTTTGAAGTTATGTGGAGCAAGGGAAGTCATTTTACTTTAAATGTTCGTGCAATAGATTAATCACAGGCACAGAGGACCGTGTTAGCACTGCATGTAAACACACTGTAATTTTTGCATGTATAAGAAAAAATAAAATGTGACTATTTTAAGCACACAAACCATTTGCGTATGGGAACACTATCGATTATTGTAGCACTGTACACATTTGGAATAAGAGTTTAAAAACGAAATTGGATGACATTTATACGCTCTGCTTTAATTGCTTTCTATAACACTGAGGTGCCCTCTTAGAACATCAAAATTCACCATCTCTTAACTAAACACATTTTCATCTTCTGGTAATGGATACAATCCCTCCATCTTCCCTTCCCTCTTTTTCTCCTTCCTGACCTTCCTTCTTTCATGTTTGTTTGTCCTCCTTTCCTGCCTGCTTTCCTTCCTCCCTGTCCCTCTTCCTTTTTTATATATATTTAAGCCCAGGTCCTTGTGCATACCAAACATGTAATCTACCACCAACTTACACCCTACATATGGTTTTCCTTCTGGAGTTTTGTTTACAATTCTCAAAAAGGAGGCAGATCCCCCTTCATTACCTTGTTTATGACTGTTAATAAGAGGTGTGTTTCAATAGTGTTGGGTACAATTTCTCTTCTCTCTGGAAATATAAACATGTATTAAAATAAGTTTAAATTTAAAAATTGAAGTTCTATCATTAAAAGAAGTATGAGGAAATTTCCCATAATTTATCCATTTAGTTTTTAAATTGGAGAAAATAATTTTAGTATACTTTTTCAAAAAACAATCCAAATATTTCAATAGCTTCACTCTGCATGGAGAAGTTGGATGTTTTAACAATGTTTCCTCCTAGTTTTGGTTAATTTGCCAAGCAGACTAAGAAATTGAAATCAAGCAGTAAATCAATTAAATAATGTAAGAGTATATGTAAGTCCATAATAACTTAAATAACTTCCAAAAAACAAAGTGCTTTTATTTGGAAGATGATAACCTAACAGTAGAAATATCAATGCCTTACTGAGACCTCTCCCACCAAAGGCCTGGACAGCACAGGCTATTCATTTTGTCTTCCTGAAACAAGAGAACAGAGACTAATGGAAGATCTCAGTAACTGACACATATTATAATCTTAAAGAAAGGAACAAGCAAGAATATAATTCACTGGAAGCATGTGAACTCATTGTGTTCTCTTTATGAGTCACACTTACTTTTAAGTAACATCTGGATGCTCCCTTCCCCGTCATTTGTCTAACCTACACGACTTTGGATGGCTATTCTGTCACAGGCATTTATATGACATTTACTATGTGAAAATTGTGAATTGGAATTCATTTTCATGTATAAAAAAACCACTGACAATTAAAAAGCTAAACCCCTAGAGCAGGGAAGGAACAACACAGGGTAATTTACAGCCCTCGCTCAACCGAGGGTGTAACAGTTCTGCTTCTGTTGCTGCATTGATGCCGAAGAAAAGACACATAAAGATATAAATAAAATCTGGGATAAGTTAAATATTTCTATGCACCATGAGGATCATGACATGTCTAGTGCTAGTCTGTATCATACAAGAAGACGCATGCTCATTTAAGTTCACAGAGAACACACTTGAGAGCAAGCCTCCAGCTTTTGTTAGGAATTTCTCATGGGTGAAGCACAAGACTTTGCTCAGTAGGTGACCAGTGAAGACAGAGCATTTGTTACTGGGAGCAAAGCACTACAGATGAGCGTTTATGACTCTGGAAGCTGATTCCTCCTGTTCCTGCTTTTCCTGCTATTGATGAGAGCCTTTAGCTTGCCATAGTCCCCCCTCATCTTCTGTGGCTCTTCTCCCAGCTGCTGCTGCTGCCGGGTGTCTTTACAGTACTGGTTGATGAGTTGCATTTCAGAGTGGCTGAAGGCCCCCAGGATGTCCTTTGGATGGAAGGGTAGAGCCCTCACAGAGCCAGCCCATGTCCATGGGGACCACTTGTCTGTCACGACGGCCACCATTTCTGAATCTAAAACTTTGAAGTTAATCTTGGCTATGGTCTGCTTGAAGCTGTTCTCAGTGGCGATGCAGTGGTAGAGCCCTTGGTCAGAATCCTGAACAGAGCGAATCAGTAGTCCTTGGGAAGTGGCTATAATTCGCTCACTGAGCTTAACCTAAGAGAGAAACACCATGAATGTCCCAAATGGAAGACTACAATTTCTAAAACAATACACTCAATATATACAAAAAGAAAGTTGACTTTCACAACTAGGCAGAAGCATTGAGGATCTTCTGTCCCAGAGTATGCAACATTATGGTTAGTTCCATTATACACATACACTCTTTTGTCTACAATGTGCAATCTTGTCTCTTGAACTACCAAAACAGATAGTAAAGGTAACATTCACACAGGAAAATCTGAAGTGGGTTCCTGTGATGGCTAGTTTTACATCAAATTGACACAAATCTAGAGTTATCTGAGAGGAGAATTTGAGAAGATGCCTCCAGTCTCAACTGAGAAGTTACCTCCATTAGATTCTGCTGTATCATTTTCTTAATTAGTGATTGGCATGGGTGAACCCTGCCCCATGTGCACCATCCTTGGGCTGGTGGTCTATAGTCCTATAAGAAAGTAGGCTGAGGTAGTCATGGAATCTATATGGGTCTGTGATAGGCCCTCTGCATATCTGTTGTGGTTGTTTTGCTTGGGGTTTTTGTGGGACTCCTAACAGTGTGAGTGGGGGTGTCTCTGACTCTTTTGCCTGATATTGGGACTCTTTTCCTACTACTGGGTTGCCTCCTCCAGGCTTGATATAAGGATTAGTGCCTATTATTATTTTCATCTTGATATACCATGTTCAGTTGATATAACTGGGAAGTCTGGTCTTTTCTGAAGAGAAGTGCAGCAGCAGTGGACCTAGGGAGGAAACAAGTATGGGGGAGGGGGTCGTGACTGGGAGGAGTGGAGGAAGGGGAGACTGCAGTCAGAATGTATTGTATGAAAGAAGAATAAGTAAGCAGGAAAAATGCACCAAACTGATGTGTTCTTTCTTGGTAATATCCTTTTTATGAGGTTTAAAAATAAAATAATACATAATCCCTGATTAGAAAAGAAAGTTGGTTGAGCAAGCCAAGGGGAACAAGCCAGTAAGCAGCAACCCTCCATGATCTCTGCATCAGCTTCTGCCTCCAGGCCTCTGCCCTGTTTGAGTTCCTGACCTGACTTCTTTAAAGGATGAACAGCAATATGCAAATGTAAGTTAAATAAACCCTGTGCTCCCCAAGTTGGTCATGGTGTTTTATCACAGCAGCAGTAACCCTAACTGAGACAGTTGCCTTTAGACAAATGCAGTTTCACCCTACACAAACACAAGATTCTTTTGGCATCTGATTCCTAGGAAACAGTTTTATATTAATGGAATTCTTACATGATATCCATTTAGCCCTGAAATTATTTTAATTTTTATTTTTATGAAACTACTCACTTGTAAAAGCAAAAAATAACTATTATGGGGTTCACTTCTTTTTTTTTTTTTAACAATAAGTATTCTCAGCCCAGGCACACACACACACACACACAGAGAGAGAGAGAGAGAGAGAGAGAGAGAGGGAGAATGTTGAATGTTTTCAAGGATCTTGTCCAATTATCACACTACAGGATGCCTAAAAATAAGTTGCAAGGACATTACCTTACAAGACTTTCAAGAAAATTTATTTCCACAAAGTAATAAAAACATGTGGTAGTGTTTAGTCACTATAAGGCTTATAATAAAAAATGACCAATCGCTGTGTATTGGCTACACACATGAGATCCATTTGCTTTATATTTAATTGCCTTACAATAGTGGCTATTATATTATCAATGAAGATACTGAGAATCCACGTGTGGAAGCTTTCTGGTATTTATAATCTGGATTATCTCTCTTTGAGTGAAAACAGAAACAGGACCAAAATACAGAAAGGTAATACATGTGAATATTTTTACATTATCAAAGTTCTGCACAAAAGTACTTTTCATTGTTAATAAAATCCAAATCAAAGACTGTATTTAGATTTAAAATGTGTAATCTTGAGTGAGTTAATATTCATCATGTATCTACAGGTGCCAGGCAGCAGAGGTCAGAATGACTTGGATTCTCAGAAACTGGAGGTACAGGGGTTTGTGCGTTTCCTGGTGTGGAGACAGGGAACCTGAAACTGGGTCCTTTATAAGACCCCCTGGTCAAAAATTTTAAACTAGCAATGGATTCAGGGGAAATAGGGAGCTCCAAAGCCAACCTGTCCCATCCTTTCTGCCACACAATTAAATCTCCATTTATGCAAATGGTCATCAGCCTATGATTTAATGTTTCAGCCTCATGGAATTCAGTTACTAAAGACCACATAACACATTTGAATAGGCAAGTGTGAGAGTTGGACCTGTTTTTTCCTATGGAACCAAGGTCCTAGTGTCTGTTCTACAGCTTTCAGTCATGTGCACTCGCATAGCCTTGATTAACACTACACAAAAACAAAAACACCTACAATAGAACCCACACAAATGCAGGGAGTGCATCCAGTTTTGCTTGGTGCCCTTGAAATGGAAGGTATAGTAATAATATGCATTATAGAATTAGAGGCTACATGTATGTGCATGTGATTTTTTCTTCTCATTCGTCAGGACAGTGTGACATCAGCATTATGGAATTCAGGATTTACAATATGTCACTCTATGCCCATTTGCAATGCCATTCTTTCCAAACAGTTCTTTATAATCAATAAAATTTTAGAGTAAGAATGTATTTATTTGCAAGTCTGGGGGGGGGGGGGGCTTTTTCCTTAAAAATAAAAAAATCCAGTGGCCTCATAAGCAATTATTGCATAAATTACCTGAGTGACATATAAAGGTCATGAATGCTAATGCAATGGAAACATGACCACACAGCAGAAAAATGTTCCTTGCTACGAAGGAAGGCTTATAGTTCAACATGATTTCCTGCTGAGGATAACGGGATGATTTTAAAGCTCCTTTTCTCTTGTGAGTCACACAGAGGTGCTGTTGTATGCAGTCTTGGCTGCTGGTTTTGCAGACATCTTTTCTTTCACAAATGCCTCCTTACATCACGACTCTGTCCTGGCCCTTGAGCTCTTGTTACAAACACTAAGGCTACAGAGGGGCCTGGCAGAGTGGATTTCTCACTAATCCCCCACTCTAAGGACAAAGGATTTTAAAGATGATGGCAATGACTTGGCGCTGACCTAAAAGGATGTTTCTATGTCCTCACTTCCCACTTTCATCTGTGCCTCCCTGAGGATTGGGATTTAATGCTCCTCCCAGAGTCCTGAAGGACTGCTTGGAGGTGGGGGCAGACCACTCACCTCTTTCCTCCGGTCTTTATCTTTCTGCAGCAGCCACTTGATAGATGCCTGTGGAGATTTGGGGGCACACTCAAGGAAAGTGCTGTTATTTCTTACTCCGTACTGAACAATTTCAGCTGCATTTCTGTATGCTGAAAAGCAGAAATCAGAGGAATGAGAAAGAAGAGATGAAGAGAGTACTCTTCTCATGAAAGCTTCTCTCTCTAAAATTGTGCTCAGGATGGCTGTCACCATACTGTAGTAGGTATACTTTATGGGTCTAGCTGTTTTGTTTAAACGTAAGGTAAAAGAGACACTAAAAATTATCTAAGGTTTTGTTGGTACACATTTATTACTCTGCACTGAGGATTGTAACGACTTTAATTATTAGAACAGCTTTTTAGTTACATTTTCTCAGTTGCACAAAGTGAGGTCATGAGTCATGAATGACATGGGTACATGATTATATATCTGCACATACATAATATGTGTAATATATGAAGACATACCCTGTAAATGCAGTGTGGAGTGCCAGACAAAATGGGAGCTGGGTTTATGCCATTCATGAAATCATACTCAGTGTGAAATGGAAGAAGCTCAAACAGAAAGCATGGGATGTCCACAGCATGAGCCAGGCTGGGAGTCAAAGGCACGTGGGATAAATTAATGTACGTCCACACCACTGGCTGTGTAAGGTGAGACAGGCTACTTGAGCCGTCTCTGTGTCCCTCTATTCATTTCTAAAGCATAAATTATATTTTTAAACTTTTAGATAAAAATCTTATGGCAAAGGAAGCTTAGTGAAATCAGGCAGAGGTTAAAATGGGACCAGAATGCTTTCTTCCTAAATCAGGGATGAAAATTGATGTTGTGAAGGTTTTAAACAGTGGATGAGGTCATCACAAGGAAGCCCTCGAGCTCAGACCCAAAGTCAGCGCGATATTTGACATTACCTTACTGTTACTGTTCTCCCCACTGTGACAAGGGGCATCAGAAACAGGAACTGACAGAATGTTTTATGAAAATGCCCCAGGAATAGAAAGTGACAGAGCAGACGGATTCCCTGAATTTGATGTATGAAACAACAAAACAAAAAGTCTACCGCGGAGTTGTATCTTGGTTACCATAACAAGGAACAAAAATGTCATTCTTTACTAAATGAAGGCCCAGGCTCAAATGGTGGTAAATGAAGTTTTGTCTCTAGCCTAGGTATAGTGAACGCTGGGCTTGCTGCCTCATAGACCTGAGTGCTACAGTTGCTCTTCATTCCAGGTTTAAAAAAAAATGTAAACACTTTATTTTATAAAAATTCGCACATAGTTTCATCTTTAAATTAATATGCCTGCAGCAGCAGGTGAATCAGGAGAAAGAGCGTTTGAGGTGGAGGGAAGTGATCCATGAATAGTTTAACAACAAGGCATCTCTTTGTCAGGACAAAGAGGAAGGGTTAACTGTCAAACAGGGCAGGCGTGTAGTGGAGTCTCAGCCTGGATCTGTGGGGATTGTTCTCTGCATCTGCAGTACTGGGAGCAGTACATGTCTCTAGAAAGTAATGAGTTAATAAATAATGAACTTTGTAAACATATAAAAATCGTATCCATGTTAAAGAGTAAAGGGTCCCTGACAACACGAGGAGAGCTACGTGGAGCATCACAGATTCTGTCGGATTCCACCACACGAAGTGTCTAGAAGAGTCAAATTCTGAAGAAAGTCGACAGTTACTGGCAGGCACTAGGGGAAAGGAGATGCTTAGTAAATATTTAGTAAATGCAGAGGTTATATTTGGGAAGACCGTAAGGACTCTAAGATGGTAGATAGTCACACAGTATGAATGTACTAAATAGTACAGAGGTCCATGGTTAAAAAATCATTAAAATCATAAATATTTTCTTCAATAAAATAGAGTTTATTGTGTTACTTGTTAGTAAATTTTAAAAGTAAAACTTTTGCTTCAGAAAGAAATGAGCAACTAAGAGAATCTGTGTTTGCCATCTGTGTGAGAGACCTACCCACTCACACACACACTGGCTGCCACGTACTCCAGAACATGTGTTTTTTGTGGTTCTCCATAGTCACACAAATAGTACTTAAGTTTAATCGCCACTAACAAATACTTTACAAACTCATGATGACATGTTCTTAGGTGAGTTGAATCTTGAGTGAAGATTCCTTACTAAATGGGATGCAGAATGTTGGTACTGGTCAGCATGATTAACACATGCTCACTTCTAATACCTTTTAGATTGAACCCTCGGCATTGTGTCAGTGGATTCCCATGTCTCACATCCTGTCTTCGGCTCCTCCTGCAAGTGCAGAACAATATTAAAGGGATTTGGCACTGCTGACAGGTATGCCACATGAAAAGCACCCCATTTAAACCTTACAACATTTTGCTTGTCTAAGCTTTAATTTAGAAAGCAAATAAAGGAAGTCTCATTATTTCACGCAGCCCCCTGACCATTCATGGTGCGTGAGTGACAGGTGGAACCCAACCTTCCTCTGCATCTAGTCAGTCCTCTCTCTCTATCATCTGTGATGGGACAGCCACAAAATTACTATATGCATCACTCCCAAGTGGATGTTGGGTTGTCTAAATAACTGTATCAAATTTTATTTCACTGATATTAATCCAAAGTGCATTAAAATGAAAACTGCTAAATGGTAAACTCAACAGCATTTTTCTTCTTTTAAAAGTTTTGTTTAAATAAACACATTTTTGTTTAAAAGTCAGTACTCTATAGATGTTTTAAACTATTTTGAAACAAATAGGATTGCTGAATACAAAGAAAAATAACCTTTTGCTTAAAAGATTTTCAGGTTTACAAAAATAAGTATATATGTACAGTGAGTTCTAGAATGCTTATATGCACACTTTTTTCTATATTTGCTATATTTTATACGTATGTATAATATAGCATAATATTATATTTACTGTTATATAGACATATATGAAAATTTTTAGAAAATAAGATATAGATATAATGCTGTATGCTATAGACAACAATATATACATATGCTAAAAATATTAATATTTATTTAATAAAATCATTGAGTATATGGGATATAATAGTTTCTCAGTCCCATTAAATACTTATTGGGAGAATTTTTAAGGTTTACTCATCTCCAAGGGAAATAGTTTTGTTGCTTGGAACACACTAATGGAAAAAGCATTTCAAAAAATGAGTTAAAACCTTTGTAAGTTAGATATTAGTTACATAAAACTTCATGGTATTATCTCATTAGTGATTTCACTTCTTGAGTCTCAGGTTCATGAGGGCTATGAATTTTGACTTCATAATGGAGAGGACTGACCCAAAAGAGTACAGGTGGATGCATACAGCCACTCCTAAAAGTCATATGGACTTTAAATATTGACAAAACGCAGCTAAATAATTTATGAATGAGAATACCATTTAGTTGTATTAAGTGTTAAGCCCTAACATTTTATCCTGATGATAAAATATTGAGCAAAATGAGCAGAAATAAAAATGCAAACAGTGATTATTAACCATACAAAACAATATTAATCTCAAAGTCACTTGTGATTTAAAAACCTCCTTTAAAATTATCAGAAGTGGTTAAAACTTTATGTTAACAAGAATATTTATAGAAATATTGGTATATAAATTGCACTATTCAATTATATATGTGTATAGTATCACACATGCACAGTAGGAGAGGTCACTCTCATGGAAGGAAATATGATCAGTGTCCTGTTCCAGACCAGCTCCATATCCATATTTACTGCCATGTATTTGCATTATTTACTACTGTTGATCCTAGGAATGTATACTAAAACAGCACTTTGTGAGTGTTCTTAGGGTTGAACTGGTCATTTTCAGCCTTCTAGACACTCAATGTATTGTCCTATAGTCAGGACTCATGCACAGTACATAACCTCTGAAGCTAGGCAAAGTGAACTTGCCACATCAACTTTCAGACACTCAAATACAAAACCACGTTGTAGCTCTTTTTAAATGATGAGATCAGCAAGAGCCTTTGGTATGTGTCACTTTCCTTGAATGCATTCCTGGAGCATAAGAGAACCATACTGGTAGGCAGTGTGCTATTATATTACATGTAGGATTTGGCTTTGGCTGACTTTGCTGATGTTTCATCATTATTCTCAATTCTTTTGGATAAACAATGAAATCATATTCTACTTTCACTGAAAAAATATTTATAAAGCTTGAACTGATTATCCCATCTTCCATTTTCCAACTATCTGCCTGAATTCAGGATAAATAACACTAGAAACTACATTGCAGTATTGATACTCTCAAATATTTCAGATACTTCAAAATGGTGAGAAGAAAGTACATATTGCTTACTATATACTAAGTTAATTAAAATGAAAGGAGGCATTGGATCAGTACTTAATGCTTTGTGAATGTGTGGATTCTAGTATTTTCTGGCTTTGACCTCTCTGCTTCCATACAAAGGGTATGTTTTTGCTTTAATGAAAACGAATTCATCTATGTTGGATTTGCAACAAACAGATAATTCAAGGAATATAAAGCCAAATAGTACTAGTAAAAAATGAATGCCGGGTGGTGGTGGTGATGCCCGACTTTAATCTCAGCACTCGCAGGCGGATCTTTGTAAATTCAAGGCCATCCTGGTCTACAAAGCGAGATCTAGGACAGGCACCAAAACTATACAGAGAAACCCTATCTAAAAAAAAGAGTGAATACTGAGAGTTGGAAATAATTTGGAATATTTAAACAGTATAGATATTTTTGGTGAAACTTCTATTGCACTAGCCAAAAAGGAATGTGGATAAGCTCATCCACTGTGTGTGTATGTGTGTGTGTGTGTGTGTGTGTGTGTGTGTGTGTGTGTGTGTGTGTGTATGTGTTGCATTTTATAAGTCTTCATGGTAGAATTAAGACACTGGTAGCCATATTCAAAACAGTTATTTAAATAATTGATACTTAGATTTTCAGCCCAGCATGCATGGTTTAATGCTAGGCATGATATTGGAAGAGTAGACAAATGCAAGATAGTGTAAAAACTTTGTTTATAAAGAGCCATGACTAAATTCATAGTTTGTGTTGGTATAATAACAATGTGTAACTCATGTTTTAGTATGAATCTTAAAAATGTAACTGGATTTGTAATAGGTGAGACAGTATGTGAACATACTCAAGACTTCTAAAATGTACAATGATCTCAAATATGCTATAATACCCCACACATGGGATGACATTTTACTTGAGAAGCATTGCTTGTGTGAAAATTAACTCCTATCGTCCTAAGACAGTCTTTGCAATGAAGGGGTTCTCTCTTCCATTCTTTCACATTACAAACAAGGGTTTGATTTACCTGTAGGATGTGGTGATGTTTAATTTATAATTCCCACTTCACTTTGCTCTTTAGAAAGTATTATGTATTGGTTTTGTTCCTCACTGAATCTGCTTAAAAGACCAAGGACTCTAACCCTGGTTCTGGAGATGCCATATTTTGCTCTAGAGCTTTGACTGGGAAAATGTATTAGCTGGCAAATATTTAGCTTTGGAAACACTTTCAAATCACTACTTTTACTATATTTAGAACTACATGACAACTACTTTTGAAAAATCCAATAGTAGCTACAAAAATCCAATTTATTTGTGATTATGTTTGAAATTTGCATCCCTCACCCTCTGTGTTCAGGTTCTGATCTCTTCAGCCAGTGTAAATACAAACAATTGTATGGGAATGAGCATCTAAAATGAGGGAAAATTGACAGAAGTGAAGGAACTCTTGCCCAACTCCTGTGACAAATGTAGGAGAATACTGAGTCTTGGAGCATTGATGCAAGATTCCTGCTTCAAAGACTGGAGTCCTACTCATACCTAGTGCTTGCAAAGAAGGGGGATCCAGTCCAGGCTATTTTGCTCTGCTCCAGACTCACATTTCTTTCTCTACTCAACACACTGGCTGGAGAATCTCATAGTCATGCTTGGCTTAATGTCTCTTTCTCCCTCGCACATGCTCCCTCTACTGGGCTCATTCTGAGACAGTGATGCCTACGTGTCCTAGTGCTCTTCTCTTAAGAACTTGGGAATTTGTTTACTCTTGCAGTTCTCTAAGCTCCTACACCAAATGCTTCAACAGAGTATTCGACCACTCCTCTACATGACCTAGATCAAAACCCCATTCTGTATCCTTGTCCTCTGTTCCAACTACTTCCAATGCCAATGCTCCAATAAAAGCAACACCCAGCCAATGACCTTTTAGAACAAGAGCCAGATGACTTCCATTCTAAACAAAAAGACTGAGTGCTGACAAAATACTGATAAAGCCCTACCTCACCTGGCATTGGGCACTTGTTTCCTTCCAGCCTTCCCTCTCCTTTCATAAGCACCAGCATGAGCTTTGGTGTTCTTTCTTGAATGTTCCACAGCACACTTCTACAGTGCTGTTCCCCCAGACGATGCCTTGGTGCTATGTTTTTCACATTTTTCACCTGGTTCACTCTTCTGTGTGCACCATGGCCCTCTCTGACCATCTGTTCAACCTTTCAAAGGCTGCTTCTCAGGTATCGTAACCCTCTTTTCCCTTTCATACCCAGAGACCTTGTCATTATTTGCCATGTTCATAGGCTCCTTTATGTGTTGTCTGTCTTCTCTCTTCAGACCGTTTTATACCCAAACACGAATTTCTATCTTTTGTTGTTATCATCCATATTTTATATCCATTTTCTATAACAATGCCTGAGAAGGTTTTGTCTCAAGATAAATATTTGTTAAATTAACAGACAAAAAGGGTCAAGATTGACATGAAAATCCAATGGCATGCGTCTAGTAAAGCTTAAAACCATCTTTAATGGACTCCAAGGTTTTTCATATTTGTTTTTATTTAGTTAAAGTTTTTGTTTGTTTGTTTTCTTTTTGGTCATGCTTTTGTTTTCTTGGTTTGGGGGGTTTTGTTGTATTGAGGTTTTGTTTTTTGAAAAAGAGTTAAAGAATGGTGGGTAAGGAGGGGGCGAAGATCTGGAGGAGCTTGGAGGAGGGAAAGAATATGCTCAAAATATATTAAATTTACAAATATAATATAAAATAAATTTATTATATTATACAAATATAATGTAACTAAAAAACAATTAAAAATCAGCTGATGCTTTCCTGGACAGTTCCTTGGTTCTTAAGACTGGAATGATTTGCTTCCTCCACTGACCCTAATTTCAACAGGTCTTGGTACTCTCATTCATCACAACCTACATCCAAAAATTATTGTAAATATCACTGTGCTGCATATTCTTTGCTATCTCGTCATTGTTTCCACTGGAAGTCCCCTCCAACTTGCTTTGAACTTTACTTGGATTAAGACACCCATACTTAAATTGTGTATCCTATCCAGCAACTATGCTTTCACTATACAAACAGGAAGAAGCATGTCCAGCTAGGTTGTCAAAGCAAACCAGGTGGGTGTCCTTCCTAGAACAATTTTCTTGTGGCAAGAATGATGTAGGTAGTTCTACTCAAAATACTAACTTTTGAAATTAATCTATTTTTGTTAATTATATGAAGGACAAAAACTTGGTTATAATTAAGCAATGTAGCCACACCTAGCAGTATGGGGTTTAAGGCTATAGTGATACAGAGCCACACATTAGTTACTGTGAAAAGAGTTAAATGCTGCTTAGTACATTTGATGGGTCCTAGAGCACAAGTTCTTCATGAAGAAGAGAACAAAACCTCACACCATGAAGTAAGACATCTTTACTGAAAGGCTGTATGTAGTGATCAACATGGCCTCATGCTGCATTGTCTTTTTAAACAAAAACAGCCATAGAACTGATTCACACCTGCACTGCCCTGTGAAGTTCATTTGGATTTCATATGAATGTTTGGTACTCACCGCTTCCCAGTGGGGTAGAACCTGGAGCAAGAGTGGCCATCCCAGGCACAGTATGGGTCCCTAGCCAGGCAGCAGTCTGCACAGGCTGTGCCATAGATGTGACAGCGATGCAGAGACACTTGGGAAACCCCCTCATTGGAGCTCACATACAACTGTTGCTATAAGAAGAATCATGATGATTTATTTCAGATGTGGAAGTTAAAAGACTTTCAGCAGGAATGCATTATTCTATATAGCTACAAACCCACAGATTCATTTAGAAACAGACTCAAAACAAGAAGCAAAGAAGGTATAAAGCCAAAATAAATAGAATTTTCCTACTGTTAATATGCCTATAACATTACCACTTTTTACTAAAAATAACACCTCTCAGTGTACCATATAGAATGCTAATCTGTTTTAAACATTGGGATCCATTGTTCTCTCAGACTTGAAGTAATATATTACATATTTAAATCATGATGTTTTCTTTTTCCTTTGACTTTTGTCTCTTAGCAAATCACAAGGAAGCTTTCATATTTTTCAAGTCCAGCAGCACAACTCAATTTTGAAACAGAAGACATTTTGTTTAGAAGAAAAAGTACGAGATAACTAGTCAGAGTTAAAGTGAAAACAGGTGAACATGTGTCTTTGAAAGTTATTAAAGCTATTTGAAGATTATTTGAAAAATTCCAGTTTATTTTTATATTTAAGTGTGTATTTATATTTAAGTGTGTGGTATATGTGACATATACACATTTGTGTACACTTGTGTACTCATGCAGAGGGCAGAGAGGACACCGGGTGTTATTTTTGTATATGAGTATGTATTTGGGCTTGTGTGTGTGTGTGTGTGTGTGTGTGTGTGTGTGTGTGTGTGTGTATGTGTGTGTGACATAATGCATATTTGTGTATGTGTTTGTATACTCATGCAGAGGCCAGAGAGGACACTGAGCATTCTGCTCTACCCTACTCTGCCAAATTCCTTTTAGTAAGTTACTGGGCCTGGAGACACGCTGGCCCTGGCAAGCCGCAGCCATCCTCCTCTTCCCTCTGTGGTACAGAAATGATCATGACTACCTCTTGCTGTTTAATGTGGATGCTGTGATGCAAACTCAAGTCCACATGTTTGAATAACAAATATTCTTACTCACTAGGCTACCTTACCAGCCCAAATATAAGAGTTACATTTGACATGCTTCAAAATTTCTTCTTTGTCTACCAGTCTTCATTACTCTAACAAAAAGTAGAGTTGGTTTCCTTCCTTCATTTGTAAGACACTGAGAAATTTTAAAAAACATTACTTTTTAATCATTTGAGAATTTTATGTAATGTCTGAGCACTGTGCTGTTGTGTTATGTTGGGACCCAAATGTCTCAAACCGAATAAAATTCCCAGAATACATACTGGGAAAAGAATTGACAATGAATATGAATTAATTACAAGAGTAGATGAAAATATTAATGAAGAAACTATCAATCTGTAATTTTCAGTTGCAATGACATGAATCATATCTCAGTCTATTATGTCTCATATTCAAGTCAATTGAATCTTAAGAAATTGTCTGGAACTGATTGATTACCATATAGACATTAAAATACTTTTAAAACAAAAGCATGTTCTGTGTTTTGTCAATTTTTATTCACGTGAGAAAACTGGATGTAAACTCTTACCACATGGCCCTGTGGCACAAATGGTAAATGCGGCTTCTGGGAGGATGAAGCATGAGAGTGACAAGTTCAAGGCTGGCCTGGGCAACAGAGTAACTTCTCCAGGCCACACTGGGCACTTACTGAAACTTTGTCACAAAATTAAAGTGGAAAAAGAAGGCTGGGGATGTAGCTCTGTGGAAGAATATGCCTGGGGTTCAGGAGGCCTCTAGGTTCAGTTCCCAGTAAGCCGTTATAGAATATCTAAGCATCCATCTAAAGGATACAGGCAAGTGACAGTGTCCATTTAATACAAATAGTTTAAGATTAGGAATTTATTTGAGAAAAAAGCAAACGGTAGTTTTATTCTATATACTTTAATTTTTTAGTAATGTCGATAATTTTACAATTGGGTACAAGAGTAAATTGAAAGAAATAAGGTTAAAATATATGATTAAGTAATTTGAATACTAGGAAAGGTATCAAATTTATGATATCTAAACACCCTCACAAACTGTAGTCTTCTCACTTTAGAAAGTATTACAGTGTTTAGTGAAACCAAAGAATTCCAAGAAGTCAAGTCACTACACCAGCTGTGATGCTCACTGTTTCACTGAAACCATTAAACTCTCTGCACTGTAAGATGTTGAAAACCAACATAACATATGTCCTATGAATATGTTGAGACATACATTTTATGTATGACTACTATGACACAAAAATGACTGTGAAGATTTCGAATCTTGCTTCTACATCGTCTCTTTCCATTAAGCCATCCTAAACAGAAGGCTTCCCTGCCGGCTTCAAAGCCAGCTCTGACTTGAGATTGGCTCCATAGGACATCAGCAAAATGACTAATGACTTCTTGTTACTTGGGAAAATGTTTGCTATGCTCCATGCAAACATTTTTACAGATGAGATCTTTAACTCCAATATGTCATATTTATTTGTTCTCATAAAATTTGGTCAAGTGAAAAAGATCCCAAGACTGACTATGAATACCACATTATATCTATCTAGTACGTTTGGATATGGCAAAGAGCAACGCAATTATAAAATCAGTTGTTCAAACATCTAAAATCTTTAATCTCTCTTCCAAGAAAAACAGAATCCAGATTCTTACAGACAGCACTAGCTATTGCCATTTTATCCTAGACAATTTACATACATCATTTGTGAGAAAGGCCCTGTTTCTAGATGTAGAAACTTAGGTCAGGGAAATTAAACGACTTGCCTGTAATTTATGGTCAAGTGGGGATTCAAATACATGTGAACCTGACTCCATCTGACTCTAGGGAAGCAGATCTTAGGGCTTTGTTTTAAGATAATGCCTTTGGGAATTTGAGCACGGTGCATGGCAGGAAAGCAGAAGTGTGTGGATCACTCCTAGATGGTAGGAAAGCCTTGATTTTATAGTAGCCCAAACATTATGCTAAGTTCTATCTTTAGAATGTTGATTTCTATTATAGTGGACCTCACATGCCATAATAATTGAGGTTATGGCAAATACAAATTGCTGGAATGCCTTTCTGCATGTATGGTTTGCTCTCATTAACTTTTAGGCAAAACAAAACTATTCCATTTTTACTAATAGATAATGAGTCTATATCAAAGTAGAGATTATTCTATATGATTACTTATCAAAATAAAACTAGTTTTCAAAAGTTAAAAAACATATTTTCCTGATGGTAAGACATTTTAACATGCATAGAACATAAAAAATGGCTTAGCTCTTATTAGTTCTTACCTTCTTGGATGAGATTTTCATTGTTGTTATGGGAACATGATTCTAAAAGATTAGAAAATGTACATTAGTTGCTCATATGATTTTTTTGTTCGTTTGTTTTTTTGATACAGGGTTTCTCTGTGTAGCTTTGCATCTTTCCTGAAACTCACTCTGTAGCCAAGGCTGGTCTCGAATTCACAGAGATTCACCTGCCTCTGCCTCTCAAGTGCTGGGATTAAAGACGTGCACCACCACTGCCTGGCTACTCATATGATCTTTAAAAGCAGATTTGAATGTAAAAATTCAAGCTTTGTTTATAAACTCAAAATATCATATTTTTCTCTCAGTGCATAATCTTTTTGTAAAGTACCTTTCTTCTTTGGGACTAAGACTAGACTTGCTGTGTCACGTACTTGACCCTGAAAGAAGTACAATTTTACCACACCCGTCACAACAGGCATTAAATGAACTGGCAAGTGAGAAAATTGAAAGAAGTGTTTGGGACGTTGAGATGAGGGTTGGGTCTGGGCGTGTGGGTTGGGGAGGTGTGATAGGAGAACCTTCAACCCAAAAAGTCCGCAGAAGTGGTTATTGTCCACCAGACATGGGTTGTTCAGGAAATGTTTTAGACTAAACCATGCTATTGAGTTCTCTCTAGTGAAACAAAGACACATATAGTTAGAAAGGGTCTCTTTTGGTGAAAGAATTCACTGCAAAAGTAATCCTTCTGAAAGCCACTTGATAACTTTACTTCGTGAGTACCATCAATTAGTTTTTAACTTAAAGTTAAATTTCTGATAACCTAATAATGATCCGTAAAGACTTAAATAATTTAAGTAGGAACAAGCTCTCAAATTAAACTATTACTACCATTATAGGTTTTTTTATTGCATAGATTTGTAAGCATTTAAGATGAAAAAATGGTGACATCACTCTCAGTTGCAATAATTTTTATTGTACTGTATTAATGTACACATAAACACAAGTGCAACAGATGTGACAATTTGCAGTCACTGAATTAACTACTAAATTTGTATCTCAATTCAATTTAAGCTTACAGAAACTAGACACCTTCAGAAAACAACCCTGTATATAGGATTAAAGGAAGAGATTATGCTTCTGTGCTGTGTGCTCTGCCTATTCTTTTAAAAGATACACTGATGTTTCTGCAGTACTTCTATATGACATGTAGACCATCTCAATATATCATGCACACCCAATTATTTTTACCTCACCTCAAAATTGTGAGACAAACACCTTAAGAATGATGTCCCCCACACACAGTGTGTCTGGGTGGGTATTTCCACTGAGAATTCCTTCTCCTTAATGATAACAACAGAGCAAGTCATGTAACAGCTCATACATAGTTCTTACTTGATCAGAAAAATGTACATGTCTTTACAGCTTTGCCATAACGTATATGTTTAGACTTGTGTCAAGCTCACTTCATTAAACATTTCTTGATAACCAAAAAGATAATTCAGTATAGAAATGAAATGTTTGTACTTTTTGTTATCTTCAGGAACCACCAACTTGTTCCTAGTTGGTTACATGAGGGGAAAAAAAGCATAATATGTAATACAATTTTAGTTAATACAATGAAACATTCAACTTCTTTACAAAACCAAGCATATAAAACCTGCTGGGATAGATACAGTTGACATTTATTAGATGGGCATAGTTTAATGTGTTAGTCACAAGGAACCTTGTGCAAATTAGAGTTAAGTATTTCAAGTGCTAACTTTAATAACACTCTGGAAAGTAGCTGGTGTGCCTCTAAGTTACATTAGACTCATTCTTTATTACATTTTTAATTTTAAAATTTAATCATGAAATCTATCAGCATTGTATCTTAAGCAATTAAATGCATATGAAACCAATAGTCTTAGTAAACACATTAATGATCTTAATGAGCCAATATGTTCCAAGTCAAGCCAGACAGCCAACTGGATCAGAGATGCTCTGCTTCTGGGAGTTCTAAGTGCTACTGAGTAAAATCCTCAGTGGCAGGCTGTGTGCTCCAGGAGCCATTGTGTCTTAGTTGGCTTAGTGTAAATAATGGTCTATGAAAGGATTGAATCCAGGCCAAACTTTCCTTGCAACTCTTTTGCTGTGTTTTCCTTAGTTTCCACATGCAGATAAGAAGGATGCTTGTACAACAGCGATGGCCATGCCACAGAAAAACCAGCAAGGCAGGACTACTGGACTGGTTCTGCTGGTTCACAGATACTTGAAGAAATGACAGCTGAGCTTGGTCACCTCAGTCTATAAATGTGCAACACTTGGAAAATTGAGGTAGGAAGGTCCCAAGCTGGAGGTCAGACTAGAGCGGCACACTCTATCTAAAAGTAAAAAGAAGGAAAAGGCCTAGGGCCTGTGTCCCGACTGGCAGAGATCTTAGAGAAGTTCTCTTTGTATACTTTTTGCTTTTGTTTTGTTGTTTTTCTTTTATCTTCTTAGATCCCAAATACAAGGAGAATAAGACAGTGACATCTCAAGTAAGGACAAAACAGAAGGCATCAAGCACTAAGAAGGAACATTTGTTTTGTTTATCCAGAGCGGTACTTCCATGGAAAGCAATCAAACGAGAACAGTTTTTCTTGAAATGACTGCTTGCAAAAATATGAGGAAGCTTATCTGCAATCAGTAATGTGAAGGCATTCGGGTTGCAGTGGTTTGTGAAGGGAATGATAAAACCCTGTTCATGACAGACCCTAGACTTGGCCATAGGGGCTCATTTTTTAAAAATAATGATGACCAAAGTTATTTGAATTGTGATGATAGCTGGAAAAAAATGTGAGCCTTTTATGTTAAGATAACTTGAAGTATAAGAAAATACTTCACAAAAATATTTATTCTCTATTTCTCCTTTTATCTGATGCTTTCCTACTCTTAAAATTTATTGCATTTGTTTATTTAATCTTTTATTGGATATTTTTACTGGCTAGAGGAGTAAAGGAATGATGTCATCATGCATGTGTTGAGATGAATAGCAGTAATGGGCAAACCTGAAAGACTTGAAGCTCCTCCAGAATGAGCTCCCCGCTGGCAGAGCTGTTGCTAGGAAGGACAACCACCTTCTGTACTGTGCCCCGATCTACATGGGAGAGAGACAAGGAGATGCTGTCAGAATAATGCTAATGAAAGAGCATAGTCCTCAAACAGATTAAATGTCAAGCAATTACTATTTATATCCCATTGAATTTATGTCTAATCCCATATGCTTATATTGCAAATATATACAACTAAAAGGAAAATATGGCAATCTTATATTTTGCCTAGTGTTGAATCACAGCTTTCCAAGAAGCATATTCATGTGTCTTAAGTCAAAGGTGTGAGTCAAGAATCCACATTCACACATGTGTGGGTGCACAATTATAAATAAAATAAATCTGTAAAATAAGTTGTGAGCCAAGTATATATTCTTGAAATATAATAGAAAGTATGAAGTTTGGTCATTAAGAGCATTCCTTATTTCTCCAAGCTAGCATTATAAAATGATACTCCTATTATTCTGTTAACATTTCACCTGTATTGACTTTGTTATCTGAGGAAGTCATAATTGAAATGGTCAGCTATCATAACAGCATAGTCTCTAGTCCTGAAGAATACTGAGTTCAGTTAGGGTAAAACACCTGACTCCCATTGCAACATACAGCCAAAATAAATAAAACACATAAATGAGAAACACAAATAAACTGGCTTGTCTCAGGTATGGATACTCTTTTTAGAATAATCATACTGATACGATTTTACTTATCATTTGGCAATGTTTCTTTTGATGTCCTTAAAATATAGGGAATAGTTTTGAAACTACATGGTCCAAAGTAATGTAAAATAAAAATTTTCTTGTATCACCTAGCCATATTGAATAATAACAATACATGTTAAATAATAACAGTACATAAAATTGTTTTTAGGCTGAGATTATATAATTCAGATTGTTTCATAGAGTCATGTAGACACTTCCATGTATATGATTATTTTGCCTTACCAACTACATGAATTATACATTTAAGAAAACTAGTTGAGATTTAAAAATGAGAAGTTGAAAATTAAGTTGCTCTTAAAAAATTCATAAGCTGGATCATAATATCAGGTTATAAATGCTCTCAGTTGTGACTATGAACTTACAGTTTATGATAATGCACCATCATCAACAGACAACATGGCTTTTTTCAAATTTAGCTGAGCCATGTCCACAGGAAATGTTGTGTGGAAGTGAGCTGTGCAGAACTTTCTAAGAATCATTTTGGTATGGATACTGCAAATTTAAACCTCAGCATCTAAAACTGGTTGTCAGTCTACAACCAAGAGTCATTTTGACGTAAAATATCCTACTCATGTTTACAATTAGTATTTTATGAACCTTACCAAAAGATTCTCAAAAGTTCTTATTTATAAAAATATCATGGCTCACAAAACGGTACAAACTGACAGAACAATTTTAGAAGGAAAGAAAACTCCTAAGAAAGATCTAGAAGAGTGAGACCTGGTGCTTGCTAAACAACTGCTAGACTGTGAGGATGCAGTGTGTGAGAGTTTGACAAAAGAAATGTTTTAAGTTCATCGTATAAGTACAATTCTCTGTTTAAACAAGATGAAACTTATGATAGTTCCACAGCATTGAAGACTCCAGGTGTGATTTACACACTGAAATAATTTTGCTTCTCTGAGAAGCCTCCTGAGAATCAGCCCAGGTGATGATTTGGATATTTTTGTTCTAGAGGATAAGATCAGTAAAAATCTGCAGTAAGAAACCTCTTAGAAATGATATACAAATGTGTCATAATGGAAAATGGATGAATGTGGTCACAGATGTTCCTCATTTTCGAATGACAACACAATCTAGTGGAGACATGTAGAAGAATATCATACAACCACAAATCCTAATCTGAAAACTTTGAGATTATAACAGTCTAAAGAAACGTGTGGTGTTCTTCCTCCCCATCTCTCTCTCTCTCTCGTGTGTGTGTGTGTGTGTGTGTGTGTGTGTGTGTGTGTGTGTATGTCTAGGTCTTTGTGTATTTGTGTATGCATGCGATGCTGCTGTTGAATATGTGAGTCCCTGGTGCTCAAGGTTTAAAGAGATCAGGACAGGAATGAGAGCATCCAATTCGACTGACATCATGTTATGATAAAGGTTTTACTCCTTTCTGGCTCCTTGTAAGGACTGTTAGCATCCTAGCCTTTCTGTGTCAGTATCCTCCACAGAGGATGAGAGACTTTGGATACCCCAGGTACAAGAAGAATTACATTAAAGTGTAGCTTAATTGCAATGTCTCTCAAAGATACAACTTAGCTCTGAAAAGTTCAAATAATTAGGTTGCTTTAGTCATTCCATAATGCATATACATATCAAATTGTAGTGTTTTTTTACATATGCATAATACCTTCTTTTCAATATAAAAGAAACATAGTTGCATGTTCTCAGATGAGTCAGATGCCTCTTAATTTCTTTTTATAATGTGTTAACATACAATGAGGGGAAATTTTTTTATGAATCATCAATCTCTTCAAGAAGGTTTTTGGGAGAGATACTATATTTATTCATTGATAAAATATGAAGGACTACAAAATTAGCTGATAAAATATGGTGAAGAACATGTATTTGACTCACTCAAAATAAAAAGTAGACTATCACTTGTCTTTTGCCTTTCTTATTTTATATTTTTAAATATTTATCAGGTACTAATGAGCATGGAAAATACTTTTACAGTATATCAGGCTGTAGAACTCACTTTAAAATAAAGTAAATTTGGGTTATCTGCCATCCAGTTAAACTCATTGACTTGATAAAAATTATTCAGGTTCTTCTCGGAGTCAGACAGAGATGAAAAGAAAAATAGACATAATACTCAAGTGTTCAGTGTAGAATTTATAGGTTTTTAAGTTATGTGTTCACATTAAAATGTTAATCATTGTGAAGTATACATTCCAGAGCGGTCATAAAGCTCCCTAGTACTGACACCCTCATAAAGCTATCTTTGTACCATTTCATCTGAAGAAGATATCTTCCTTTTTGGGGTGCTCAGAATAGATTTCTTTGGAAGTATGCACTATTATAAATCCTCTCCATGGTTCTTTTGTCTTTGGTGAAAGCCTACAAAGGAATTACAGTGAAGCGGTCTCCCCATGCTTTCTTCAGCTCCACTTGGCTTCTGTGTAAACAGAGTCAATAACTATGTATTTGTAGTAGGTGTTGGTTACTACAGCTTATGTCAAATCATTTTCCCTTCTTATGTTAATAATATCAACAGGCAGCTTTTTGAAACACCGTCTCTCCCATTCTCAGTCTATATAATAAAGGATGCCTTACTCTTCACCAACTCCACGGAAAAAATATCCCATAACAGCCTCCAAGAAGTGGGCAAATAAACAGGTCAGGGCCACAGCAGGAGTCTCCTCCCTCAGGGTATTGAATTCTTCCACAGAGCTGTGCTGAAGTCCTTCCAGCTACCATACAAGAAACCCCCTTTGAGAGGTAGCAACAACACAGAAGGCCGAGCTGAAAGATGCTGCAGTGAAGGTCTGCCCTCTAAATCCCCAAATGGAAGTCTTTGTTGCTTTAATAAGCCTGAGTAAGGTATATGGCCGTGTTGAGCTGAGCTTTGACTAAGAAACAGCAATACAGAAACCATTTAAAACAGTGTCTGGTCCTGTATGTAGGTTATCCTCAGCAGGTAAAGCTTCTTTGCCTCTCTGTATCTCACCTAGTAAACTTGGTCATCATTGCAGCAGTTTTCTTCTGTTGAACCTCAACTTCTTCATCTAGATGGTATAGATAATAGATCCCTAGATAAATTAAATCACTGATGATATGTGTGAGTACCCAAGACAAATCTTAGAAGTGATTGCCGAATGATGTAATTCTATGTATAAAGATAACAGCACATTGATGATTTAATTTCCCTTGTTTATTAAATATCTAAAGAAACTTCCCTAAATAAGCATCCTTTCTTTATTTTTGACTGTCTAGATTTCTTTGAGATGTAATATGTGATCACAGCAATCATTGTTCAAGTGCTCTTCTGTCTTTAACCTAGAGAGCAGCCTGCATGTATTACACAGTAGGTGTTGGAGTTTAAAGCAAGTGATGAAGCATAGCTCATTACTCAGCAGGTCATTGGAGTCAGGATTGGTATTTATCCCCTGGTTGCATTTTAACTGGAGTCCTCAGGTTTCCCTGGAAACAAGCTGTGCTTCCCATTGGAACAGAGGCACACTGCCACCTTAATCAGATCCCGGCCCTCCCCTCTCAGTGGTTACTAACTCATGAAAGAATTCTAGTCAGGGTGGCTTCCTCCATGTGTCACCGACACAATCACAGAGGCACCTATGCTCAGGGAGGTTACAAGTTTGATTTAATGCCCTTTTATCGCCTCTTTAAAAGGCTTCATTTTTTTTTAAGGGACATTGAATTTTATTTTATACCATGCCCTACAAATTGTGCACACAGTTGTGATTCTGAGAGCCTGGTAATCAATAACCATTCACATCAATTAAGAAGCAGTCTTAATTGAGAAAAGACACACAATCCCAAATCACATACTAATCTCTCTCCTTTTTCTCTCTTCAGCCCAGTGACCCAGGATGTCAAACACTGCAGCGTAGTATATGACTTTAAGATCACTGCCATGTAAGTTCTAGTATTTGTTTTTAAAGTCAAACATTATAAAACAATAAACAAATGTGTAAAATGCCCACATTCCCTCATTATACTTTTTAGGGTCAATTCATGGAAGGAACAAAATGGTAAAGCCAAACAAAAGCTGAAAATCACAGGCAAGTGGAGGCTTTGCAGTCATTAAGGAAATGTGATTAGGATTCCATCACCAGCAGTTTAAAAAACTGGATCTAATCAAGTGGCTGCCTCATTGAAAGCCAGGTTAAACATCCATCCCAAGTCATTTTCCTGTTTGAGTAGCAAACCACTGCTGCTTTATTCTTTCATTGCTACTTTTATAATTTGAAAATAAAATGGAAAAACAAGTAGTACTCTCACACACTCCTGGTAGACAATTGAAGAACTGTCTTGTTGACATTCTCATCAGCCTCAGTCACAGGTGCTGACTCTACCATATCCTTGGCCAAAAGTGGCATCTTAAGTGTCTCCATTTAAGGGGACACACTTGGAGTGGTAGTACGCATCAAAGGAAAGTGCACGGTATTTTCCAAAGTTTGCTGACGTGAGAGTTTCTATGGTCAGGTAACTGAATGTACTGAGTGTACCTAAGTTAAAAAGCAGTTCGTTGGAGGAAGATCTTCTCAGGAAGTTAAAATACATCTCTGCATTGTAAGAAAAAGAAATAAAATAGGATTCGTTGGTTTTAAGTTCCACTTGCTGATAGCATTTAATTTTACTCGGTTCCTTAATTCCTCTAGTCATGTTCAGTGACATAAACTTTCAAGCACGTGGACTTCAGATTACCTCAGCCAAAGTCACCTATGAGTTTACCAAAAATGCAGATGTTGTTTCCCATGTTAAATCACAGGAGAAATTTTTAGAAGTACTGCTGATGTATAAGCTTTACTGAGACACATACTCCTGCTCAAATATTTGAGACTCCCCAGTGACAAGCAGTATAATTGTCAATAAATGTATTCAACTTCCTTGTAGTTGTCTATATTGATCAGAGCAGGATCACCAAATCAATTTTGATAGAGATTTATGAAACTTTATTTCCATTTTGTATAAATTAAGCTGAAATAACACATTTGTAATTAATGTATGAAATAACATATGTCCTCTATAATACAGACACTAAGTAAAACTTCTATGAAAAATTATAATCAATAAAATTCAGGTACTTCAAAAATCAGACAGACATGAAATTTCATAAGAATACTCAGTCTTCAAAATTACTGTTAGTGATGTAAGCTGGAGGGGTTGCAAATACTTTTGAAAGAAATCTGAGGTAAGTCTTTCTGAATGTCACTTAACGGCCATTGGCTAATGGAATCAGGGATGCTGGAGAAGTTTCCCACAGTGAACAATGTAAGAATGGTAAACTACATGAAGAACTCTTTCTAATTTAGTTAGTTAATTATGTGCACGTGTGAGTGTTCAGCATGCCCACTTGTCATGTGTGAGTGAGGCAGTCAGAGGACAGGCTGCAGAAGTACATTTTCTCTGATTATCATGTGCTTTATATGACTCGAACTTGGGTCCTCTGGCTTGGACACACAGGCCTTTTCCTACTGACCCATTTTGCCAGACCCAGAGGCAACTCTTTTTGTAGACCATGAGGCACAGGATCCTCACATGCTAACCTTCAGGATCACTCCACTTTCTGCCTGGAGACTATCTCCCAAAAGAGGTTCTGGGAGCGCAAGTGCAGTGTGGATGTCACACCGAGGTGAGGAGCAGATAATGGAATTTGGAGCAGCAGCACCGGGGATGGGCTGTCCTTCAGGGTAGCTGGCAAGATCTGGGTGGGATGAGATGAGGGGGACGGGACTATGAGCTAGTCGGGAGGGTATACTGGAGTTCTGCAGGTGCTGGGAGAGGAGAAGGGAAGCAATGCTGTTGGAATCTAAAATGTTAACCTCACTCAGATCTCACTAACATCTTGATAATACTTGATCTCCGCAAAGACTGAGATTTTCATAGGTCATATATTTGAAAGTTAAGACCTTGTTTAGATCTAGCCTAAAAAAAAAAAAAATCAGTAACCCGACTTAATAAGGCTAAGAAAAGAACTTGCAGCTGGTTTCCTGCAAAACCTGGTTGGTTTACATGAAGCATATAAACCCAGCAACCAGAAGAGCAAGACCTAATACGGTCAAAGTCAAAGCAATACCATGCTCCTCACAATACTGAGTTCTATTAGGAGAAGGTAACAGATCCAGGGTAACAAGGGCTGATGGGGTGCAGCCCATCTGTTGCCCATCCTAAGGGGAACAGCGCCAGCAATGCCTAAGAAAGATTCTGGATACCTCCGACCATACTGAAGACATGCTACACTATTTTCTCTTCCTGTTTTAGGGACCATTAAACCCTGACTAACTAAACAAACACACAAGCAACAACACTTATTCAGGATTCAGTGACAGTAAAACATGATCTGCACCCCTCCCCTTGGAAATAGCCAAACTTCTCTATTTGCAATAGCTGACCCTATAAGACAAATATGCATTTCTAGCATAACAACTTGCTTGTGAGTTGAGGATCACACTCCATTTTTATTATGAGACCATTTGCTAACTCTATACACAGCCCTAAATTTCAAGCATTGTAATATTTTTGTCTATTTAAAAATCTCTTATGGTGATAAAATCTGTCCTTGAACCAATTTATTATAAAGCCTGACCTGTATGGATGTGAAGTTGTTTACTTTGCTTGGGTTGAAGATTTCTATGTAGAAAATAGTACTCTGTGCTATTACAAGGTATGGTCAAGGCCTTGCAAGACATCTCATATATGTGTACATTGATATTTCCTCTTCCAAATTTTCTGAATTTTAAAGTACATTCTGAGGGAGTAGGGGTTTAAATAGATTGCTAGTAGGCAGACATGTCAAGAGAGAGACCACACACAGGTAATAAAAATAGTGCACTTTCCAGCTTCTGCCTCATATTTCTGACCCGAGAAAAAGGCCTAAAGGTCTGGAGGGCTTTATATCATGTCAGTAGGCCTTTCTTGCCAATGGGCCAGTTTGCTAAGTTCAAGACTGGACCAGGATATGCTTACCTCCAAATTATGACCCTATCATCCTTCCTGTCTTGTTCAAACTGAACAACCCTAAGTTAGGGAGAAAAGACCCATGTAAAGAACCTTCAAACCCCCAGCCCACAGAAGAGTCCGGATCTCAGACTTCACAGGGCTCAGTGTGCTTGAAAGGGCTTTTCTCTCAGCGTGCCTTGCTCCCTCTTTGTTTCTTACTCTCTTTCTGTGCCCTCTGTGCTTTTCTGACTCTGTCTGTCTGTCTGTCTCTCTCTCTCTCTCTCTCTCTTTCTGTCTGTGTACGTGTGTATGTTTCCACTACCCTCATAAAAGCATTTTTACCAGCTGATTCTGTCTGCTGTGTCTGATACGTACCCTGAGAGTTTCCCAGCCTTTTAATTCTTTAAATGCCAGAAAAGAGAAGCCAGATTGAGAAGCCTAGATGTTAGCAGTTTGGTTTAAAATAAGGGATGGTAAACTACAATTTATTTTTCTTCTTTTATAAACAGCTTTTTACAATAAACATTTTCAACTTAAACAAAATTTTTAAAAAATTAAGAGATTGATTCAAGTAAAACTATAAAGTAAAATCATGTCATGCTTTAAAGTAAACAGTTTGTAAATCCCCAGCAGAAGAGTGGCTTAAGGTACCCTGCTAACTAAAGACACCACAGTTGTGTTCCTATCAGCAGTTGTTAGAAGGGATGCTTCACACAATGGTGTCCTGTGATGAGCACAGCTCTACCCTGTAACGGGCGGGCGGGCGTTTGCAGTAAGCACTGGGTGGTGAAGGAGCTGCTTGCCCCAAGTGGCATGGTTAACAGCGCATCCAGAACTGCTTCCCGGTAAATCATGTCCCTACACATGCAATCCAAAATTGTGACCCGTAAATTTCCCTTTGTCTATAAAATATGGGTATTGCAATTTCCTTACACAGCTGACAGGCTGCTCAAGATCAAAGGAGACAAGCTGTGTGAACATTCCCTTTAAACTCAGAGACTGTTCTGAGCTTACTTTCCTTGGCCACTTCCTACTAGTCTCCACGTGTGACAACACCACCCAAGCTTCCCATAAAACCAGCGCTTTGCTCTGTAATTTCCAAATGCCACCAGCAGCTCTAGCTGGGATTTGTCATGAAAGTTATTTTCTCTCTCTCTCTCTCTCTCTCTCTCTCTCTCTCTCTCTCTCTCTCTCTTTAAATCTTCCTCTTGCTCTCTTCTCTTTCTTTCCTTTGTTCTCTTCTGTTCTCTTCTCCTCTCTTGCCCTTCGCTTTATTTTCATGTCTCCACCCTTGCTTCCCCTGCCTCTTTTGCCTGGTGCTGAGCATCTATAACTAGCTTGGGGGTGAGATGGAACAGATGGATCTTCAAAGCTCTCTGGTCACTATTCTAGCCATTTAGTGATTTTTGAATTCAGTGAGAGACTGTCTCACATAAAAAGTGTGATAGAGGACAATACTTGACATCTACATCTGGTGCACACACAAGCACACACATATACCTTACACACATATGCACACATTAAAAAACAAAACAAAAAACAAACAGCTTCAAGTTTATAATGCAGCCATACTATGTATGGTTCTTCTGTTCCTGTGCAGGATGCAACAATAAATTTCAAACACAGAGCTGTGCTCAGCCTTTCTACTTACTCAGGGAAAGAACTACTCTTCTGAAATTAATGAATTGTATGATCATGGATCAACCTCTTCTCCAGCACCATTTTCATCATATGATGAGCTCTTCTGCTTAGCTTTGAAGCTCAAATCATTTGGTCCAAATGGCTTGGAACATCCTTGCATCTGGATTTTCAGATAAGGAAGCTCATTCCCCTGTGGTCACATCCAGACCCACCATTAGCTTGTCCTTGTTAGCCTTTCCCTTCCCTCTGGATACATCCACACACATGAAGAGGATATGCTTTTCTCAATGCCCCTAGTACATAGAGAGATAGTATAATATGGGAAGCAGCAGCATGTAACAAGGACATTCAAATATAATGATCTTGTCTGTTGCTTCT
Source organism: Onychomys torridus (assembly GCF_903995425.1). NCBI lineage: Eukaryota > Metazoa > Chordata > Mammalia > Rodentia > Cricetidae > Onychomys > Onychomys torridus. The sequence goes on along the minus strand of NC_050445.1, from coordinate 76,556,176 downwards.
TCCTGCCCGCCCTGTCTTTCTCAAGGTCACTTCCTTTTATTGCATGCTTATTTCATGAATAGTCCTCACTCTTACTAGAAACTACTTCAAGGAACTTTCAGAGTTAAACCCTTATCACTATAGTTCCCTAGGCTGGCCTCCTCACTGTCAAGGACTCATCTAACACACACTTGGCTAATGAGGCTCCTCTCCTATCTCTAGCACAGCACTCTCGGCTGAAGTACATTTGTAGTAACACCCTCTTTGGCTTATCCATCTGGAGAGTCCACCAAAACTTCAATCCAATGTGATATACAGACTTTAGCTTTAGTTCAAAGCTGTTTCCAATGGCACTGCAATCCTAAATAAGCCATTCAGTTCATCAAATTCTTAGTTCATACACTTAGAAAGGGAATGAGAATTTCATTTTGCTGTGTTATTTTAATGAAACACTGAAATTTATAATATAAATTAAGTATATATTATATTGTAAATTAAACTTTATATCTGCACTTTTGATGAAAATAGCCACTGTTTTTCATAATAGATGCATAATAGATCAAAGAAAAGGCATATTTTCTAATATTCATGCTAATACATATAAACCATATGATATTCCTTCTAATATATATAAAAACCATACAATCAATAATATATATATATATATATATATATATATATATATATATATATTATGACAACAGCAAATTTGTTATCATCTCATCTCTTCCTCTTTATAATTCTTGATCCAGATAATCCCTTTGAATCTTCAACTTCCAATTCCTATTTTATATGGGCATCATTTCCTCCCTTTGATATACAAATGCTATCTTTCTTTTGGCCATTTTAATGTACTTTCTTCATTAGTATCACAGGGTAGATGAGATGGCTGAGTTGGGTAAGGGCAACAGCCCACCTGAGCTGGTTTCCACATGGTGAAAGGGACAACCTCCCAAATCTCTTCTCTGCCCTCCCCATCCATGCCATTTCATGAAAGCACATGTATACATGCATGCATGCATTCAAAGTAAACATAAAACAAAAATGCTTTAAAATGAATATAAATGTGGCTGTCATATTCTAAGTTAATTCCTGATAAGGCACAACAAGGAAATGTGATTTGCTTGAAGGCAATAGTGAAATGCAAGCCGATAGGACCTCAGTGTCATAGTTGTGCTGTGTTTTATGATACTCAGTTAACAGATTAAGAACGTGATTCTGCCAGCCTTAGAGTAACCAAGTGCTGTGATGACAAGGCACTGCCGTGGTTTCTTACTGCACTGCCACTCAGCAATTGAGAAAGAAGAGTCATCTGAAATGTGGTGTTACCCTATGCATTAGTTAGTTAGTTAGTGCTGACTTCCCTTTCAGAGTGTAAAAACAGAAAATGTGATTAATATTATTTCTAAGTTCTTTATATTTACCAGTTAAGCTGGACCTCAAAAGCTGATTGAATTAGTTTTAAATTGCTACATAAATAATTGTTAGTGATTTAGTGTTTTTGAATAACACCCACTGTTCCTCTTAGTATTGTGGGGACTAGAAATTCAACATGGGTCTCAGAATGCAAAAATCAATATTTTGAGCATCACAATGTACGTTCTAGGGAAAACTGGTTTTCTGTGGTTTAAAAATTTTAGAGACTTCTTATCTTCCTCCACATATGATTGCCTTCTTCCATCTGAGGGACATTCTGACATTGCTTTCATTTTCTGACTACAGCAAAGACAAAGCAGCTTCTTTTTTTTTTTTTTTTTTATGAGCTACATGTTTGTGTTGCGCACATCCACACAGTTCAGAAAAATGCCCCTTTCTCAAGGTCAGAAACATTAAACACACCTGGGAGAGCCTTTTGCCAGTTAAGTACCATATTTCCAGTTCCAGGAACTATAAGAAAGATATTTGAATGCTCAGTATTCTGCTACTACATCAGTGGAAAACTAAACCAAGCATACATGTAAATAGCACACTGTTAATGCCACATACTTAGCTCAGAAGTTCTGCCTTAAAACTTTTCTATTCTAATTTCTCTTGAGTTTCACGCTGTAAATAAAATACTTCCTCTAATAAAATCTAAAATTTAAGCTGTTCCCTGTGCAATCATTTTTTTTTTCCAGAACTAGTCTCCATACAACCAATCACCACAAACAGCCAGTTGTAGTAGGAATCTTAATAGATCTTATTAATAAAATCAAATCTGAGGTCAGTTATTGGGGTGAATGCTGGAAGATAAGAGAAGCAGAACAAGCCACAGCTATCTCACCTTCAGGTGATCCTGTTTCCTCAGGCTGGAAGCTTCTGAGTCCTCCTCCACATGAATCTCAGCTGAACTGTGCTGCTCCAAAGCCTGAATGCTAAACCAGCCAAATGCTTAACTAACTCTGGTGCCTGGTTTTCTCGCCTTACATATCTTTCCACTTTCTGCGTCACTCCCTGGGATTAAAGGCTGGGTTTCTGGGATTAAAGTCCAGTGTCACCATGCCTAGCTGTTTCTAAAGTGGCCTTGAACACACAGAGATCCGTCTAGCTCTACCTCCCAAGTGCTGGGATTAAAGGCGTGCACCACCACCGCCCAACTTCTGCTATGGCTTACTCTTCCCATTTTCTAGCCACCATTTGTGGCTCTGTATCTAGTGGCTGTCTGTTCTCTGACCTCAGATAAGTTTATTTCGGGGAACACACAATATTTTGGGGGAACACAATACCACAGCCAGTTAGTGGTCTATGGGGAGTCCCAGGAGGCCCAGCCTGGGGAGCAGAAGGCTGTGCATTCTTCTCTAAGGACAGGGGCTGCCAGGGCTGTCACCAGGAAGCTGGCAGTACTGTAAGAACAAAACCTAGCGCAGTGATTTACGCCTCACACTTAGACAACAGACTTCAGAAATCAGCATTGGAAGGGTCAAAAACATCTTTCTAGTCCTATGAGAAGAGGACTGAACAAAGACAATCAGTGATGGGGTTTGACTAAAGCCGTCCTCTTAAGAGTAAGAAAAATGTTGTGATAGAGTGGAAAGTGGGCCAACCTTACGGAGCAAAGCACTCTGCCTCTTGCTGAGAGCACTATACACTTGCATAGTCAGAAACCCTTCAATGTATCAATCCATTGTATAAAATCCATTTGAATTAAACAAGAAGCATATCAGGGTTTCCTATGTGTCTTGATGAATGTGTCAGACATTTTGGATACAGGTATAATTTCAATTCTAAAAAACCAATAAAATCTGTAAATGTAGGGATATTCCAAAACCTCTGGTGAAGTCATTCCAAAAACTCAGGTGAAGCCCTATTTTCTCATGTAACCATCCCTTGTCACAAAAAGTGTGTACTTCATGTCAGAATGGACTATAACTGGAAAGAAGGCATCAAACTTACAGGTTAAATTTTACAACAGTTAGTCTATACACAAAACTTCAGTCTGCTTCATCGAAATGTCTTTGACATTGTCTTTGTCTTCTCTGTCACCTCGTTAGACATGTCTGGCTCACATGTAGGACCTGTTGACAATGTTTAGATGAGGTGAAGTGTGTGATAGTGTTCTCACAAAGGAATGCCAGAGCCATGTCCTGTCAACTCATCAAAACATCCGTTTGACACGTGTGGATCAAACATGCTATTCAAAGTCAAATGAGAAAATGAAAATGAAATTAACTTCAGTATAAGAAAAATATAAATGAACTATGCTAAATAAAGTAGGAATTTGAATAGAAATGTTTAGAATATGAAATTGGTTTGCAGGAATCTGCATTCTGAATATGTTATAGTCAATATAGAAATAAATGACTTTACATGATCTAGAACCAGTGATAGATAATACATGAAACCCATTCTCTCATTCAGCCAAATAATTCCTCCAGAGCAGCTACTCTGAGTGATATATAGGAACCAGGTTTAACTAATACCAGATCAAGTCTCCTGAACCCATGAGGCCTACTTTCTTGATGTTTTGGTTATGAGACCAGCCTTTAACAGCTGAGGCATCTCTCCAGCCCTATGGAGCCTACCTACCTTCTTTTTGTTTCTTTGTTGTTCTATTCTTCTCTTGTGTGTTATATCCTGACCTCAGTTTCCCTTCCCTCCACTCTTCCTAGTCCCTTGCCCTCTCCTGCTCTCCTCTCCCCCAGATCCACTCTTTGTTTTCCTTCAGAAAAAGAGCAGGCCTTCCAGGGATATCAACTAAACACAACGTAACAAGTTACAATAAGACTAGGCACACACCCTCATATCAAGGCTGCATGCAGTAGGCAACCCAGGAGGAGAGAAAGTTTCCCAAGATCATGCAAAAGAATCAGAGACATCCCCCACTGCCACTGTTAGGAATCTCACAAGAAAACCAAGCTAAACCACTGCAGCATGTATGAAGAGGACCTAGCTCAGACCCATACAGGGTCCTTGACTATGGCTTCAGTCTCTGTGAGTTCCTATGACCCCAGCTTAGTTAATTCTGTGGGCTGTCCTCTTGTCCTTGTCTCCTTTGGCTCCTACAATCTTTCCTCTCCATTTTCCTCTGGATTGCCCAGGCCTGCCTAATGTTTGGGTGTGGGTCTCTGTATCTGTTTCCATCAGCTACTGGATGAAGCCTCTCTAACAAAGATTATGCTAGGCTGTCGTCTATGAATATAGCAGAATTATCATTAGGAATCATTTCATTGACTTTTTGTTTGTTTGTTTGCTAGTCCTGTTTGGTTCTACCCTAGATATCTATTTTTTTGCTCTTGGCACTCCAGGAAGTTTCAGGGGTGGGCTCAATCTCCTGGCATGGGCATCAAACTGGACCAGTCATTGGTTGGCTACTCCTACACATTCTGTGCCACCATTGCCCCAGCACATCTTGCAGGCAGGATGGATTGTAGGTCAAAGGCTTTGTGGCTGGGTTGGTGTCCCAGACCCACCACTGGAAGCCTTGCCTGGTTACAGAAGATGGCCGGTTCAGGAAACCTACATACATTCTTATAATTACTCTTGGGGTTACTCAGAGAATATTATGAGGGTTAGATGAAATTACTCATATACCCAGCAAAAGCAAACATCATTGTAATAATAATAAAATATTTCAGAAATCATAGTATTTATTTACTTACTGAAATACAATGATAAGCAATGTGTATTATAAGCAGTCTAAATGATAATTATATGAGATTTCTGCCTTTCAAAGAACATATTTCCAAGGAATAGCTTATTAGAAGATATTCCATTGTTTGAGACAATTATTTTCAGAGATTAAAAATATATTTTGGTTTTAGTAAATTATCATTTCATTGTATAATTTATTTTCTATTATTTTAAATAGATTTGTGTGTGTGTGTGTGTGTGTGTGTGTGTGTGTGTGTGTGTGTAATATGAGAGTGTGTGCATGTATGTGGGCTTGCATGTGTATGAATGAGTGCTGGCAAGTATGCCCTGGTTCTTGTGTGGAGGTCAGTCAATAAACAAAACCACTTTCATTTAGACATTCTCTCTTCTTGTTTACTGCTGGTATGTTACACTAACTGGCCTACAGACTGCCAAGGAGTGCCCTGTTTCCACATCCTGTCTCCCCATGGGCATGCTGGGATGGCAGATTCATGTGCTACTGCCTCTGGCTTTTAAGTGGGTTCTGCAGATTCACACTCAACTTGTCGAGTTTATATACTAAGTCTATACCCACTGCGTCAAGTCCGCATCTTACAAGGCACAGTTCATGGGAGAGCACTTGTCTTTGGATAGAGGATAGTTTTCTGATTTCTCTTTAATACTCCCCTCTTTGCTACTCTTCACATGATAAAGCAGCCATGGCAACATGGATTATCATCTTCCTCCCCTCAGTTCAGGCATAGTTCCACTGTGTTCCATCACTCCTGACTTCTGTGAAAATCCCTGCAGAACTGATGATAAACTCTCAGAAATTTGCAGATCCTGTCCTGGCAGGAAGTGACCCTTATAGTCATAAAACCCAAGTGATTTTAAAGAGATTTGTTCTCCATTCCTAAATGAGGGAGAAATGTGTACATCATCCTTAGAGGATTTTCATGAGTAGTTCTCAAATGATGGTAGTTTTTTTCCCAAATCAAACACATTTCTGCAGCTATCAAATTTTGCATGAGTGTTTTAGAGAGTTCTTTAAAAACTCAGAATTCCTGGCATAGCAGCTCATTCAGGATGCCATTTCAAGAGCAGCAACTGCCAACACCTCTAGTTATGAAGGAAGCAGTTATTCTCCAGTGTTGCCAGATATGCATTTTCAGTCTCTGCTCACACATGTGGCACACACTTCAGAATTCTGCATACTGGGGAGACTTCCTGGAGCCAATACTCCTACTAAGTACTCATCCAGTTAAACAGAAGCTAATTAGAAGCATGAAATGGTAAAGTCCATAAAACAGTTGTGGTGGAGGACCACTCACACTGAACCTACCTTAAAAAACCACAACACTATTAATCATCCTAAATCTTTAACACCCATTCACAAGAACACTTACCCTTTCATCAAAAATCACGTTATTCTGATTCACATGTAGTGCTAAAAATGTGGACTTGACAGAATGTGTCTGGACCTCACCCAGACACTAAAATATTTTCATAACTCCAGAAGCAAAGGGAAAAGAAAAGAGGCTAAAATCTCTTGACTCTGTAATAGAGTCTGCTCTGGGCCAATGACCTGGATATAAGTGGTAGATGGCAAAGTTAAAAGAGAAATATTAATCCCATGATAGCTTTTGCCTGCATGTTAAAACCTTCCTAAAGAATAAGAAGAAAATGTATATTAGTGATTAAAACAAATAGTTGATTTTATATGCACACAAAATGAGGTTTTTAAGGGGTAGTAGCAGGAATTATATGAAAATAATTAAGTAGTGTCAGCTTAAATGTTAACAAAATAGCATGTAATATATATAAGAAAATTTTATTTGGGGAAACATGAATACCTATACAGCCTCCATGGACTAGAAAATAGCTTCTTTAACTTTATAAAATTTCTATATTTATCAACCTAAATAAGCAGAAGTAATATCTTTCTGTAAAAGACCAAGGGATCTATGTAGGCTTTGCTGGCTGAAGAGATCTCTGTCTGTCTCCTTCTTGTCTGACCCTCTTTATTCTCCCTTCCTACACTCGTGTCTTGCTGCTCTCTGCCTTTTACTTACTTATGCTTCGAACTTCATGGCACATAAAGGAAAACTTAATCTTAGCTTTTGTAATTTGGGCTGTGAGCTTTAGCCTTTAAATCATGAGCCACCTCTTTGGCCTGATAATTTACTTGGCTATCTAGTGATCAGGTTAGAAGATTAGATCATCAGCATCTAAGACTCAATTAAATTCTATAATGATAATGAGTTGTTATAATAGATATCAGGCTTTGAGGTCACATAACCAAATTGGTCTGTGAGCTACACTTTCATTCACAATATTCACATTGGGTACACTTACATAATTACATAGTATCCTATTTGAATTCCAATGACCTGTCACATCAGTTATCTCTATGGAAACTTCCTTGACAACTGCTGCTTTCATTGAATTCCCTTGAAGGTTTCAAGATAGCAGAGAAGAAGGGAAACCATGACAATAGCTTTCTCTGTTGTCACCATAATTGGTGAACCATTATTCATCCATGACAGTGGAAATACTCTCCTATATTTACAAATTTGTCAACATCTAAAAAAAATTGATATTCTCCAACTTACATACAGAATTAGTCATGCATAGGGCAATGGTGCATGATTCTCCCAAAGGCCATTTCAGAAAAAGTTAAATGGTGTTCTGATAATGATATAGAGAGTATCTTTTTCAAAGAAATTTCATTTTATATCAGTGTACTAGTAATTCCAGTTTCATGTTGTTGAAACATTTGTTCAGAAATTATAGTGCAATCTAGTGGGACAATATGGACAAGGGTCAGTGGTTAAGTCAGTGACCACCTTTCCAGAAAGATGCTGTGGGCAGAGGCCTTGCCACAACATGCACTTTCCTACTTGGACCGAATCCTTAAGACACTCATGAGGTTTTTGCAAGCAATCATTAGCGAAGCCTCCACTACAATTAAAAGCCTTTGCCCAAAGACAGCTTTTGAAACAACACATGTATTTACATACACATACAAAAAATTCATGTCAAGGTGCCAGAACTACTGTGGGAAGAAGAGCTGAAGCATCTTTGCAGAACTATGCTACTTGCTGTCTTCTATTTAAGTAAACATTACTAAACATTTTTAAAAGACTAAAATTTTATCCATGAAATCTACATACATCATATAGATTTTCAAAAGGAAGCAACCTCACAGTGACATCAACATCTACCTTCTAAACAGGCTTCAAGTCAAGCAAGCAGAAAACAATCACCTAGCTAACACAAGACACTGAGAAAAGTGGGACTCTGAATTGCCACTTTCTTTCAAGAAATACAGGGTTTTTTTCAATGCAAACTCCACCTTGAGCGTTCTGTTGATTTAAATACAACTCTTTGTAGTAGTTTCAGGAATCATCTATGAAAGCATATGTACATGCAATTGAAGACTGTCTTTTGGGGGCATGCATGAATTAATTTTATTGCCTGCGTAACAGTGGATACACTCACGCTTTTAAGTTCAGCCTGACAAATATTTATTGGGCTATCAAAACCCTGTGATATGCCTATAGAGAAATTATAGACTACAAAGAGATCAAAGCATGAGAAGAATGTACCACAGTGAATAAAATATGGGGGAGTGTATAAGTATTAGAAAGTTTTGGAAGAGTATAAATGGAGTTTGCACAAAAGTGTTCGAAATGCTAATTCAACTATTGACTTGCCAAGGATTAATGACACACTTTGTAAATGCATTTGCACATGATACATAATTAAAGCAAAGCAAATAAACAAGGTGGTCAAAAGAATGTATATGAATAGGAGGACATGGAAAAAACCTGCAGATATACCAACATACAGGAAGAATGAGGAGAACTGTATGACACATGGCTGAACCAACAGACAAAGAGAGATTCTGAAATGCCACATGATACAAAAGCAGGGAGGTAGGTTAGTGTTTAATAGGATAAGAACATTCAAGGCCCTGGTGAAATCTGCAGGGAAATAGAATTGGCAGTGGTGAATACCATGTTCTGTGTGTGGAAGAAGCTTCCTAAATCAAAGTTGGTATAGGATAAAATGAAAGAATCTAGGGATTAGGATTATAACTGGCAACAAAAGTCCTGGAGAAGGCAGGATAGTCAAGATATAAGGAATGATTAGATCAGGAAGGAAGGATTTTATGCTTCAGAAGTCAGGCAAGTGAAGTGGGAGCAGGGAAAACCCAGGTTCTTCCAGGCATGCCAAAAAATACATTTTAGAGGATTCTCTGTCTCTAGGATTTCAAACAAAAGTTATGTGTGAATGAAAGCTCCAGATCCGAGGTTTTAGCTGCAAAAAGGGATAAAATAAGAACTTCATGAGAAGAGCAGGCTGGAAGTTTTATTTAGCCAAGAAAAAGTAACCACATTTTGAAGCTGATTGAAATCTGAGTGCATCTCCTTCGACTGAGGGGACGTACCCCACAACTGCCACATTTTACAGTGGCTTTCACAGGCCTGCTTTCTATTGTTTCCTTAATTAGAAGACACACCGAGTACTTCATGGAGTCGTTTTTACATTCTAGAAGGACAGCTGATGAGATCTGTATCACTGCCTGCAAGGCAGTAAGTGTGTGGAGTTTTCCTGCTTAGACAATATGGAGGAACCTAGCAGACACTGTATAAATGAAGTCAAGCAAGAATGGAATTTGTAATCAGCCCAGCAGGCAAGGCTCCTTTCTCTCTTCTAGTGATTTGCAAACACAGAGTGCATTAGAAGCAGCAGAAGGGCTTGCTACCATACAGATGGCTGGGCTTCAGATCGGGCTTTCTAGAAGGAGGGGCTACAAATATATTTCTAACAAGGTCTGGGTGGTACTGATCTTGCTGGTCTGGCGACCACACTGTGAGAGCCAGTGCTATCAAACACTTTAAACTCACTGTCCCCAGTAAAACAGGCCTCTGGAAATAAGACTGTTTTTATTGAATTTCTGGTAAGAGAAATTCAATTTAGGAGTTGCGGGCTCTATTAACATAGTAACTATGATATTTTCTAAATAGCTCTCTATACTTAAGTCCACTTGCCAATGTTACAGAACGTTTCATCTATCACTATCACTCTAGAAAATAACTCCAAATATTGATTAATAAGTCACCGACTCTGCTTTACTTCAGAGGAACTTCATATTTAAAACTTCCTTCTAGTCCCCAATTTAGCTGATTATTTTTCTTTCTCACTTTAATATGGATAAGGAACTGTTTTGGATGCTTTGAATATATGAACTTCAGTTGTTTCTCACAACCACATAAGTAATTTATTTTATTAACTCCATTTACAGTTGTGAAATATGAGGCAGGGGGAGGTTGAAGCCCCCACTAATGGCTAAACAAAAGGAAACATTGGTATCCTTTTAGGCTCAATATTTTGGTGTTATCTTTTTACCTAAATTACTGAGCATTCCGTACAGTACACCATGAGCATGAACACCTACCTGTCCCTAGAAACAGGACATGGTATCGTCCGTCGGCAGCATTCACACGGTCCACAGCTATCTTGGTATACTTGTAATCAGTGCCTATTCGGACGAGTAGGGGCCTTCTGTGGATGGGGTAGATGGCATTGTACATGAGAGGATGGTTCCTAATAAACGTGACAACATCATCGGGGAAGTCCTTGGTGGTCCTCATATTGGGTGTGAATGCCCCTCCTGGACACTGAAAAACAAAAAGAAAAGAAAAGAAATTAATAAAATGCTTTCTTTGTCTTAATTACAATCATTTTCAAAAGTCTTAAAAAGTTTTAAGTACATTGGAGATTCAATGAGAAGAAAATGAATATGCTGATCCTATAGATAGATCACTATCTATGGAAAGTTAATACAGGAGATGCATTTAATTAGATAACTGAATGACATATCTCCTTATTCTAGAGTGTTTTCACAAAGGGGCTGATGTACCTTTGAACATGCTCCAACTTTTTCCTCTTTTCATCCATTTCCTATTCTGTACCAGGAAGTTTACTGCTAGCAAAAACACTCATGGAAACAATCCAATGCTGTTATGGCTTTAAAACAGATTAAATGGCCATTATCACATTCAGTTAGAATTCTAATTTAAAGAGTCTCTTTCCATAGGCTCTTCTTTCCCTGAAGTTAAAGCCCAGCTCAGTGTGGGGGATGAGCTCTGATAACTCCCCTCTGGAAGAGTCCAATAGCTTTAGAGCAAAACACCAGCAGCTTAGGATGGCTTACCAGCTCCTATCTGCAGAGTCAAGCTTGTAGTTAGTGCTATCCCTGAGTGTCAGGAACAATCATTTGTAGGTCTCGGCATGTGCAGTTGCCCATCTGACTTCCTCTGCTACAGGCCCTGGCTTCCTGTTTCCTCATTCAGTTCTCAGCTGAAAAGTTACTTCCTCCAGTGTGATCACATCGGAAAACTGCTCTTTCCCCACCTCTCCTCTGTCTCTGTGGCTGGGATTCCCTTCACAGCCCTTTATGAAACAGTACTTTACATACAGATTCTTTCATCTTTACTGCATGTTTGTTGCCTAGGTTAACTGTGTTAGTAAGAAGTGCCTATTTTGCCTATTATTTTATCATATAGCAAAACTGGCAGTAGTTGATGTCTGGTAAATGTAGTTGAGGGAGTGATTATAGTGATTATAGGCCTGAAATTAGTGTAAGGATCAGATGAAATGAGAGATTTGCTTCTATCCCGAAGAGGAATCATTAGAGCCTCAAGGTGTCAGGGCAGATAGAAAGTAGCAATGACATCAGGAAAACAGACAACTAGAAAGCTTCCACAGTTCTGGAAGGAGAACCAAGAGAACTTCTGAGGAGGAAGGTAAAACGGAACCGCTGAAGCTTGGAGCTCAAATTCACTCACTAATAGCACCTGAGTGCTAAGTCCTGTGAACCAAATGGTCTCATACAATATATCAGCATGTACAAACAGTGTGTGCCTAAATTTATTAAATACTTTATAATATTACTCTCAGAAACAAAAATAAGTTCCATGTTTTTCTGTAAATAAAATGCTTCTGCTTTATTTAGACTTTATTTATTTAGACTTTAAGGGAGTTTTGTATAAAACAAACAAAGCCAAATTGCTGTTTTTACCATCTGGACTGTGCAATAAGGACTGTGACCCACTAGAAAGTTATGCTTCAAACAAAGCTGATAATGAACTCTCATAATCAACTCTTTATTCCCTTGAGGAATATAGGGTGAACATTGTGAGATTTTAACAGAAGATAGAAGTGGGGAATTTTGTGTGAAATCTGTCAAATCTTTACTGCCAATTTTGTTAAGAAAGAGAAACAACATTGGAAACTAAGCAATATGTGTCATCCTCTATGTTGAATCCTTACTATATCTGGATAGTGACATCAGTGCCTTTGGGTCAGCATGGACAGACACACATTTGCACAAACCTCTCAGCAAAATACAAATGCAAACCCATTATCATGAATTTAAGTTTTATGTCAAGACCAATTTAGCCAAGAACTTTTTTATAGGACACACACACACACACACACACACACACACACACACACACACGTATCCTCTTTTTAGAGAAAAGCACCAAGAACAATTAAATGACTGACAGAATAAATAATAAAAGACAGCCTGTCACTGGATATTCCCATGACTTGGGAATATGACTTCATTATAAGGAAAAGCATTATATTTAAATATTTCTGTTTATAAATTTCTCCAAAATGAAGACCAAATGGGGACAAAGAATTTAATTTGAGGTTGTTCAAAGCTGACAGTTGTGTTCCATACTTCTTCAAAGTGTGGGTTATGGGTGTTTTCAGCCCTCATTTTTCACACAAAGTGGAAAAAGCATGCTGCCCACTGAATGAAAACATGGAAAGAACAATGCAAGGGCAATTTCAGCAACTTCAGATGCTCTGAAGACACCACTAATTATGGCTTGCTATGTTGATCCATCTCTGTAAGTGTTTGTAAGCGTTCTCGTTGGTACATGCTAAAGAAGTGCAAAGTTAACTTACATTTCTAGGCAATTTATATAGTTCCTAGTCAGTTTGGTAGTTTGATGTGTGATTACCTTTAAAAACTATTTCTTTTATTTTTGAGATTATAATATAATTACATGGTTTACTCCTCCCCCTTTCCTCCTTCCAAGCTCTCCCACATATTTCTTCTTGCTTTCTTTCAAATTCGTGGCTTCTTTTCTCATTAAATACTCACTTATATACATATATGTGATGACCTTGTTAAACTATCAGAGCCCTAGTTAGAAGTTTTACTTAAAGATGAAAATCTTAATTGAAGCTTTGTTAGAGCTGCTCAAAATCATGCTGGTTAAATACATAACACAAACCAGTATTTAAAAAATATATTTTTATTATTGGTGGTGGTGGTGATATTCGGGAGTGTGTGTGTGTGTGTGTGTGTGTGTGTGTGTGTGTGTGTGTGTGTGTTTCAAGGACAGCTTTGTGGAGTCAGTTCTCTGTTTCCATTTCTACAAAGGTTCCAGGAATCGAATTCAGGTCATAAGGCTTGCTTAGCAAGTTCCTTTATCTGTAAGCTATCTTGCCAGCCCCAAACTAGGGATCTTTACATTTCTTCCCTCAGCAACTCCTCTCACACTTTTGTTATGTATATACAATGTACTCCTGCCTTAGAAATAAGTCTCCTCATATGACATCATTTTCAAATTTAGAAAAGAAGTAATCCTGATTATGAATCATTCTGCTGATTCATGCCACAGGATTTATAGTCAAGACAAACTGAGTTGTAAAAATGGTAACAAGATAAAACGTTGACTTCCCCACTCAGTATGTACTAGTGATTTTCCTCATTGTAAACCTGGCCAGGACATTTAGTTGTGTGTGACACCTCTTTCATCATCATCTGGTACAGGGAAGCATGTATATTGGGACCTTGGGATAATATAAACCATATTTTATTCTAGAAATTTCAGCAGTTCAAATTTCACTCCGAGGCCTTTTATCTCTTCAGAGTTGATTATTGTTCAGACAAATAGACACGTGTTCAAGTTTAGCTATTTAATTAGACATAAGGGTCTGTAAATTAGACTTGAATCATTGCTGTAATATATACCCAACCGCCTGTTACTGGAGGGACCATAGAGCCTAAGGGGTAACCTCCTACTGTGATATTTTCCTAGAGCAATAGAATTTCTAACTGCACTGTAAATATGTATCTTTATACCTATAGATAAATGTCGCTTTCACTCCTCATCAATGAAGCTTCTTTTAGCTGCAAATGGAGACTATTATGGAGAATCACAATTGGTTAAAATGCACATAGGTGACTGTGAGGTATCCAATCCAAGTCAGCATACATCTATCTACAATATAACCCCTACACCTAAGAATGGAAAAACCTTAGAAGAAGGGGTAAAAGTTTGAATGAGAACATATTACTAGCTGGTGTCCCCTAGACATGACCAGATAGCTGCTCCATGGGATACCAGCAGAAGAAAAGACCTGCCTAGGGCTGGAGAGATGGCTCAGAGGTTAAGAGCACTGACTGTTCTTCCAGAGGGCTTGAGTTCAATTCCTACCAATGACATGGTGGCTCACAACCATCAATAATGAGATCTGGTACAGGCTGAACACTGTACACATAATAAATTTTAGAAAAAAGACCTGCCTATTGAATACCAGTTCACATGCCAACATGAATGTGGACATTTCACAAGGTCCCACCACTCGAAGAAGAGCTCCCAAGAGTGAGAATCAGTTTTATCAGGCCCCTCCTAATAGGTCAGGCAATCCAATGTGGTTACCCCTAATCACATGTCCATAAGAGCAACATTAAATAGACCCAGAAGTTGTGCATATGTTTTTTGTGTAATAATAATTATAAAAACAAGAACAATTACAGAAAAGATGATGAATTTGAGAATGCTGGGGTATAGGAGAATTTGGAGGGATAAAAGAAGGGTGGAAATGATGTAAATACAAAAAGAAGAAGATGGCATAATCACTACGCACCATCATAAAACATTGACATTCTGTAGGTTAATTTTATTATACAGATCATCATTAAATCATTTTAGTTAAACTCCTAAAGGATTTGTTTTCCCTACTACATTATCCCACTCTTATGAAGCAGTGGTAAACACCCCTCTCTGAGATATTTTGACGGAAGTGCCAATAGAGAGGCTCAAATAATGACTGTCGTGTAAAAAGGACATGGACGGTTGTGTCGCTGTCAAACTCCTGAGCTACACTCATGTTCATAAGCACTGCCACCTCTCATCTTCCTATGCTCTCCTCCCCAGAGCTGTGATGAAAGTCTTCAAAGTCGATACAGTTCTTAACTAATACGTGTGTGTACCTCCTTTGAACATTTATTTTATCCAAATACCATTTGATGAGTACTGTAGTGAACATTACAATGAGAAATTACTGTGACTTTCTAGATACAAGCACACTAATAATGTAGATAAACATCCTGTTTTTGACAACAAAGTAGTGACTGGAGACACACATAAAATATAAATGACAGAGCATGGTTCAGGACTGATTGTCATGCACATGAAAGTGTCAGTATTTAAAAATGAACTTATAGGGCTGATGAGGGCTCAACAGGTAAAGACATTTACTGCCAAATTTGAACACTTGAGTCCTATCCCTGATACATACATGGTGGAAAGTGCAAATTGACATCTATACACACACACACACACACACACACACACACACACACACACACCTCACTGAAATAAACACACAAGTAACATTATGGAACTGAACAGATAATATTTAGGAATATATATTTAAATATATATTTATCAATAGATGCATAAAACAACAATTAGTGAAATAAGAGGTATATGGGAGACCTTGGAGGGAGTAAAGGGAAGGGAGACATGTAATTAAATTATAATCTCAGAAATAAAGAAAACAAATTTAAGATAGCAGATAAACGTGACCGCTAGGACCAGTGCAGAAGAGCAGCAAGGGGGCGGCTGTGCTCTTTAGGAAACTGTCCTCCTTGGCCTACTGGGGGTTTTAGTTCTGATACACTTCAAAATGCGAGTTAAAAATAATCACTTTATAGGTTCTGCTTCGGCAGGATGTGCAGGCTATACAAAAAGTCTACAGAAGCCTCCCCCTCGCTGTGATAGGAGAAGGTAATTCATTAGCTCAGCCACAGAGAGTCTGCAGTCTCGCATGCCCTTTGCAACATCCCACAGGTGTCTTGTTTCTTCCACAAACTGAGATGCTTATGGGAAAACATCATGACACACTTGGCCACCCTCCCAGCACCTACATGGGCTTGCTGGTTGGGCTGTTTGCTAACACAGCTCCGTACACTGCTTTGAAGGAAGCACCTACTGGGAACATGAGAATGAGGGTATAGGATTTCTGCCAGTGTCATTGATTTAAAAACACAGTTATATATTTATGAGGTTGACCCAGCAACCAGACTACTGTGTGGAGAAATAAAGAACGACAATCACAGTTGATCCCTGGTTGGGACAACTTCAGAGACAGAGGGAGCATTCTTGACCTAGAGGAAAAGCACTGTTGAGGTTACTTGGCCACAGATCTGGCTGCAGAAGCAGGAAGCACAGGATTGAGGCCGCCACTGGCGGCTGAGCTGGAAAGCTGACTTCACGCTGTTTTGCTGGGCTGGGGGTGGAGTGACCAGATCTTTGGGTCATTCCTCCACCCTGCCCTGTTGATTCTCCAAGGATCACTCATCTGACAATTTCTGGATTTAAAGGAGCTGTTGTGGTCTCAAAACCAGATGTAAGAAACCACATTATAGAAAAATGTCCTAAGTACTGACTACTCCCTTTTTGCATGGAGTCTGTTCCAGATGTGTGTCACTAATTCCTGGCTTATTTCACACTGTTTTAGGACAGAGGAAAATGATTATTCGTAAGAGCTTTAAAAAATGGGACTGTTAGCAGAATTTTCTAATTTAGCATTGGTTTATTTGTGGAAAAGGATTGGTCTCTTCCCACAGTGTACACAATTATTGCTTTTCAGCAGAGTGGTTTTCTATGTTCTACTCAAAGCCCCGTGTCCATGTCAAGGTGGCTTTTAGGTGCCACTTGGGTGAAGAGCCATAGGTGGAATGAGACTGATTTCAGCTGCATAAATATCCCCACCATGGCTAATTTCACGTTACTGCTGGGATGCCTTTGGTTGAGAAAGGGCACAAATAATACACTGAGGAGGCAGAAGCAAGTTGGCTCAGAACCTTCTTCGTGAGATTCTCAGGCTCCCCCTGAATGAATGCAACTCTAAGCTACAGGATGAGGGGCATGGAATTTTTCTGAGTTTGCAAGCCAGTTGCTCCTGTACCATCTGTTCATACTGGAGAAAATACACCAAACCACAGCCACCTGTCACTTAACTAGGCCTATTTTTCCTCCTTTAAAGAGCCTAATTGACCTTCGAATCAAGTAGTAGTTAGGTTTCTGGACTTGCGTGAAGTAATCTGAGTGGAGTAGAGAGAGCTCTTCTTCACATGCTGTTTTCTCAGCCTGCCCTCCCTTCACTCCTCTAGGTAATCTGTGCTCCAAATCTACTATCGGATGTAAAGAACCCTGAGATGACTATATCTGTTGATTGTCTTTCTTGTTTGTAAAAGCAATTAATTACTCAGGCCTCTGCCCATGTTATCTTGAGCTGTGAGCATTAAGGAGGCACCATTAAAAAGGGACTTGTGGATTCTATAATCAAGTTAGTTGTTAGATCAATTGTAACATTTTAACCACAGTGTTGTTAGGGATCAATAATATTTCTCATAATTTTCAAAAGTAACTAAAAGTTATTTCTTCTATATAAAAACATATCAATGTTCAATCTTTAGGTTTCTTATCCAGAGAATCAAACTCATCTTTTTTTTAACTTTCAGGAGATAGAGTCCCTTTATGCTTAGTATATGATTAAAAAACCTTGACAGAAGAATAACTTAAGATGTTTAGAATATAAAGGACTAGACAATATAATAAATACCCTCTAATGACATAAAAATAAAGTGAGCCAACATTAGAAATTTTTTGTGGGATTCACATCTTGAATATGATTTATTAAGAATATTTATATCTACTGGGAAGAGAGGGAGAAAGGATGGTAGGAGTCACTGTGGTCAAGGACACCAAAAGAACCTGGCCCCCAGAATCAACTAAGCAGGGCTCATAGGGGCTCACAGAGACCAAAGTGGCATTCAAGGAGCCTGCATGGGTCTGTGCTAGTCTTTGCATACATGCTGTGGTTGTACAGTTTGGTGTCTTTGTGGGACTCCCAGCTGTGGAAATGGGGGTGTCTTTGACTCTTTTGCCTGCTCCTTGGACCCTTTTCCTCCTACTGGATTGCCTCCTCCAGCCTTGAGAGTATGGGCCTGGTCTCATTGCAGCTTGTTATGCCAAGCTCAGCTGATATCCTTGGGGGACCTTTTTTTTTTTTTTTCTGAAGGGAAACAGAAAAGGAGTTAATATGGAAGAAAGGGGAGGTGGGGGCACTGGGAGGAGTAGAAGTAGGGAAGTAGGGGATGCTTTGCTCAGGATGTATTATGAGGGGAGAATAAATAAAAAGAAAAAGAAAAAAAGAATAGTTGTATCTGTGTTCATCAGAAGGAGCAGTCCACAAGTTTGTTTCATTTTGTTGTGTTTTTGTCTAGCTTTAGCTTCAAGAGAATCCTGCTTTAGTGGAATTATTTTGGGAGTGTTCCTTATTTTATTTTATTTTTATGAACAGCATGATCAGTACTCCTGTCAGCTCTTCTATACAAGTTTGGTAGACTGGAGCAGTGAACACATCTGGTCCTTCTCTCCTTGGGGAGATTTTCTTTATTGTGCTTCAGTCTCCTGTGTTAGGGCTGGTTTAAGCTATTTGTGTTTTCTTCTCTTAACACTAGTAGATCATATACACTTAATAATTTATCAAATTCTCCTGGATTTATCAAGATTTCTGGGGTACAACAGTATTCTCTAAATTTCACTGGTGTACTCTCTAATTTTATTATTTTGAGTCTTCCGTTTCTTTTTGTCAGCTAAGCTAGGAATCAGTCAATTTCATGTATCTAGTGACTGTATTCTGCTTGATTGATTGTATGTATTGTTCTTTACATATACGTTTCAGTAATATCTGCCATGACACTGGGTAGTGGTGGTACACGCCTTTAATCCTAGCATTTGTGAGGCAGAGGCAGTAGATCTCTGAGTTTGGGGCCAGCCTGGTCTACAGAGTGAGTTCCAGGACAGCCAGGACTGCACAGAGAAACAAAACAAAATAGAGCACAACCTTGTGCCCTGACCTTCCTCACCTTGATGCCTGCTGTTTCTGAACTTGCCTTTGTCTTACTTTTCTAAGACTTTTAAGCACATTGTAGGTTATTTAAGGTATTTCGATATTTATTATTTATTTTATTTGACCTGCCAGTGTTTTGCCTGCATGTATGTATGTGTAGAATGTGTGTGCTTGGTTCCTGCAAAGGCCATGAAGGGCACTGCAGCCCCTGGCTGGAGGTACGGATGTCTGTGAGCCTCCACACGGGTGCTGAAAATCAAACGTGGGTCCCCTGAAAGAGCAGCAAATGCTAGTACGTGCTGAGCCTTACTTCCAGCCCATTTTAGAAATTAGACTTATTAATTTTATTTTATGTGTTTTACCTGTATGTATGCATGTCTGTGTATATGTGCATACTTGGTATCTACAAAGGTCAGAAGAGGGAACTGGTATACTGGAACTGGAGTTATAGATGATTATGAACCACCACATGGTGCTGGGAAGAGCAAGAGGCGATCTTGACAATCAAGCCATCTCTCCATGACCATTTTGACATTTTAATATAAACATTTACAGTCATAAATATTCCTTTTAGAACTCACCAAGCCACACCTCCAAAGGTTCTGGAAAGTTCTGCTTTCATTTTCATTAGGTTCAAGGATTTAAAAACTTTCCTCCCTAATATTTTCAATTAACTGCTGTTCATTCAAGCAGACACAGAAGTCAAAAAAGAAGTTAACATGACTTATCCCTAAGTTAATATTCATGTGAGTATCATGATATATGATGAAATTTCTTAATGTAAAAATGTAGAGAAGTATTATTTTAAAAAACAACAACAAGAAAAAAAAAAAAAAAAAAAACAGCCAGCAGGCTGGGCATGGTGGTGCATGCCTTTAGTCTCAGATCTTGAAAATTAGAGACAGGTGGATCTCTCTGAGTTCAAGACCAACCTGGTCTACTTAGTGATTTCTGGCCAGGGCTACATAGTAAAACCCTGTCAACCAAAGAAAGGAAAAGGTGGGAGCGGGGTGGGGTAAGCACTAGTGTTAACATATTTAGTCTTTTTCTGAAACTTCAAAGTGAGAGCTTTAAAATTAAGAAAAAAATATCCTCTATATTTAAGTAAGTTGTTTTGGAATTTTGAAGAGATTTTGTTCATAATTGTAAAATTGCATCTTCTATAACATACATGCTATATTAGCAAATTTCAAACCAGGCAAGGATTAAGCTATATCCATGATGCTGAAAACTTATAATGAGCATACCCAGAAGACCATAGTTACATTTAATAAATGTAAATGTAACATTTGTTTAAGTATGATAAAAGTAAATTCCATGGATACTTACAGTTCCAGGGCGAGGATATGGAATTCTTCCTTGATAGGATATCAACTGGTGATTGGGCCCTTCTTTGTGGGCAAAGGGCCCATTGAATACAGTCTGTATATCAGATAAATGATACACACACACAGCAGATCCTTTAAAAACAGAGCTGAAAATGAAAACAAAGAATCTGTTTTACTATTCTTAAAATATATCCCATTTGTGCTAGTGAGAATTTGAGCACTCTGGCTAGGGAAGCAGATCATCCAGCTGCGGAGATGTTTCCTGTTACAGCAGAAGGGAACGAACTTGGAGATCAACAGCGAGGTATACAGAGTGAAAGACTCTGCAGCATTCTGCCCTACTCCTGATATCTCCATCAAACGCCTCCCCTCAGGGCTCAGGGAACCCTGTGGAGGGTGAAAGAGGAAGCAGAAAGCTCCTAAGAGCCAGAGGTGAAGAAGGCAGCCAAGGAAACAAGGCCTACTAAATCAGCATTATCAAAGCACACTTGAACGCACAGAGACGGAGTGAGGCACCAGTCTGCACCAGATGGGAACCAAGAGTTGAAAGAAGTAGACATCCACACCCATCCCTAGCCCAGAGGCAATCTCCAACTGATAACTACCTGCAAATGAAAATATACTTTCCTCTAAGGGAGTCTCACTGGGAAAACAAACTACTCTCAAAGGCAGGCTGCAGGGCAGCAGTAGATGTCAACAGAACAAACTCAAGGGCATCTTGGGAGGTTCCTTGTCTCAGAATGTTGTGCCAGTGCTTCTCCTTCTAAAAACAAAATTTCTATTTTATTTTTTTTCATTTTTATTTTTATTTACACACACACATATATATATATTTCCTCCTCCTCCTCCTCCTCCTCTCTTCTTCTTCTGCTTCTTCTTCTTCTTCTTCTTCTTCTTCTTCTTCTTCTTCTTCTTCTTCTTCTTCTTCTTCTTCTTCTCCTTCTCCTCCTCCTCCTCCTCCTCCTCCTCCTCCTCCTCCTCCTCCTCCTCCTCTTCCTCCTCCTCCTCCTCCTTCTTCTTCTTTTCTCTTTTCACCCTACATTATGGCTTCCAGTTGGTGTTTGTATGGGATTCCTAAGGATGCAAATGAGTGGGTCTCTGGTTCTTATGCCTTCTCTTGGGCTCTTTTCTTTAGTTTGTTTGTGTTGCAAATTATGATGTTAGTTTTTGTTGTACCTTTATTATATTTTACATATTATACATAAAATTTATATAATTATATAAAAATATATTTGTACCTATATTATATTTTATTATTATTCCTTAGCAGCCTGTTTGTTGTCTATTGAGAGACAGAGCAGGGATAGATCCAGATGGGACAGGAGATGGGGAGGAACTGAGAGAGGTAGAGGAAGGGAAACCATAAGCAGGATATATTATGTGAGAAAAAAATCCATTTTTCAATAAAAGGAAAAAACAAAAACATAAACAAAAATATTAATTTTAATTCTAAACAAACATAAACAGAATTATGATTTCATTCTGAAATAATTTCCAATAATATGTGAACATCATGTCTTTTTATAGTAGTATTATCATAACTTCAGAGTTCTTCCATGATATCCTTATTAGCAACTGGAGAAGTATATCTTGCCATTGTTTATGTATTTTCCATTTTAATCATGCCATGAAAAATGATCCAGGCATGGAGAGAGAGCTCAATTAGAAAATGCTGACCTTGCCAGTGTGAGGGCCTGAGTTCAGTCCCCAGTATCCATGTAACAAATAACAACAACAAAAAATTAGTGAGGTGTGGTAAGAACTCCACCAAGGGGGAGGGGAGAGGAGGAGACTGCTCTGGCCACCTAACCTGCCTGGCCTCTGAAAGCCACCACCACCACACTTGACATTTGCATAGGTGTCTGGGATCAAACTCAGGGCCTCATGCATGGACAACAAGATCTGTTTCCCACTGAGGCATTTCCCCTGGCTCTTACACCACATTTAAAAGTCACTTAGAAACGAATGTTTTCAATCACTATTTTGCAGTTTTCTAATAACTGAAAAAGAACCATTACATCCTTCCTTTTGGCCCAATAGACTTGGCTGGAGTACGAGCCTGAATTTACAATAACTCCCAGTACAGAATTCATTGACAGAAATGTGCACAGAAACTTTCAAGTATCTGGGAAATGCACTGAAAAACACAATAAAGTTGCCATTGGACTCCAAGAAAAGTTAGAAAAGATTAAATCTATTTTGAAAGGCAAAAATACAGTCATATTACAGAATAACAGAACCAGTCCAAATTTTGGTAGCTTCTCATAGTCATCATGTTAGATTAGTGAAGAAGTGAAAGTTATTTTAAGTATTTTTTTTAGTTTTAATAATGCATACTTGTTACAAAATTTAAATAATTAAATATACACACTTCTATGACTTGTCTATGTATGCTTGTGCTACCACTGCCAAAAAGCAGGAAAGAAACATATTCATCATAACTAAAACCTTGGATTGGATTTGATTAGAATCATTAGTCTTTAGTTTTATTATTTAAACAAAATACTTCAAGCATTTTACTTCTACAGTTTAATTCATACTTTTGTTTCTCCTGGAGAACAACATGTAATTGTTTAAAATGCCTTTGAAAACTATTTTGGAAACATTCCCTGAGATCAAATATATTTTAGTAATCTGGTGAAAGCAAGTAAAATGGGAGCATTCATTGTTAAGGGAAGAACTGCAGCTGTTTAATAATTACCTGGATGTGGTGAAGATGCCGTACACAAGGGTTGTCCTTGGATTGTCAGTTCCTAGCAGAAACACATCCTCTAGAAAGAGGAGAAGCACATTTTTTTAAAGTTTTTTTAGTTCCAAAATTTTAATTGGTAATTTTGAATTATACTAAAACAATAATTTTAACTATGAAAAGTAGTCCTCAGGAAGGTATTACTGGAAAATTGCTCCAATTTGGTATAATGTGATGATAAGTATGTGGTAACTTAAATAAAATGTTAGCTTGGCACTGAGGATATTCATGAAGATTGGATATCTATGTAAGCAAAGTTATGTATATAAGCACTGAGTAGAAGACCCTGGGGTGGAGATAGACTAGAACTTTGAGAAGTCTGCAGAGAAGACAAAGCTTGACCATGGTGTTCATGGTAGAAATGCCACAGATATTTTCCTATTACTTGTTTCTATGTCTCCTCAAAATCCTCTATTGATGACACATTCATTTTAATTTAAAAAATAATTCAGCTCTCAATTTCCTTTCAACTTATCATTTAAAGTTGTAATGTTGAAGAAAATCTTTCATATTGGGCCCTTCCTTCATAAGAAGTATAAAATCTTATTTAGGCTTATGCTCAAAATTTACAAGACTATTTCACCTAACAATTCCCCTAACAACAAAACTTTAATGAATGTTATAAGACAGAGACAGATATATTTATAATACAGCAAAGCAAAACATGAATGGTGAGTCTTGAAGAACCAAAGACAATCTGATAGAAAATGCCCTTTAAGGTGAGCAACAGCCTCCTTCGGATTTATAACTCTTAGAGTCAATACATTTTTGTATTTTGTAATAGATATGTGTTCTTTACCTCATTATATGCCTTAAATCCAAGATACTGTCTAAAATGTTTCTAAATGGAGCTGTTACTGCAGCATTATGATGTATAACAGAGTACTTTAACTACAGAAAACTATTCCCTGCTAGACTATTAGCCCTTATTTAATCTGGAAATCATAAGCCTCCTGTCATCGGAGGAACACTTAGTCTGAATCACCAAGAAAAACTAAGCTGGGAGCATAACTCTTGCAATTTATAATTGAACACTTTTTTCTTAAATTCTACTAAATATTCTATTTAATGCAATAGTTACATAAATATATATGTATATATGTGTGTTCATATATACATTAATTTAAGTCAAAATATCATAGCAGAATTTTTTAAAATTATATAATATTTTGAATTATTTACCTAGATTTAAATTTATTTAGATCAAAATATTACAAATATACATATATAATAAATTCATTTATAAAGGATCAAACATACCATTGCCTATATATAAATTACAGAAGTACTCCTACACCACCCTCATTCATATCCTAGCATTTCAATAGTTCATTCAATGATGAGAGAAATTACTAAAATATTTAACGACACCAATGAGCAGTTAGTTCATGATTCTCCTCCAAGATGGAACACCATCTTTCTGAGATTTTGTTAAGGGACATGATGGCTCATAAAGTCCTCCATAGAAACAATGCTCATTCTCACATCCACATACCCAATTCATCAAAATGTGTCTCTGGGCCATCTTCATCTGTGACTGAGCACACAAGTCTTGCCTTCAAGAATGTGGTCCACTTGTTGACAAGACTACGTTGTCCACCAGTGTCATTCTGAAACCATTTTGTAAACACAATTCAGATGATTAAAGAAACAATTGTGTATAAAAAATTCAACTAGAACTTTGATTTTTAATTTATTGTTATCTAAATATTAGAAAGGGTTATCATCAATAAAAAAAAAAGTCCCTGATCTATAGTATTTTGTGGTTGCTCTTTTGCAGTGCAACATCAACTAGAAATGGACTATGTGGCAATATAAGTATATGGCTCAATTTTTACAATATATAACAAACATTTATATGTGGTGAATAAATAACTGTTTTCCTCTTGCCGAGGCAAGCATTCATTCTCTTAGATGTGAATGAAATTTACTGCATACAGTTATGGCTTTCAGAGCTCACTGTGTCCAGCAAAGTGGGTATATCCCACATTAGAAGGCTCCAGATAGTTCTATTTTATCTCAAACTAAACATTTCCACGTTAATATTTGGTATTTCTGAGTGGATGGTTTATTACATACATTTTTCCCAGACAATGCACAGGGCTTGGCATTTTGTTCTTCTGTAGAGTCTACTGAAGACTTTTGTCCTCCTCTGTGTTCAAGAACCTTTTCTTTCCTCCTGGCTTTGCTAAATTGACCCAAACTATTGAGAAACAGCTGAGTTCTAGTCAATAGAATTTTGCAATATTTGAAGATAAATAGACACTGGATACTTCAATAAATATGTCTGACACAGAAAATTATCACAAATAAGCCAACAAAAGTCTACAAAGAGCCTACAGAAGATTACAAGATCAATTTTATTCAGTGTTCTTATATGTACTGCTAATACACTGACACTTTGTTCTTTAAAATTAGAATGGTAAAATAATTTCTTAATTATTGCATGAGGCTCCACCATATTTATGTTTTATTGAGATTCAGATGTATTTTATTTACAAGAATTATTTTGTTTTCTTTGGTAATTTACACTTTCACACTTGTTTGAATGCAACACAGCAAGTGGAATTGTAAAATTAGTCAAAACTAGTTCTGTGTTTAAAAGAACACCCAAAATATTTCCCTGAATATTTTTACTGAAATGCAGTAGAATTGTCTCACATAAACTGTGAAATGCATGCTGTCCTAAAAATATTCTTTCTATTTTTGTTTTGTTTTGTTTTTCAAGAAAGAGTTTCTCTATGCAGCTTTGTGCCTTTCCTGGAACTCGCTTTGGAGACCCGGCTGGCCTTGAACTCCCAGAGATCCGCTTGCCTCTGCCTCCCGAGTGCTGAGATTAAAGGCGTGAGCCACCACCGCCCAGCTTTATATTTTATTCATTGGTAAATGATAAAACCACAGCAGTACTGGAAAATACATTTCACAATCTGAATCACTTTAACTGGAAATTCCGGTGCACTTACAGGACATATTCTTGCCATCATGGAATGGATCTGTCTTGTGCTCCTATTGTTGTCCGTCAGTTTTTCTTTGAAGAAGAAATACACCTTAGCATCGTTTGGATCAGTGCCATCTGGGATCACATGTGCATCCACAAACATAGGTTCTGCAAAAGAAATATGAAGACTATGTTCTCAGGATAAAAACATTCTTTGAAATAGATGACAGATGCATTCCTTTCCAGAATAATTCACTGTTCATAGGCAAAATTTCAAAAGCAGTAATTGTATATCAACATACCTCATGGAGAGTATCAAACACAACAAATTATAGCTCTAGTGTGACAGACCAAAGCTTGTCTGTCTGAAGAATATTTAAAAAAATATATGTAAGAATTCTTTGCACGTGAATTAGTTGTAATATTATCTTAGCAGTTATTTCCCATTGAATTTAATGCTTGTTTTTATGATGAATTTTAAATGTGGTGTTTGCAATCAAGTGTATATAAGTCTAACTGACTGACACAGAATAAGAAAAGGGGTCCATTCCTAACCAAGAAGCTATCTTCATTGGATAAGTACTTGCAAATGAAAAAATTAGTTTTCTTCAAGGAAGTCTCACTAGAGAAGCAAACCACTCTCAGGGGCAGGCCCTATGCCTAGCAATCCATGGTCAAACAAAAAACTCAGCAGCATCTTTGGAGGGTCTTTGTCTCCTAATATTAAGACAAGGAGTTGTTTGTTTTTTGTTTTCTCTTTCAGGTCCTTTGCACATACATCATGTCTTCTGGTTTCATATTTTTATGGGACTCCTGTGTGTGTGAATTTGTGTGTGTCCGCATCTATATGAGTTTCTTGTGCTTTTTCTTTGGCTCTTTTTCATGATTGGTTTTTTTGTCCTATTCCAACCTGTTCGTCTTTCCTTTATCTTACAGTATTTTATTTTATTACTGTTCCTCTTACAAAAAGAGACGAAAGGGTGTGGCTTTGGACAGGAGAGGAGGTGGAAAGGACCTGGAGGAGTAGGGGAGGGCAAACTGCAATCAGAATATAGTGCATGAACAAAATCTATGTTCAGTAAAAGGAAGAAGAAGTAACTTTAAGCAGGAAAGAAGGAGGAGGGGGGAGAAGAAGGAGGGGGGAGAAGGAGGAGGAAGGCAAAGAGGAGGAGTAGGAGGAGTAGGAGGAGGGGCAGGAGGAGGAAGAAGGAGGGGGGGGGGGGGCAGGAGGAGGAAGAAGGAGGGGGAGGGGGAGGGGCAGGAGGAGGAAGAAGGAGGGGGAGGGGCAGGAGGAGGAAGAAGGAGGGGGAGGGGCAGGAGGAGGAAGAAGGAGGGGGAGGGGCAGGAGGAGGAAGAAGGAGGGGGAGGGGCAGGAGGAGGAAGAAGGAGGGGGAGGGGCAGGAGGAGGAAGGAGAGGGAGGGGGAGGGGCAGGAGGAGGAAGAAGGAGGGGGAGGGGGAGGGGCAGGAGGAGGAAGGAGAGGGAGGGGGAGGGGCAGGAGGAGGAAGAAGGAGAGGGAGGGGGAGGGGCAGGAGGAGGAAGAAGGAGAGGGAGAGGGAGGGGGAGAATTAGCAGCAGCAGCAGCAGCCACTGTTGATGAGGTATTAAAACTCTGGCTCTGTTTTCCCTTAAAATACAGCAAATGAAATGAAGAGGAGACGCTTCAAGGAGAAAATGTAGTCAGTGGACACAGATGCTTCCTTATTTCAGGAACAAAACAACTTTTTAGAATATTCTATTTCCAGATATACTGGTGGAATAATTTGAAGAAGCAAAATACAATCAATGCTTTCATATGTTAAATGCTTAATTGTGGTAATTCATGCTAAACTCCGTCATTAACTTAGGCAAGTTTCCTGAGGGCAGAATGGCAAGTGCTTGTGGCTTCCTCCCCATGCACAAGTCAGAGACTGACTGGGATCCTAGCAGCAAAATCAGCCTCTTTTCAGGGTGTGAATTCCTGTGACCTTGAGAATTTGAAACATCAAAGATTAAAAATCATCACACCATCGTACATTTACCATCAGTCAATTTTTTATTTTTATTTTTCGAGACAGGGTTTCTCTGTAGCTTTGGAGCCTGTCCTGGACTAGCTCTGTAGACCAGGCTGGCCTCGAACTCACACAGATCTGCCTGCCTCTGCCTCCCGAGTGCTGCGATTACAGGCGTGCACCACCACCGCCCGGCAACATCAGTCAATTTTTTAAAAAGTAATATGTAGTATTCTATCTACAATGTTAGATTCTTAGTGTAAACAAACACAAAAAGTTTCTGCATATGATCTGTTTATTATATTTTAAGTTGTGAATTTGGTAGAATCCTTCAATTTAGAATTATGGAAATATAAAAGCAATTGAAAGAAGTAAAACCATATTTAATCAGAATATATTACCATTTAACAAGTGGAGGCATGCATGATGGGTACCACCTATGTTTGTATATACCTAGTTCTATGGCAATTGTATCATTATTAATAAATCAAACAATTACAATAAGAATGATGGGCATTTATTTGGTACATAGAGTATAGAGTTACGACTACTCACATCAAAGGCTGATACCTTATTTTTTAACCTATTGCCAGCATGGATAATAAACGTTAGTTTATGGAAAAGAAACCAAAGGGGGAAATGCAGTAAATATATTCTTACCACTCAGCCATTTCGAATTGTGCTGATCAGTTCGGACTGCATTTCTCTTAGTTAAACTTCGAAAAATAGCAGCATCTGTTCCCATGAAATCTATGTACATTCCCGAGAAGAGTTCCTCATCTATGAAAAAGGAGCCATGGTCAGAGGTACTCTAATGTCTTTTAAACTTATTTTAAAGTTCAAGGAGATTTAACCTATTACATCATCCCAATGATTAGAAGAGGTTTGTAGTTACAGTTTCTGTTGCCCACCAAAACTACAAAGGACTAATTTTAATATGCTCTGATTGTGATGATTCTGTAGTTATAAAACCAAATCCAAGAACTATTGGTTCTAATTTCAGCAAGCAAGAAAGTAATAAACTTTGATTTAGTGTGATGTCATTCAACACACTAAATCTTGGTATTTTCATTCATAAATTATAAGAAATAAGCTATGATCCTAATAGTACTCATTATATATTAAACATTTAAGATTTTATCTAATAGGATGGACATACTTCTATTATTATTCTTATTATTTGATAACAGAAACTACATTGATGAGCAAACTAATCATTCAAACTCTACATTTGAATATTTAGGGCTACAAGGTTCTTAATAACATAAACACAAACCACTTTTTCCACAGTAATTCTGTTGTAAAAGATAAAGTGACTATGTCGAAAATTAAACAAGTTGCCCAATTTGTCATAAGTGACCTATTTAAATATTTAACCTGTATGTGTGCATCTGTTCCATGAAATCTATGTATCTTTATAATAATATCTTCCAGACAGGGCAGACTGCAGATGAAACATTTCTAAAATGAGCTCATCAGGTTCTAAACTAGACCCCTATCAGTTAAAGCTGGTATGACAGGCACCTTATCACCAATTTGTCCTTCGCAGGAAGGACACAAAATCTATGGCAACACTTAAGACGGTGATAACAAAGATAAGAATGAGTCATTTTTTTAACAGTTGGGCTGTTTAAACATTTGTTTAAATATCTGTTGTGTACATACATGCATAGATTTGGTTATTAAATCAATATAACCCATAATTATTCCACATGTTGGTATGGCTCAATAGTCATAAAACCATGGATTATAAATCCTCACTGCTCAATATCATTGATGATTATAGATCTCAATTATATATACTTACAAGAAGCATGGATGAGTAAGATACTTAAGTTGGCTTATAGCTTTTTAACGCTATTGCACACCATACAATCAATTATAGCTTAAACCTTACAAAAGCCTGCATGTCAAACTGATTTCATTTATTGCTCCATATTCTGAGTGTTTCTAATAGCATGTAGGAAAATTCCTGCTTCATTTTGGATAAGTAATAAATTCTTAAATAATAACACTTTGGGAAAAATTTTAAGAGAGAGTGTTTTCAAGATTTCTTTGTAGAGTTTTACGGAAATAGAAATTTGTGTCTTTTAACTTTATCCAAAAAATATTTTGCTAATTGTACTACCACACATTCAAAAAGCTTCAAGAACTCTGTGAGAAGTTCTTTAAAAGATAGCTTCGGGAAGCCAAAGGTGCTGGTGGCGCACACCTTTAATCCCAGCACTCGGGAGGCAGAGGCAGGCAGATCTGTGTGAGTTCGAGGCCAGCCTGGTCTACAGAGTGAATTCTAGGACAGGCACCAAAACAACATGGAGATAACATTTGACTTCTTCGTAGTCCTACAATGAGCACCCTAAACAGAAAATGACCATCAGACTTGCCAGTAGATCAGATGTGACTGTGATGTAAAATACTGAGCTCTTCTAATTCATAATGTTTCTTGACATTTAATTGCTACAAGTATTGAAACTGTATTATTTAATGATCAAATAGAGATGGCTAACCCTTAGAAGACAGTGACCCACACAAACTATGAGAGGTAATTTTAGGCTTAGAATCCTTTGGAAAGGAAAGAAAGTACACACTTATATAGATTTTTTATTATATTAACTGATTTATAAGCTGTGTGGGTTCTTTATTATTTAGACCCCCCCCCCTTTCATTTTCTACTTACTGATCATAACAGACACAGTGTTCACATTGGGGTTGAAGGAGCATCGTCCTTTTCCAGATTCACACTTAGAGTCAATCATAAAAACTTGGTCCTTTGTAGCAGAAAAATGTATAAGATGATAATGATACAGTATAATATGTACAACGAAATATAATTATAACTAATTTATTTTAAATAATTCTTATTTAATAAAACAAGACACCTTCATAAATACTTTCTATTCCTGTATCTCCAATATGTATATTAAGATTCAGTTGTCATATAAGAAGAATTTATCTGTAAATTAGGCTCTAACCTCAGCAGGGCTAACTCTTATGCCATTTTACAGCCCTAAGAACTGATCCAAGCATGAGTTCTCTTTAAATCAACATCATCAAAAGTCACTGGGAAATCTAAAATCATACGTTTAATTAGATGTGTTTGTAGAACCCTAGCCAAAGGAAGAAAAGTAACAGTAATGCAATAGTTATGCAATGATTACAATGTTTCTAAAAGGAGACTTTTAAAAACTACAATTCTATGTTACTATTTAATTTTTGTGTAACACATTGTACAATTTTAAAATATTAACTTATATTAAAATATCATCTGTTTGCCAGGCGGTGGTGAAACACGCCTTTAATCCCAGCACTTGGGAGGTAGAGCCAGCCTGGTCTACAGAGCGAGATCCAGGATAGGCACCAAAACTAAACAGAGAAACCCTGTTTAAAAAAAAAAAAAAGAAACGAAACAAAAAAAAATCTGTTCAATTATCTGTTCATTAAAAAAATATGGTCATCTCTGTGTACCTGAAGATTAATTAAACACTGATGATACAATAAACAAAACTACAGAAAACAATAAATAAAATTACAGAAATCTTGGGCATTGAGTAATTTATATTTAAATGAGAAAGGATGGAAACTAAAGAGAACAAAATATAAATATTGGTTTGGAAGATTCTGCTCAGTAGAAGAAACGTGCAGAGAGATGAAGTAGGAACAAGTTGAGATCAGGATGCAGTGAGATCAGTCGTGCTGGACTGGTGCTCAGTGAGCAGCATTAGGGGTGACTTTATAAACAGAGATACTGACATTTTCATATATCAACTTAGTACAAACTATTACTAAATTACAAGGGCAAAAAAGGATCACTTTTGTGGATTACATCAGATGATGGAGAACTCTAATTATCAAGTTAAAGTTTTTGAAAACTATCCTGAATAAATATAGTCTCTTAATACTTTTAATGTAGAGATAAAATGACCAGAACTCTGCTCCAGAAATGATTAATTTACACGTCTTTAGGAAGATTTAGGAAGGAATATATAAAATAACATGCTTGACTCAAGAAAATAGGCTGTTCTTATTAAACCTATGTATATATATATGGAGACAGAGAGAGATTAAATAAATTTACTTCTCTTGGGGTGATAATACTCCCCAAAGAATCTTAGACTATTTAACAAAAGCCCCAATATGAGGCATTAGAAACAGTCTTTTGAGTCATTGGTCAGGAAGCTCCAAGAGACTCCTCAAACAACACAGGCCATTGCTATTGCCCCTGGTTGCTTCTCAGAAGTTGGAGGTAAGTCTTTATTGTTGAAGATACAACATGCTTAATTGACCAGAAAGCCTTCTCCCTAAGAACTTGCTTTCATAGTACCAGAAAGTGACATGCAAACTTCTAAGAGAGGAAAGCAATCATCAGTCCTTCCTAGTTGTAATTCTTATGAACCATAACAATGACCACTGTTGCGAATATCCCTAAAGGTCAAATAGTGGCACTTATGTCTTTGAGGTAATCAACAGCTGTATAATTGGACACAATGTTAGCCATCTTAACATGAGGGAAATCAGGCCTAGACAACTACACATGGCTAGTTTAGAGGAGAGCCCATGACCACTACTTTCCTAACCCAGTATAATTCCCATCTGCATTCTAAGTACTTATCCTTATACCCATGGACAAGTGTATTGCTCACCCCTCATCAAAGAAGCAACTGTTTGCAGTAGAAGATCATTACAGAAAGTCACAACTAGTCACAAAACACAGAGAACTGATCATGGCCTACAGTATAGACCTATATATCATAGACCTACAATGTAACTCCTGAATGAATAATATAGGAGAGGGAGCAGAAAGATGATAAGGGCCAGAAGATGGGGAGCTCTGCTATGTTATTGTGACTCCTTGCTATAATAGACAAGCTTTACCCATCAAATATCTCCAACATAAACTGCCTAACAATATGTGAAAATTTCCAACAACAACTGACATTTCATAGGCCTCACCTTAAATGAAGAACTTCAAGTGATTTACAGCTACTGGGAGAGGGAGAACGTGTTTTTCCCTGGCATGAGATCCCCTGATTGCTTATTTAATACCAAGTAGGAAGCCCTAGAAACATGTACATGCAAACAATACTGAAGGGACCCAGGAAGCTTAATATATGTGTTTATTCATTTATATGTATATGTAATAACAATAGTTAAAGAAGAGATGTCCATAAATTTGAGAGGTAGTAGCAGAGGTGGACATGGAGGAATATCAGGGAGACGAGGAAGGGGAAAACCATGTAAGTATATCTTAGTATTGAAAGGTCTGGGTACTAGTTGATAATCATCTGACCTGTGATCTCAATGGTCATGGTGAAAGCAATTACAATATAAGAGAATTTGTCTGGTGATGATCAGAATTTAGAGACCAGTGAGAAATGGCTGTGACTCAATAGAGAAGAAAAGTCACACTTAAAAAAAAAAATAAAAGTAGTCTGTTTTTGACAGATAAGTCTGATGTAATGGAGTATATCACCAAGGCAATCAGAGCTAAGTGGAGTTCAAAACAGAATCCAAAATTCAGCCTCCTGACACCTAGCACATCTGCTTTCCAAAGAAAATAATTATAAAGATGAAGGAAAACAAGAAAATTTAATAATCTTGGTTGCAGTCCTAGAGCCAGGAACAGATTTCCCTAGATAAGCCGGGGTTGGCACTGGAGGAATTGATGAAAATAGGTACCAGGTGTTCTCTACTGGCCCACTTCCCTGTTACTCAGCCTCCTCTTCTCTACATGGTCTTAATTACAGTCTAGTTATAGTCAACACTGGAAACATGTGGTGAAAAATATTAATAATCTATTTCAAGCAGAATTAAGACTTCAACTAATTTCCTAAGAACTCAGCCCTATTTTTCCCCAGATCATCAGTCTTCCTTCTTCTTTTTTGCCTTTCTCCTTGCGACTTTACAATATTAGATTCAATAGTTTCAATTTTAGTAACTTTTGAATGAGTTTTATTACGGCACTTCAGTACATACTTTGTCAAGCCTGCTTTGACTCCATTCACCTGTTCCCATGTCCCTCAGCCATGGGGCACTCTCTTCCCTCCTGCTTTCTTTTCTCAGGTGCTCTATTACCATCCATGTCTCTTTCCCCTCTCATAATTCATTTTAATTTTCAAGACCCATTGGCCCCCAATGCATATAAAGTTTAAACTCTATGATCTGCATGTGAAATAAAACATGTAGTGTTTGTGTCTCTTCCTTTGATTTCAAACTTAACCTGACTAGCTGCTTCAAGGTACTGCTGGTATGATTTTCCTACCACAATGGACTGTAACCTGAACTAAAAGCTAACTGAACCCTTTCTCTATTAAGTTGTTTTGGTAGAGGTATTTTTTCCTTCACAGCAACAGAAAAGAAACTAAGATAGAGTCCTGTGGGTATATATCCAGAAGTGGAATAGCTGAGTTATAAGTAGCTTGACTTTTAGCACTGTGAGAAACCTCCATGCTGCTCTCTTAAAGTGGTCATGCAAGTTTACACTCCCATCAGTAGTGAGTAGGACTACATTTTCATCATGTCCTCACCAGTATTATTTCTAAACACTAATAGCAACCTTCTGAGAAAGAAATTAGGAGAAATACCCTATTCACAAAAGCATAAAACATACCTAAGGGATAAGCTTAACCCTAGAGTTGAACAACCTCTACAATGACGTCTGGGATACTGGGGAAAGAATTTGACAAAGACACTAGAAAATGGGAAGACCTCATGTGCTCATCAACTAGCAGAATTAACATTGTTTAAATGGCTTTATATCTGAACATGGACTATAAATTCAACAAAATCAAAAATCAAAATTTCAATGATGCATTTTGCTGGATTAGGAAAATTGAATTTAAAATTCCCATTGAAACCCAAAAGTCTTGACTAACCAAAGCAAACTTGAGCAGAATGAACGATGCTGGAGGTGCACAACTGCTGACATCCATTTACTCGTGGAGTCACAGTGACAAAAACAAAGTTGAACATCAATGTGGTCGTTCATTAGTGTGAGTCACTGTGTGGAAGTAAAAGTTACGTTTAAAATGTTAATGAAGTCTTGGAAGATGGGAGTGAAAGCTGTTAGGAAAAGCTAATCATCTGAATAGCAAGAGAAGCATGAAAATTTACAGAACTAACATAACTTTAAGGTAAAGGAACAATTCTCTTAAAATGGAAATCAAAGGGAGTGCAGAGACAGAAGATGGACCCTATGAAACAGGAGATGGGTGGCTCTTGATCAGATAATTTACTGACAACAAAACAAAGCTATGAAAGGCTGCTGGAATGGAATAACCTTGGGGGATTTGAGAAGCACAGGAATCATGTGGACACCTGGAATGTGCATTGTCATCTATGAGAATGATGACCAGGCAATGGTAAGGGCATCTGATGATGAATGGTGGATCAGGACTTAAACATCATGGAGTTGCGTCAAAAGGTGAAATAGGAGCAGCCCGTGTGACCAATTGCAGATAGATTTGCCAACCTTTCCAAAGGTTACAGCAATACTACCCAACCACTTTTTCCTGATGGTGTCTTTAGCCCTGGGAATCGTGCTTTACTGATGCCACTCTATGCTTTACCCAGAACAGAAGTTAGCAGATAGAAGATGGAGTACAGAGAGAGAAGAGGTCGGATTTCAATTTCATAAGTTTTGCTTTTCAGATGACCAGTATTGCAATGCTCTCCTAGTGCATTTACCCACACTCACACATTAATGGAAGAGTGGTCAGGCTTCACAAAGGTGCATGATGCTCAGACATGAAATATTCTCCTAGAACCAATGAATTTCTATAAAGATAGGTGGTTTAAAATGAGATAATGTCTCAAAGTAAATAATTAAAAACTATGCCAACTCAACTGGCTCACATTTAATTTGCTTTTAAATTTAGGAAAAGGCTATGGCTTAGCATAGCTGTGGGATGTCAGCAATAAGTCCAATGCTGTGGTCATTACAAAGTACAAATTTAGTGATAAAAGTAGGGTATTCTCTCAAAACAACACATTTGCATTGCACTGGCATTTCGTGATAGTGGATCCTTTGTTTCCGACTAAAGGGAATGGAAACATTTACATCATGTTTTATATGCTGAGGTTGTCTTAAAATAATGTCATGTTTAAAATCTTGACCTAGATTGATTATCAAGACAAAGATAAACGTTAAAAATTATAATGCCTTCATACTTGAGTTATTATATTGCTAAGATTTCCACGTGTTTTGTAAAAGACTGAAATAATGGGAATGCCGAATGGCTGTGAAAGACTTCTTTTGAAGTGAAACTAGTGTGTTTACAGTTTCCAAGGTGATCATAATTAGCCCATGCTAGTTTTCCAACGGGAATAATTTTTAGAAAGACTTCCTGATTGAGGTTTGGAGAAATTTGTGGGTAACTCTGAAATGGGAAAGGGATGGTATTTGAAATCGGTCTTGCTGTTGCTGACCTGCACAGTGGTGGTGTGGACTTCAGGATAGTGTCTGGCAGATTCCAGATGTCTACAGCATGAGTTTATTTAATCAGTTGATCATAGGTGTGTGGTCCTAATGCTCAGCTCAGTTCATCAGATGGCATTCTCCCCAAATGCCTAACTTTCCCTTAAAAATGTTAATATTTCAGCAGCATTTTGAGCCTCATTTAGAAAAAAGAAAAAACCTGAGGGCCAATGATAAGTATTTAGTTAATATTTAATGGTTTTTTATTCATCTAAATATATATATATAATTATATTTATAAAATGCAATTCAATAAAATGTAGTACAGAGGAATCTTTGCTCAACTATATTAGCAGTAAAGTACATTGGTTCTTACTGAAGAAAACTTTACAAAGAACATTAATATCGGTATTTATGGGTTTTCCCCATAATTCTGAGCTTTAAAAGCTAATTAAGACATGGCGAACTGGGCTTTCTAAATTTAAGTTAAATAATGAACTAAAAGTAGTTTCAAATAATTCAGTTTCTAAAACAACCATATTAGGTGAAATGATGCAGGTGATCGAAAGAAAGAAAAACAGGGAAGGCTTCTTGGGTTTTCGGCACGGCACGAGCATCAGCAGCTTTCCTGGGATACAGGGCAGTCTTTGATATCACATTTACAACCCAGCCCTCCTCATGTTTGACTGTAGAGTAGCTGAGTGTTTGACTAGTGCTTGGCAGATACCATACCACAACAACTCATGTCACTTTAAGCAATAAAAGAGTACGGTGAGAATGAACTAGCATAGGGCGATGCTAGTTTTAAATGAAAGCATGGTTTGTCAATTTATAAAGTTGTTTTTCAACAAAATATTTCATATCCTGCTTAAACACATCTTAAAGTATATACAGTGTATTGAAATTAAAACCTAAGTAAGAATAAATACATATTTATGAAAGTAAGTGTAAACATAGTATTTCTGTACTTTAGTGCTTTACATTTAATATAATTATAAATTTGCAGTTTTCCTTCATTTTATAACTTGTATGTTTAGAAACAAGTAAACATATGTTTAATTTGAAAGTGAAAAAAGTGTAATTTAGCTAGCCTTGGCAGACAAAATCAAAATGAAATAAATTCATGTGTTTATAAAAACATGAAAATATTTTACAGTTATTACATTCCCAAGTTTGTAACCCTAAAATACCATCAAATTTCAGACACTAGCACCCGAATGGACAAAGAGAACCGGTCGGACTCACCTCGGATCTCCTTCCCCTGTTCAAGTACGTGCACACTGGGCTGAAGGCTCCGCTGCCACAGACGTACAGGTGAGTACGGTTGAAGGCCTGAATAACGCGGACGAAATTCCCGCAGCCATGCTGGCAAAAGGAAGTAACAGTGAGGCCACGCCACCTCCAGCAGCTCTACTACCCTGAGACGTCATGTGGGAGGTGACAAGGAGGTGACGTCTGCCCTTGTCTGTATCTTGGAGAAAACGTGTACAACTTGTAAATGCCATCTGGAAACACTCATTTAACTTACGAATATAGGAAATCAAATGCTGAGACTGGGCATCCGAAAAAATCCAACTGCTTAGCAATCCTTACAACACTGTTCCAGAAAGAGTGCCGCAGCTGAGATTTGCCAAACATAAGCCAGGTGATTTCAGAACTCTGGGCATTTTCAGTGAACAGAACAGACAAAAACTTCTATTTTTACAGAATTCGGACTGGACAAACATTGCTGTTTCTAGTTACTCTCTCGTAACTCTAAGACCTCAAGAAAATGCTCTCAGCACATCCATACATCTGATTTAGACACGTTCCTCTTCCCCCTTTCCTTCTACCTTTTCATTGTTATTGTTAAGAGACATCATTGAAGATACAATGAGAGAACAACTTGGTTTATTCCATTCATCTGTCTTGGGAACAAGCAGCCTACCTCATGTATCAATTAAAATGATTTTTTTCTCATATAGAAATGTTTCATATGCTGTTTTTGTCGTTAATTTTCATGCGTATGTGTGGACTTGTGGTTGTGTGTATGCATGTCCACACACATGTGCTTGTGTATGGAGATTTGATATTGATGTCAGGAGTCTTCTGACATCAGTCTTCACATTATTAACAGAGGCAAAGCCCCACAATAAAATACAGAATTCACTGATATGGATAAGTTAGCTCGATCATCTGGGAGGTTCATGTCTACCATCTGAGCACTAAAATAACAGGTGGCCAGGCTTAAAGACCATGCAGCCTAGCATTCACATGGCTTCTCTGGGTTTGAGCGCTAGTCCTCACACTTGCTGTTTGCATCAAAAGTGCTTTAACTGTTCAGCTATCATCCAAGCCAATCCTGTATAAGATTTTATGCCCTGAACTTCAGAGCTTGTTTTACAATCTTAATCTTTTATGTGATTGAGTTCAGAAGTGTAGGCACAGAGTCCAGCCGACATGGTGGATTGATGGTTAACGTAGATTGCCACCAAGCCTAGAGACTGTTTCATCCCCAGAACCCACAATTAAAAGAGGAAACACCTCCGAAAATTTATTCTCATACTTCTACTTGTGTATGCATGTGCTCACACAAGTACATACACACAATAAAAACAAAGAAATATAAATGCAAAAAAGCAATAGACATACCACTAGTTGTCTGCTCTAGTTTTCTTTAAAATATCACACACACACACACACACACACACACACACACACACGCACACACACACACACAGAAATGTTTGAAGTGAAGTTGTGCTCATTACATTCCAGTAATCGTCAGTTCACCATGGTAACCAGTGCTAGCTTATCCATCTGAGAGATGAAAGTCACCTTAGAATATCTGAATAGCTGCTGTTACTGTGAAGAATGGTGGAATCATATTTCTACCCAGGGTCCCCACCAAATTCATTTTTCATTTTTCTCAAACCTATTTTTCACCTGGCTCCAGTTAAACTAAACAGGATGGTGTCATCACTGTACTTCTAAATTAGCTGTGATCTTGCAGGAGTTTGTAAATTCTCTGTGGCCGAGTTAACTGTCCCAAAACTCCACTGCTTGTATGCTCATTACTTTTGCTGATTATAAGTTAATCAAGGCTGAGACAGATGATGTCCCCTTATGAAGTCATTTTTCTCTCAGGGAATTTTATTGAAAATAAATGTATCATTTGAGGTGTAATTTGTCTAATAAAAGCTATAAATTATATCAAATTTAACAGTAGTGTCTCCCTGGATAGTCTATAATACACTTTCCTTTTTCATACTTTCTAGGTATGCTGCATATCTAGTATTTATGTTATTACAAAGTAGAATAAAACAAAATGCAAAAATAGGAGCTAAATTTTATTCAAAATTTTATTTTATTTTATATATTCCATCATTTTTGTTTGATATTCATTTCTACTTGTCAGCAAATGTATATTTCTTTTTGTGATGTGAGGTTTAAGCAGATGTTTCTACTATGCATGGTTAATCAATCTTTAATTCTAATGTCAAATTAATCCTTAAAGTCTAGACTATACACTTTATTTTAATGTTCTTTGTTAAATATACAGTGTTGTGTTTTTAGATGTACCTGGAGATTAATTATAGCTGGAAGTGATAACATAATATCTCAGAGAAACTGAAGAACTGAAGGGTGGTATGTATGTAACATGTCTTTGCTGAGATTCGTGAGCAAACAGACCCACATTTACTTTTTTTCTCATTCATGATCAGCCATTCTAGAATTATGTACTAATTACCTTCTGATAAAACATGAACTCAATGCAAATTTAGAAAGAAAGGTTACATCTGCCTTATCTTGGGCTCTGTAGACAATTTACTCTGATAAGTTATTGCTGTAGCAAAAGGAAAAAGTCAACATGTTACATATTTTCATACTACAGATAAAACTATCATTTCAAATACCTTCATATATCTATTTATTATGGCTAATATTTTTGTTCTCCATGTGACAGAAGACTTACAAATAACTATTTTATATATTTGACCATTAATACCTCCCAATATGCTCAGTTTAACTTTATAACTGATATATGTTGAATACTTAGTGTATGACTTCTTAATGACTTCACATGAATTTATTAATTTTATCTTTTTGAAACTCAGTCCCCTTCAGAAAAATAAACCATAGAGGCTCTTGTTGTTTTTAATTTGCCTACATTTACACAGATAACTACTATATAAGGAAGATTTCCAACCACATGTGTAATAATTAATCCATACTTTTCTGTATATTATCATATACCCATGCATTAAGAACCCACACTTTCCAGTAATTAATACTTATACAAACTTAGTATTTTTATGTTAGTAAGATTTTTCAGGCTTCTCCATCCATATATGTATTGCCTTAACTCTCATAGCAATGTGTCAAATTAAGTAGCTAAATTTCAATTTTATAATTAGGAAGTTGATCTCCAATAGGGATAGAGTTTCTTACCTCAGACAGAAACTTCAGCCACTGCCACTGTCTAGATTTCCTCTAGCATTTTGACTATCAGTAGACAAATTCCTACCCTATCATACTCAGTACACCTCCCACCTCTTCCTCCATGGAACACAAAAAGTGATGCTGAACAGTTGAGTTCATCACTGCCCACCATTATCTTTTCTGCTTTTCCATTGCAGAGCATCAGTTTCTGACCTTATCATTTCTGACCTAAACTGTTGGGTAAATTCCTTGCAGCAAATGTTTGTTAAGGCACTGTATGTAGGGTTGGCAACATCTGAGTGCCTGGACAACTTTCTCCTTTCAAAGAAAGGAGAGGAGCATATGTATCAAGCTGTGATGGGATCCATGAAGTCATCATAGGGTTATATACTAACTAATATATACATACCTGAACACATTCATACATGAACTCAGTATAATGCTTTAGCAGAAGTACAATTTCACCTGGGTCTTACAGAATAATCTTGACAATAAAGATGCGTAAAGAAAGAATTTTCCAAATGAAAATTACATAATCAGCAAATGAAGGCATGGGGCTGGGGAGACAGTGCAACGGCTTTTCCAGAAGACTTGAGTTTGGTTCCCAGCACCCACATTGGATGGCTCACAATTGTGTATAGCTCAGGCTCCAGTGGACTGGATGGACTCCCTCCTTTGGTCTCAGTGAGGAGGTACACACTGACCTACACATGTCCATATAATTAAAATTAAATAAAAAGAGAAAAGAAACACAAGCACATGAGTCAGTGGGATTCTTTTTTTTTTTTTTCTTGGAGTGAATATCCTAGAGTGGTGAGTGTAATACAGAATGCCGCGTCATGAAACAGAAGGCCACTGGAGTAGGTCTGTCATTACGCCACCACCACACCACCGCCTGTTGTCCTCACAGGCAGGAGAGATGCTGATGGGGATAAGGAACAAGAAAATATGCACTTCACAGAGCCTGGTGACCTGGATTCAAACCTGGATGTTATTAAATCAGCTATATAGGTTCTCTGTGATTCAAATTTTGCATCAGTAAAAAGGCAGTAATAACATTTGTTTTGAGCAATATATTAATAAGGCTGTAGGGAGACTTTGATTTGGGTAGGCCATCTATCTTTCCCAGGTTAGTACTGGTCCTGCTCATAATACTAATGTGTAAAAGATTTGGTATTGGGAACTTCAGTAGAATAAATACCAAAGAGGCCTTTTTAATTTTTTTGAGACTATGATTACATTATTTCCTCTTCCCTTTCATTCCTTCAATTCTTCTGATACACCTCTACCTTCACTCTCTTTCAAATTCATGAACTTTTTTTTCTTTAATTGTTGTTATGAATGTGTGTGTGTGTGTTCATGTGAGTGTGTGTATGTGTGTGTGTTTCCTGGTCTATACATGTTCTCAGGATGGTCATTTGGTATTTGATAATCATGTGATGTATTCATTGGCTAGGGTTGTGATCTCAAGAGCATTCCCCAAACTGCATGAGTTGTTGTCCAAGAGACTCCCCAAACTCATAAAACATTGTGGAATATTTATCTATCTGGAATTCAGCCCATCATGGTATGGGAAGCATGGAAGAGTGGCTGTGTGGTTGTGGGAGCTTGTAGACTCAAGTGTTCATACAGCAAGGACCATGAAGCAGAGAAGTCAAGAACCAAAGATGGGTACAATTTTCAAAGGCAAGTTTCTAGTGACCTATTACATTAGGTGGACCCACTACCTAAAAGCATCATAACCTTCAAAATAGTGCCATGAAAAATGAAGCGTGAGCCATCCAAAAATAAGCTTGTAAAGGGGTATTTTAGAGCCATACCATAATGCCAGTTATGTTATCCTGGTTCTTGCCAGGTAATGAAAAGTATCACTTCCATCCTTAACCAATGAGAAGGCCATCATCTATGCTGAGTCATTTCAAGCACTGTGCCCACAGTCTCCAAATTGTACGTTTAAATATACCTATCTCATTGCTCTGTCAGTTAAAATATTAAAATAAAATAGCTTGTGTCCTCTTTAATTGAGCAGAAAAACATTGCTATATTTCCAACATGGTGATTTATTCTCAATAAAAGTAATCATTGTAGAAAATATTTATTATGTGGTATAACATTTAAAATGCTGCTACTGGATTTGACTCTCCTGCTCCTTGTCTTGGGAAAGTGTCTCCTATAGGACTGGCAGGCCTTTAGGTAGCTCCTTTGCTGATGATAACTTTGTGCCTCTGACCCAAGGGCAGAGATTATTAAGGGTGAGTGCCACTATGCTGTGCTTACATGGTGTTGGGACTAGACACAAAAGATGGCTTACATGCTAGGCATGCATACATGAACTGAGCTACATTCCTATCCCCTCATTAAAAAAAATAAGTTTATTTACAATTTGCTGTAGATTGCATTTACAAATGAAATTTCTAAAGTACAAATTCTGGTTTCTTTATGTTGTTATAATTGGATTTCTACTACCACTTTCTGTTTTACTTAAGAGAAGATAAATATATTTAAAAGAAAAAGAATAACAAGATTTTTTTCTAAAATATTTGCTATAGACATTGTTAATCTAAGAGACTTAGCAAACTCATCATCTTCCCTGTCACATTGCTGGTGCCTAATAAGCTCTGAACAGATTCCCTTGCTTAATTGCTTTCCTTGCTATTAATTCAGAACTTGTTTAAATTTGATGAAGTTTCTAGATACAAATCTGGTCATAGTGGACAGTGACATTTGCCACATAGCATTTCCAATTAGTGCAGAGAGACACAATTAAGAATAGAAGAAATCAGTGGTAGGAACACACACAGGAGGAGCACCAAGCCCAGGACTGGTGGGGCGGGCTTCCCAAAGAAGTAGCCAGTGTATCATGACCAGAAAGGCTCAAAAGATGACTTGAAAGCCAAAACTCCAAAGTAATTGGAGTTAATACTCAGATGCAGCATAAACCAAAAAGATGGAAAAAAAGAGGGCTCAACTTATGCGAATCTTCCTATCACAGTTCCACTGTTGTTCTTTGCCTTGTGTCTTCTTAACCCTACCACTCTCTTCTAGGGGACATGTGATGTCAGGATCTGGGGCTGCTACCTTCCACCTGACAAAGGCCATCCCACTCACATCTGTAAAACTCAGAACAAGTTTCTTATTCTTACTCGTTCAGTTTCGTAATCTTTAAATCATGGCTGTTTTCAATTTCTAGCTGGCACAACTGTGTAGTTTTCAAGATTAGAATGGAACACTTAGAACAGAGCCTGGTTTGTTCCACTGAATTTGAATACTGTGTCTTATAACTGTTACATATATGTCTCATCATTCTAGTATACTGGAAAACCACTTACACATACTGCCTTCACCTCATGACATCTACCTTCTTCACAGTCA
This sequence comes from Onychomys torridus, assembly GCF_903995425.1. Lineage (NCBI taxonomy): Eukaryota > Metazoa > Chordata > Mammalia > Rodentia > Cricetidae > Onychomys > Onychomys torridus. Next base: position 76,511,695 of record NC_050445.1, on the reverse strand, counting down.
CTGGTTTACACAGCTTTAAAAAGTTAACAGGTGTGAATTGGGGGAAGAGTTGTGGGAGGAGGATGAATACAATCAGAATGTGTGAAGCTTACAAAGAACTAATAAAAAGTAGTCAGTTCCTATGTTTTAAAAAGTGAAATGTTATGTTATTGAGTGACAACTACTTCAATAGTGTGAAGACATGACACAACACTTGGTTTCAATGAAAAGTAAAATAAAATATATTGTCTATAGAATGTTCGAAGATCCATTTCTCATTGGTTTTGTTCCCACTGGCCTTTTCTCCTAAAGTCAGATTAACAGGAGGTCTCTGTCAGGGCTGCACACATAGGACAGAAACATATTTGTTAGTCTCTTCTACACAGATGGAGTAGGTAGTGGAAAGAATTTCATAGATTATTATTTTCCAGAACTCAACATTTTTATCTGGAAAAGCAAAACCTGTCCCATTTAGTCATAAAAATGCATAGAACAGATCTCTTCATGGATGACTTCTAAAGTGTGTAGTTATTGGCCATACAGAAGAATTAACAATGCCCATGGTTGATATTAGAGCATAATAACATTATGGGGAAATGTAAGCATGTATTGAAGATTTTATCCAATAAGTTTTAATTATCACAAGGCAAATAACAAGAGGTTTCTATTTCACCAAAGGAAGAGGGGGGCCAAGAGACTTGGCTAGACACTTTAGAAGCATCAGGCTCACGTTTTGAAAAGTGAATTTGTACTTTCCTATCTACAGGCTGCATTCTCTCCCTGTAGCAATTGCTGTGAATTAGAAAGGCAAACCTTCCTGAACAAAGCATCAGGAAACTCATTGCCACGGGTATTATTGTGGGAAAAAGCAAGACATCATCAGACATGCATCAGTGGGAAATGTCTTCATTAGGAGATGAAGGAGAATTGTGCAACTCTTGCCCAATTATTGAAAGAATAGCCTAAGGAAACCATCATTTTCCACAGCACGACACCCCATGTTTTTTCGCTGGAAGGCCATCAAAATGTAGATTTTTTTTTCCTGGATTTCCACCCTCTAGATTTCCTTTAGATTGTAATTATGCTTTGTTATGTTTATTTTCCCTCTTTTAAGTTCTGTTAACTGAATGAAATATAAAATTGAAAATGTAAGACTTAGAACTGAGTCACTCCTGGTAATGGTTTCTAAGAATGCTTGTGGAATAATACACAGATATCGTTCCCTCTAGAGCAGTGGTTCTCAACCTTCCTAATGCTGCAAACTTTTAATACAGTTCTGCATGTTGTAGTGACCCCAACCATAAAATTATTCACATTACTACCTCATAATCATAATTCTGCTACTGTTATAAATCGTAATGTGAATATCTATGTTTTCCAGTGGTCTTAGGTGACCCTTGTGAAATGGTTGTTGATCCCCCAAAGGGGTCATGACCCATAGGTTGAAAACTGCTGCTCTAGAGTCTTCTGTTGGCATGACTTTCCCCAGGGTGTATGGAAGTTTATATCTGAGACTGTCATGAGAGTCAGTCATACTGAAAAATCTCATTTCATTACAGATTAGTTTCCCCATGACTAACTTGTCCCAGTGCCTCTCCAGATCACTTATTCTCAAGGTTCTATATGGACATTAATCTTTTCAGACCTCTTATTTCTACTAAAATGTGCTCAGTCAAATTTTTCTGAACGCGAGGTTGAGGATACTACTTCATATGATCTCCTCAAGCCTGGATGCATATGTGGAAACATACTAGATTTTCTATACAATAACCATATTTCTATTGCATTCCTTAATTTAAATCTATTTTCTTGCTCACTTAAGCAGGTTAATTTTTTCAACCAGGTATGGTTAAGAAAAGCAAAATTAAGTCTGTTTACATAAATTATATCTTAGTAACTAGAATTACACTATATATGCAATTGGTGTTGAATGCTCTTTATCAAATGAATAATTCAAAGTAAGACAAGTGGACAGAGGAATCTTTTACTAAATTACTTGTGACAGTGCATAGTTTTTATATTTAGTTCCATTATGGTATTTTTCATGATTTGAGGCAAATAATGATATATATATATATGCATGATTGTGTTCATCAAAAATCAGTTCCACGCATTTCTTACATAATATTAAAGAACAATTTAATGTCAATAACAGAAAGCCGTTCATAGAAACCAGTGCAGGTTCCTTGCTTTACTCTTCCCACTGAAGTACATTTAAGGGACACCAATTTGCAAAAATGTTGCACTTCACATTCGTCTGTTTGTAGATCTGTTTTGATTATGGCTTGTGATTATTTTAATTAACAAATGTACTGTTCATCACTGTTCACTTATTTATCTGGAATGTGTAGGCTTATGACTATTTTTTCAACAAGATTTTAGGAATAGTTCCCATGGTATCTGGGAGTTACTCCAGACACTCACATTATCATTATTTTAGCGGCCTGCTGAGAATTCTGCAGGTCAGAGTCACTCGGAACAAGGTTTATTGGTTTAATCAATCATGAAAAGTGTCTGTATTAAATAATAAAAGCAAGGCAGGAAAGTTTAACCAGTCAGGAATTCTAAAGTTACATATGGTCTAAGAATTCCAGGCCCATCACATATACCTGTCCTGCCAAGGATCTCCAACACCACTAATCCCAGTCTGCTCTCAAGCCACATACACCTTACTAAGTAATTGGTGCATTTGTCTATGTGTGTTGGGGGGTGTGTGTGTGTGTGTGTGTGTGTGTGTGTGTGTGTGTGTGTGTCTGTGTCTGTGTGTGGTGTGTAGTATGAATGTGTGTGTGTGTGTGTGTGTCCGTTTGTATGTATGTGATTGTGTAAGTAGGATGCTGTGTGTATATGCATTGTGTGTTTGTATGTGGTGTGTGTGTGTGTGTGTGTGTGTGTGTGTGTGTATGTGATTGTGTAAGTAGGGTGCTGTGTGTATGTATAGTGTGTGTTTGTGTGGGGGTGTAAGCGTTCTTCAACTACTTACTGTAGGGTCTTTGCCAGCCATTTTGCATTCTTCAACTTTGATTGTTGATGCTGGCCAGAAAACCTGCTCGGGACGAGAAATAAAGTTTGTATAGTCTCATTCAGGTACACAGCAACCCAATACTCTTCATTTGCCTTTGACTACCTGATTTACCTTTAAATTGTTGCTATCTTTGTGTTTCAAAATTCCACTTTTACCTTCTGAATTCAAGTTATTGGGCTGTTATGTTATTATATAATCCACTTTTTGTTTATCCAATCAGTTTTTCTTTAACAAATCTTGTTCAGTTGTTCAGTAACACACACAAATTTATAATTGTGTATTTAAAAGTCATTATGAAGATAAATGTACAAAATGCAACACACCTTTTGCCATTTGGACTTATACTCTTACCACCTGTTTAATCTCATTATGAATCATGTTTATGTGTCTTTCTTAGTTGGATATTACCTTTGGTAAACAACACAGCCAGACTGAGATTTACTTAAACTAGGCCTCCATGTACCTCAACAATGTAACACATGAAATGAAACCAGTCTCCCTGAAGCACTGTTAGCATTCTAAGTCACTGCCGTTTTGGGTCACTTTGGGCAGAAAAGAATACATTTTGAGTTGTCAGCCTTTAATATAATAATGCAAAGTGCACTGCTTGTAACAAACATATATCGTTAACACAGTTTTTCTCTTTTACTCCATTGATGCTAAATTTTGCTTTCTTACTGTAAAAGAAGAATGATACATATAGGTTATGATTATTCAGATATCCATGCAGCGAACAGCCGTATTCCTCACACTCTGGATTACACATAGAAGACATGGTTCATCTTACTTTTCTAACCAGGATTTTCATGGTAAACTTCCCCCACTCACTTCTTTTTCTTCTCAGTAGATGAGTATACAAGGAGTGTTTTTCCATTCATTTTCAGAGTTCCAACTGATTTTTAAAACTTTTGAGACCAAATAGGAGGAATTGGACTAAATATATTTTTCAGCCATGAAGTAAAAAGTAACGTGTGTGTATGTGTGTGTGTGTGTGTGTTTCCAGTGTTTTCTGTTTTTCTATCTAATACATATTATTTCCAATGTATGAATTCTTTGAATACCTATAATGTCAAGATTTCCCTCATGAAATAACAAACTTACACTCAGAGGTTCTTGGCTGATGTTGTTGATGTTCAAGGACAGGATGTGGTCTTTGCTCCCCACATATATCCGGTCTTGGTCTTCATCCATTAGTAATATCCTGTAGTCTAACTGGTGGTGGGACAGACTGAAATACTCAGAGGTCTTGGTTTCTTGGAGCTCTGAAATAGTGAACAAGAAATGTTAAACAGAATGGGTTGGTGCTATAATTCCAAAATTTTATGGAAAGATTTATCAAAAGAGCAAAAATAAAATTATAAAACTTTCTTCTATGATAATAATGTTTCCACAGTGCTACTTATATCTTTAGTATGGCCAACAGCTTAAATGTGAAACTAGACTGAAGGCCCACTAAATAAAAGGCAACTCACACCTGGTACTGTAAACTTTGCCACCTACTTATGGCTTTAGAAGTTGCACGTTCTAGAGGAAAACCTAGTAATGTCCTTTCCCTAAACTAATGTAATTTCTAACTGTATGTAGGTAATGAGTGTAGTCTCTCTCCTTTTCAAATAAGCCTTTTACAAGAGATAGAGACCACCACAGAGATCCACAACTAGTCAGAATGCAGAGAATAAGTGTCCATGGGGTGTCTAATCCTAATTAATGCATCAGCAGTGCAGCCTCTCCACCTAAGGCACAGAAAGCGTTAGAGAAGAGGAGGAGGAAGGATGGTAGTACCCAGTGGATCAGGATGCCTATTGCTAGACAGTGCTGTCTAGAGCAGGGAAAACGCACCCTTGAGCTCGCAACAGTGTAGCTGCCTGAACAGGAGTGGCAAAATGACAACACTCACTGAGTTTCCAACATGAACTGAGGAAACTACACAAAGTTCTGCTGCTAGATGAACAGGGACTGGTAGTCAATGGCCGCCAAGAAAGGAAGAGCCAATCTCCTCTAGGGACAAGCTCCCACACAGAGTGTCCAATACAAAGCAAACATCCTTGGAGATATATATATATATATATATATGACATTAAATGGACTCTATAGGTTATGTATACGTGTGTGTGCATACATGCATGCATTAGTGTATATGCATACCTACGTATGTGCATGTGTTTGTATATACATATATGTGTGTGTGTGTGTGTGTGTGTGTGTGTGTATATTTAAAAAATAGAGATGATGAGACCATGAATTTAGAAGTAGAGGGCATTGGAGGAATTAGAGAGTGAGGGGTAGGGGAAGAAGTGATGTAGATGAAATATTCATATATGGACTTCTTAAAAAATTAGATTTAAAAATCAATCAATTTTAAAATAATGTTCGTTAACATATATATTTAATTATTGGCTTTCTGCTGAAAAGAATCAGCAAGTTAAAGTTCATGCTGACTCTATATGATTCAAAAATAATTCATACTTTCAGGAATTTTAAATTTATTAATGAAAGTCATTAGCCAATACAGTGAGTAGGAAGAGAACTCAATGGTATGGGAACTGTCTTCTTGTCAATATTTTATTCTCAGAGTCAGTACATTCACCATTTTAGCATCATCTCCAAATAACTCTAAACAACGATACATTCCTCTAGGTAATCTCCACTGCCTTAATGTGCTGTGCTTCAAGTCACTTGAAAACAGTAATTGCAGTATTTGTCCTTCAGGAGGCAGCATCATTGGATGACAGCATGCCTGTGAGTATAGCAGAAGCAAGGCATGGACTCAGGTATTTATGTCCTCAGAGTTGTGACCTCTCAGTGATCAGTGACTCCCGTTCATTCAGATTCTTTTAAATTGGGTATCTGAACTTTGAGAGTCGGGAAGACACCAGGATAATAAGAAAAGTCAATAGTCACAATGTATGTACCTTTCTCTGCAGGTTAAAAAGCTTCTCTGCAAAAGTTAACACCTCTATGCAGATGGTCCTAAATTCCACTGATCTTGTGTCAATGATTTTAAACAGTGACAAGCTTTGAAAGTGCATGCTTTCTAAGTTTCTGATTTCATGACATATTAATTCTAAATTTGTAGGCAAATAACCCAAGTCATATCTCTAGAATAGTTGTTACTGGCCATGGTTTGGCTTACAGCAAAATAAAAATGATAAAGATTCTTAGAGGAGGTCAAGAATCCCATTTGTGACCACCTGGACACACTTCATGATGCACAGACACACAGCTTTAGCCAGCATGTTCAGTTCTCCACTTCAGAATGTCCTCCATAATATAGTTCAACAGTTTTAGCCAATAATATGGAATGATAGCAAAATAGCATGTTCGGCTATGTTTAAAAATAAACAAACTAACATTCCTGTCTCTCCATTTCTTTTTCAGTAAATGAGTAGCAGTTTCATTTTGTTTCTATGATGTGTGTGTGTGTGTGTGTATGTGTGTGTGTGTGTGTGTGTGTGTGTGTGTGTGTGTGTGTAGAAAATCAGTTATTTCATCTTATGCTTCCATCTGACCATCCATCATCATCAAGAGAAGTGAAAGCAGGAACACAGGCAAGAACTGAGGCAGAGGCCGTGAAGTAATGCTGCTTCCTGGCTGCTGCTCCCTGGCTTGCTCAGCTGTCTTCTTTTTATATTTTTACATCTTAATTAAATACAATGACATCACTTCCTCCTTCCTTCTCTCCACCTCCTCTATTTCCCCTTCCAATCTCTCCCATGCATATCCAAATGAAAGCCTCTATGTCTTTGATTTTACATGTGTATATAAAATTATAAATATAATTATAAACATATGTATATCCACACATATTGCAACAATAACTTCTAATGAACAGCTTCTAATGAATGTTCTCAGGGAAACCAAATGAATTAATATATGGAGATATTTAAAATGAATGAGAATGTTAAAATTCATTGGAATTTAGTAATAGTAATATTCAATTTGGACCAATAATTATAGGAAAAACATGGAATAGCACAGTTGTAGGCCTACCTCATAACCAAAAGATCTCTAAAATTTTAGAAGCCTTGATGTGAGGCTTTCTTACTAACTGTCCTGTCTTTTGTATTTACAGTCCCTAACTGTCACCTCCTCACCCTGCCTAAGGTAGTTTATACATCACACAGTGTAGACAGTTGCTCAGATTCCTCCCCATTCCCCTGGCTTCCCTCCCACTTCCCTCCCTCCTTTGACTCTGTCACCATTTTGTTCCCAAATCTGCATGAAAATAAAGCCAGGAAAGTGGCCTTAGCTGGGAAATAACAACACTGAATTGCAGTTTTCCTCTACCTGTGTCCTCAGAAAGCCATCCCAGCCCTGAATTAGCCTCAGTGCCAGAGAGGGCAGTAACCACATCAACTAAAGGCCTTTCTGCTCCAAGGGTTTTAGCTGTCTTCTCTGCCCATAAAGCATCTTCAGATTTAATTATGTGTAGCCCACTGACAACTGACAGCTGTTAACCTGGAAGATTTACTTCACAACTGCCACTTTTGTGAAAGAAGCCTAGGGTATTTTGTTCAAATGCTACTTAAATTACTGTGAGTAGTGATAATTGAGCTTTGGGGCTGTGGGGGGAAAGGAGTGAGCTTTCAAAGCAATGAGAATTTTATTCATGAAAAGACCAACCCAAGACTCCATCGTTTCCTTCAGTGGAGATTCCACCTGAGAGGCTGTAGTGCAGAGGCTCTGCCACAAGCCCAGGAAATGAAGGATCTAATGATCTGACTGCAGTGAGGGAAGAACTCCCTGTTTTTAGGAAGAATTGCCTTTAAACAAGACAAAGAAGGAGGTCGACTTGCATTTCTTTTAAATGCTAGTGATAATAACATCTTTTTTTTTTTTTTTTTACAGCATCAGGGGTACGACATTGTTTCTCAGGCCACGCTGAAATGATTGGGAATTAACTTGGCTGAGGATACTGTATGCAGGGTTAGAAAACTCAGTGTCTCCACAAAGGGCAACATAGGTCTCCAAGTTCCTGGGAAAAAATCTCCTGGGAAAAAGCATTAAAAAACACATATTTCTGCCCTGATAGCCACATTATAGTAGATGTCTATGATGGAAAACTACTGTAATGCCTTTACGCCAAGGTTCTTTCAGGGATATTTTCCAGAATAGTATGCTTACTTAAGGTTTGCATGCTCAGATGAATGTTTCTGCATAATAGAAGCCATTGTGAGCCTTGAGAATTTAAGTGAAACTGGGAGGACAATAGGGTCCCCAGCAAGACAAGCTCCTCAGGCTGCAGCAGTTAAGGAAGGCATCATTACAGCACTGAGAACGTGGATCAGTGTATTGTGTAGTATGGCTGTCAGTAATACAATATTCCTAACTTAATCTTAATAATGGAGTGTTGATGGGGCCTTATAACTATATTGTTAAGAATCTCCTTCATTGAAAGTTTCATTCATATGTTCAGAGATGTGATCTTGGTAGAATGCATGAGGAACCTTTCATGAGTCCCACTTCCTTAGTAAGGGAGATCATTTACTCAGAATACTACACTCTCTGGTCTTTTATAAAGGTCCTGATTAGGTTAAGAATTACTGCACTGAAAATCAGTTTTTCTCTCTCTCTCTCTCTCTCTCTCTCTCTCTCTCTCTCTCTCTCTCTCTCTCTCTCTCTCTCTCTCTCAGTTAGAAGCAGATATAATGGTTACTCATTAATTACATTTAAAGCTCAGGCTGTGCTATCAGTGTATTTATTCAGCACATATTTATGGCTTGGTTAGCACTGTAGGCTTGATGCTTCGCTCAGATAGATGATGCAGGTGAGAAGATAAGCTTTTGTGATAATTTAAAACCTCTCCTTTGCTCTCTTCTTTTATGGAGCTAGCCTGCAGAAATATCTTGGAAGAAGCCTCTACTGAGACTCAGGCAGAAAGCACAGGGCAAATTTCAAAGCCTTGGGTGCTTTTGACCTTAGAGACAGTGATTCTGACAGGATAATGTCCTCTCCTGGATGTCTTATCTTAGAAAGATTTTAAGTAGAGAGGGGTTCATGATTCATCCTTTCCTGGAGGCTCAGTGTTTTGAAATGGGGCTACAAACTGAATTTTACCTGTCCCTTTAGGAAAAACCAGTAGATAAGGAGCTGAAAGGGCAGCCCGGTAAAATTATAGTTCTTAATTCCTAATGTAAACAGAGAACAGCAGGCAGGTTGTTAAAACCACATTTGCTCAAAATTAACAGCCCCAAAGAGTAGCCATCTGTGAGCTCATCAGTAGAGTAAGCACCCAGCCTTAAACACTCGCTGGATTCCTACTCAATGCTTCTGTATTCAGCCCTGATATGATTCTAGGACCTATGCAAAACCATTAACATTCAGGGAATTTCACTGGTCATCTCAAGCAAGGTCACAAGGTCACTAGTGGAAAATTTTCAAAGTAAGGATGGTTCTTAATCTGTGAGCAGAACCAGGTAGGCTTAACTTTCCGAAGCATAAAGACAAACCACATTTGGAGTTCTGGCATGTTCTTGCCCCTCAATGGGGTCTGTGCAGAATCTAAAAAAGCAGTAGAAATGCATCAGTGGCTTGAATTTCCTTTGTCACTTTGGAAAAGGCAGAGGACCAGACTGCAGGCAAATCTGTCACAGCTTAGTGATGGGGTTCTCCCTCCCCTGTGCCAGGCCCAGAGGCCTGATTCAGATGGTATGACAGGCATGGCTCATGCAGAAGATAAATGGGGGGTCTCTCATCTACGTTCTTTGATGGATGGGGAAGATTAGAGCAGAGACACTAAAGTGGCACATGGATGAGAAAGGGACGAAGGGACACAGCTCTATTCAGTGAGCCTGGCCAGGGAAAGGCAACCGTGACGCAAAATGGATTTCCCGGGCATTGCATAAGGGAGGAGGTTAACAAGCATACAGGAGCCTTTATGAAGCAGGACTCTCCCTCCAGTTTGCCACAGACAGACCCAGTCTGTGCCTGTTCTCCAAGCGTAATTACCAAGAATGCCCCTTTGATTCTCAAAACACTGCCATCGGCCAGTTCTATGCTCACTGTGCCTTAAAGCTCCCACTTCATAACTTTCTCAAATGCCATTCTGTTACATCTGGAACCAAGGCCTTCAAGGCCCTGTGTGAGCTAGCTAGATCACCTCACTGTAACCTCAGTCAGCACTACCTGTGTCTCTTCTTTGTATTCTGGCCCTTCTTGCCATCTATGTTTTTATTTTTTTCCACATCTTCAAACCTGTCTTGCTTGTTTGTGTCTCATGTTCTTCATGATCACAAGATTTTCCCAACTGCATAACTCAAACAAGAATTTGAAGATAATTTAAGCAGGGCAGAGTTACTAAAGCTGACTTGACACCAAGAAACCCTGTCTTGAAAAACAAACAAACAAACAAACAAACAAAAAACCACTGCCTTAAGTTTTCAGATCAGGACTGTCTTGAGTTGCTGGTATTTCCTTCTTTCCCTTCTGGGCTTTATCTCTTGCAGAACATTTGCAAAGGTTCAGAATACCATGTTTGGAAGTTAGAAGATGACTCAGTACCAACTGTTAAAATAGACTTTGTCTTCCCAATGTAAGATTCTGAATATGAGACAAAGTCTTTGCCCATTCCCATTATTTGTTTCTGCTAATCAATCTAAGCCATTTTAATGTCTGTAATCTACTACTTTAGTCATGAATCATTAAAATGAGAAAATACCATCATGTTTTAGAAAGTGAAGGTTTTATTAAAGAAGTTATGAAGAGGTATAGTGTGTCTGCGGAACAGCACGGGGAGTATCAACTTTGCAGTCAGTCGCTGGTGCTGAAGGGTTTCACATATCACACCCCCTATTTTACCCCTATGCCTTCAAAGCAGCCTCTAGAAAATTCAAGAAAGAATGATATCATTTAGTGGGAGGGTTGAGATTGGCAGTTTACCACAATCTAGAATCTTGGAGGAGATAAGCCCCTTAGAGCAGGTTAGCCCTAAGCATGGTCATGAAGGGTTATCTAGATTAGGTTAATTGAGCTAACTGGGCTGATTTGTACTGAATAGGGAGAACCATAATAGGGGCTGTGTTTCCCCACTGAATTAAAGGAACAGCCATCTTTCTACCTCCCAGCTGTGGGTGAGTTGGGACTAGAAGTCTCCTCCTGCTGCCTTGCCTTTCCTGCAACAATGGCATATTTTCATTTAAACTGTTAAGTCAAGCTATTTCTTTCTCCTTTAATTTGCTCTTTTGTATTAAAAGTAATACAAATAACTAAGACATTTAGTAGCCAAAATGAGCTCTTATGCTCCCTGCATCAATAAAATAACTATGAAAATAATTCGTTCTACACTGATTCCAAGTATCGCCCATTACAAATATTTATTTTCATCACTACGGAATATCTGGAAGTCTAGTATACTTTTTATTTTTATTTTTGAGTCTCATAGGAATGAAAAATATTTCTAAAACCTTTTCATATATATACATATTTAATTAAAACTGTGTATTTTCTTCAAAATAAATGAGGCTATACCAAAGAACAAGACTTTATTTTCCTACCTAAACCATATTGTATTTCTGCTTTCTGCTTCAATTCAATAAGGAATCTTAACTGTTTTTTTTTTTTTTTTTCTTTTAAGCTCACTTAGGAGGTTTGAAAGATATTAAGCACAAATTTTAGGTTCCTCGTTGGGGAGTCAATGGTGAGGATCACTGGAGGTAAAGAAGATTCATTTCTCGACATGCCTTCAGAGACTCTGAGCTAGCGGGAAGTGACTTCTGGGAAGGAGATTCCAATCTGAACCTGTCCCTAAACTGTGGAAGGACAGCATGTAGATACTGAGCCATCAACACTCATCATGCTTCTCGATCAGAAGACACCTGTCTCAGAGCACCCAGTCAAGACATAAACAAAGGAACAAACTTGTAAATGAGTTAGCGCCTCCCCATAACACCTGCTTCCTACTGTTCTAGACACCTCTGCGGATGGTGCCAGAGCAAGATGGTCAGAAAACAGTGGTCCCAAGGTGATCATCAAAGAAGCAGCATGATAACAAAGACAAAAAGGAAGTTATACAATTACAATTGGAAATTGCTTTAATGAGTTGACCTCATTGAATGTAATATGCTCTTATTATATTTGCTTATATACAGTCTTAAAGATTTGTAACACATTTATTCATGCTGTTATTTTTAAAAGGAATTAATGAACAATTACTATTAAGATCACAAAAGAAGTCGTGTAAAATATGAGTATTCAAAGTTTTTGAGTTGTGGGACAAACCCAATGGCAGGGAAAATAGTTGAAGCAGTGTGTGTGCATTGGGCAGGAATGAGGACTGGAGCTGGGTCTTGTGGTGAACAAATACTAGAAAAGAAACATGACGCTCCCTCCCATGTTCCACTGTAACAACATCTGCAAAGATTCTTACTGCCTCATTTATCATTTGTCTATAACAATTTGTTGTTTGCCGTGACTTGTTGGACCTCCCTGGACACATGGCAACTTTTGAGTGGGAACTTCTAAGGAGAAGACTTCCTAGCAGTAAAAGTAAGACTTCTCACATACAGGTGAGTCTGCCAGGTTTACTTTTACCAAAGTCTTTCGTAGTTTTTGCCACAGGTTTCTGCACAAAGCCTGTATTATTTACACATAACGCATCTGGCTCTCTACTCAATAAGTTATTACTTGAAGCACATCCATTTCACCTTTCAACAGATCGATTATTGAGTCAATGGATTAGAACAAAATATCTAAACAAAGAAAGCCTTGATGTCTGCAAAGAAGACAGTCTGGGAGTGAACCACAAACACTGGGAACAAGATGATTCAGGAATCCCACTGAACAAAGACTAAGATTTCCTGATTAGACAGGAAAAAATACTTGACTTTTCTTCATTCGACAAATATTGCTGAGCCATTCTCAACACTAAGGCCCACAATATTAAACACATAAAATGAAGTAAAAGACAAAGAAGTTTAAAGACAAGGATAGCTGCCTTTTATTAGGGCCCAGGAAGTGTCTGGCAAACCTTGACCTGAAGACAAATAAAGTGAAAAGCATTTCCTGGAGAGCACTCAGCGCTTGGGAAGAAACTTTGACTGGATGAGGAAGAGTCAAACAATGGTCTAGTTTGTTTAGGATTGAAAAGACAATTTGGGTTGGATGTTCTAGTCAGAAGAATGGATCCAACAACATGCAAAAGAAAATCTACACGTTTCTGGACTGTCAAAAACAGCCTGAAAAGATGTAAACTCCTAAATGCCAAACCCAGGTTGCTGGATTGTTCCCAAGTCACTTACAATATTTAAAACAACAAAAACTGTGAGAAAGTGTAGGATAATCATGTACGAAGTTTTAGAAAGGCAGTTTTAACTAATAAAGAGGTTGGGAGAGAATGTTTTTGATTCAATATTAAGAGCATAGAGAAGAATGAAGGTATGTGTATGCCAAGATTATTGTACATCAGCAGAGAAATAAATATACGTAGAAAATAACTGGAAATTTTTGACCTATTAATAAGTTGCTTGATGATTTGCCCAACTGCAAATGAGGACTAATTAAGAGGCCTTCTGGTGTTCTGCAAGCTCACAGATGTTTTATTACTGTCCAGTTAAGGCTCAGGATGTGTGAGCTTTCTGTACAAACTACTGGGCTGTACATATAATCTCCAGCAAACAATTGAACTACATGAAGAAGGAAATGCAAATTACTAACTGGAAAGAAGCTACACACTGCCAAACGTTCTCTATCTCTAATTCCTTCAGAATGATGGAGGACCACCCAGTTTTTAGTAGGTTTGATTACTCAGGACTCAACAGCCTAACTCTCCCAACCACTGCAAATTCTTGAACTACTGTTTCATTTGATATCTTTTAAAGCCCATTTTTAGCTTGAGTACGGGAAAAATATAATAAACTGTATATTGTACCACCTAAAATGTAAAGGGCCAGACATTATGAACAAAGATATGTGGAGATATTTTCTCTAAAGTGACAGCTATTTTATCTAAATATTATTTAGTTCAGTGTGACTCATTGTTTAACCAAGTTATTGCACTTGGCTTCAAAACAAGACCCAAGTTTGGAAAAGCCGCAGAGAAGTTCACTTTATCTGAAACACATTGGTCAGTCTACAATGCACAGCCCTGTTCCCCTGCTGGCTTCTGTCTGTCTGTCCTGACACAGGAGAGAACTGAAGATCAGTAACCATAGCAGTCTTTAGTGCTCATCCTTGGGAGTGTGCTTCACAGTCATGAGACTGCCTTTGGATTCAAGAGAACAGTGAAGAATCCACAAACATCTCCTGTGATTTAAAGCCTCATTATCACACGTCTACCCCCCATACCCACACTCTTCATGATGTCATGAGCTTTCCCTTTCCTGCGTGCTATACTGGGAAACCATTTGGTTTTTCCTTTCACGGGTTGGCATTTGAGATGGTACCACTCAGTGTCTCACAAAAGGACATCAGTATTGTACTTCTTTGTTTTGCTTGGGAAACATAATATTTATCATTTTTGCATGTGCGTCAAGGAGAAAAGCAATGACTCAAAGTTTATTTTACAAAATGCTGCCACCTTCATGATATAAACATTAGCCATGACTGTCTTTTAATTTTCAACATACAAGTGGGAATAAAGCACAACTCAAAAGTGGTAGAAATAAAGCATATACAAAAGAGGATATGACAAGTACCAGAAATTATAACTTTAGTGTGAATGCTAATGAAGTAGGGTCATACTTTTAACATGTAGAGATGTTTTATTCCATTTACCTATAGCCATTTTAATCTATGAATCTCAAAAGGCAAAATGAATTTTATTAATCAAAACAGTGGGTTTAAATAGCTGAGATGGGTTGCTTTGTACCAAACCTTAAGTGATCTAATGGGATAAAGTCGAGCAAGCCACCTCTGTACAGCCGGAGGAACAGGCAGATGCAAGTCTAGTAAGGTGTTTGCCTCTGGTTTATTTTCATCAAAGACAAACACATTGTACTTCCCCAATTTAAAATATATTGAAAGCTTTGTTATTTCAGAGAAATATTATGTGAAAACAACAAAGACTGCCTTTAAAAGACATCATGGAAAGTTAAGTTTTAGACAATCCAAGTTTAAAATCAACTTATTCAAAAACATACAGATAAATGGATTTTGTTTCTAATCTAATGCATTTTCCTGGAACAAAGTCTGGCTTATGAAGACAGATCTATCCACAGATCTTGGCTCTGCATTTGGCTAGCTAGCTATGTGGCTTTAGGCAAGTTATTTAAACTGTGAGTGCTTAAGCATCCCTACCTGAAAGATGGAGATAAAGCCTGTCTTCTAGAACCGTGGAACTAATTGAGTGAGAAAGTGAGAAGGACCGCAGCCTTGTAGTTGTAGATCATACTTAGCAGAGGGTCTTCACATTAAGATGGGAGTTTCACTTTATTTTTTATTTTTATTTGTTTATTTTTTTGGTTTTTTGAGACAGGGTTTCTCTGTGTAGCTTTGCGCCTTTCCTAGATCTAGCTCGGTAGACCAGGCTGGCCTCAAATTCACAAAGATCCGCCTGCCTCTGCCTCCCGAGTGCTGGGATTACAGGTGTGCGCCACTACCACCCGGCTGAGTTTCAGTTTTAAATAAGCTATTTCTGCACAGTTTGGGCTTTATAGTATTTACCTAGAGTTGTTTTAGTATTCATTATACTAGAGAAAAATTGGTGTAATAATGTCTTATTTTTATTAAGGTGCAGTCTATCAATACAAGTAATTATAACACCTCAAAATTCTAACAAAAATAGTTCTTAATTCCAACATAAAAATAGATGTGAAAAATAGAAACCATTTCCCTTGATTTTACACAATTTCCCTATGCTGAACTGCTACTCATATGACCAAATTTGTATTAGCAATCTATCCACCCCAAATGCCTATATTCTCTAATAATATTTGACATGCAGTGTCCTATCTAACCTCCACAATAATCCTATTAACTTGATCTTGGAAAGTGAGGGGAATCTTGGGAAAATATTCCTTTGTTCTCTGTGGAAGGTGAGAACACGCTGGGCCAAGGGCCTTGGCCTCCTTCACTGCCCTGAGTGTAACTTTGGTTTTCAGATTTCAATGCACAGGAGATATGCAAATTGCTTACAAAAATACAATAAAATTTCTTAGCTGTAGTTAGAGTTTTCCTTCCTGGCCCAGTCAGGACAAATCTCTCTTACCTGCCAGTCCCACAGTCGCTCAGACCCAACCAAGAAAGCATACAGAAACTTACATTGTTTAGAAACTGTATGGCTGTGGCAGGCTTTTTGTTATCTACTTCTTCTATCTTAAATTAACCCATTTCTGTTAGTCTATACTTTGCCACATGGCTTGTGGCTTACCAGTGTCTTTACATGTTGCTTTTCATGGCGGTGGCTGGCGGTGTCTCTCCCCAGCCTTCTACTTCCCAGAATTCTCTTTTCTCTTGTCCCGCCTATACTTCCTGCCTGGCCATTGGCCAATCAGAACTTTATTTACACAGAGTGATATCCACAGCACTTCCCCTTTTCTTTTTTTATTTAAGGAAGGTTTTAACTTTTACATAGTACAATTACATATAACAAAACAATTATCAAGCAAGAATTACAGTTACAATATTAAAGAAGATATCCTATCTATCTTGTATTTGTGAGTCTAAGGTTTTATATCTAACTTATCTTTTATCATAACTGAGGAAATTATAACTATCTAGTCTTCAACCATATCAAAGACCTCAGAAGGATATAATATTACCTGAGAACCAGGAGAAGGATGTAAGCATTATTCAGGAGTCTTGTAAGAGTAGACAGAGACAGCTGGCAGCCTGGACAGTCACCTAATGTTCCTTTGTAAAGTTGGGGCATTTGTCTTTAGCCCACAGGGCTAGAGTCTCTCCATCACTTCTCTCAATGTCCTGTAGAATGTCTGGCACTTTCCTCTGCAAAGCATGAACCTGAAGGACCATTTTGTCAAGCAAAGTTTAGTGGTCACCTTTCTATGGGTCCTGCATGTCCAGTCGATCAAGCAGTCCAGGCAAGAACAGTTTCTTGCCCAAATGGCTATTTTTGCAAAGGTGAAGATAAGATATGAAGTGTCTTCAATGCCCATCCTCCTCTCTGAAGTAAATCGGTGTTGCCAGGAGCAAACACGTCTCATTGTCCAGAAAGTCTAAATTTTAAAAGTATTTTAAATGCCATATTCTGTAGGTCTTTGAAGTATTTGAAGATTACCTATCTGTCTGAAATATCTCTATGTTTACCTAGAAGACTTAACTACCATGGCTATGAGTATGATTATCATAGATGACTAATTATCAATCTATTTTTAATTATCCATTACAATTTAAAATGAGCTATATAAACATAATACCTTAAATAAGAGTAGAAATATACACACAATATAACAAAATTAACTTTAAGTTTGTATTGATAGACTAAAATCTATACCAATGTAAAACATTTTAAACAAGTTGTTGCTCTTTAGAAGTAAGTTTCCTAATCTACCCTTTTATCCTATTATATCTATATCATATCCCCTTTTCTTCTTTAGAAAGAGATCTCATTTAAAATCAACCTGCTTTAAATAAAAATATTGGTGTTTTTTTTTTTCTGTCCCATATCAGAGGGCTCTTTTGATTTGGGACATAAGAATCTCTTAACTTTTTTTTTAGCAATATGTCTGGGTTTAGAGAAGGAGTGAGCCAATTCCATCTCCAAAGCCAGCTTGATAATTTTGGGAATGTGGGTGCTGTGGATATCACTCTGTGTAAATAAAGTTCTGATTGGCCAATGGCCAGGCAGGAAGTATAGGCGGGACAAGAGAAAAGAGAATTCTGGGAAGTAGAAGGCTGGGTAGAGACACCGCCAGCCACCGCCATGAAAAGCAACATGTAAAGACACTGGTAAGCCACAAGCCATGTGGCAAAATATAGACTAACAGAAATGGGTTAATTTAAGATAGAAGAAGTAGATAACAAAAAGCCTGCCACAGCCATACAGTTTCTAAACAATGTAAGTTTCTGTATGCTTTCTTGGTTGGGTCTGAGCGACTGTGGGACTGGCAGGTAAGAGAGATTTGTCCTGACTGGGCCAGGAAGGAAAACTCTAACTACACTTAGCGATGAAAACAGCTTTTTCACAAGGAGGTACTTACAGGATCTTCTCAGAGCTGTGTGTTGACCTTATCAACCTAGCTTGGGTGTCAAGGCCACTCTTAGTCTGCCTAGGTCCTCCCAGGCTGGTTTCCTTTACAGCATTCAGAGCTCAGTGGTGTCTACGTGAAGAGACCTCCTCAATCTCTCATGTAGGGAACTACTCTGATACTGCACTCTACCACAGACATATTTTACTGCCTTCATTTATTTTACAAAAGTGATTTGAGGTAAAATTGGTGTCAGTGCGTGATTAGCAGAATATTCATTAGAAGTACACATTTTTGAGCTGTGATCACATTGCTGCACATTTGAAACCAAGATCCATTAAAATGTTGTTTTCCTTCCTAAAATTTGGGATCACTGATAATTTCCAGTTGTCAACTTTCCTCATTCCTTGAGGAGGCTGGCACAGTCTCAGCAACATGCAAGATAGAAATGAGGCAGCATCAGAAGCTCTGTGGACAGGGCAGACGCCTTCCCTGACAAGCTCCTTCCTCTGGGCTGTTCATAAGAACTCTGCATAGAAGAGTGATTGACAAGTTCATGATGCAGTCAGTGATCTGAGCTTCAAAACTGCTCTCCTGCAGAACATCCAGTGTTTACATTTTATTTTTTAAAATAATTTACTTACTTTATTTTACATGCATTGGTGTTTTTGCCTGCATGTCTGTAGAAGGGTATCTGATCCTCTGGAATTGTAGTCATAGATAGTTTTGAGCTGCCATGTGGGTGCTGGGCATTGAATCCTGGTCCTCTGGAAGTGCAGTCAGCGATCTTAAACACTGAGCCATCTCTCTAGCTCCTATATTTTATAATCTTAAGCCTCTCACCTCTTTTTACAAAGCTCACCTGGCAAATTTTCCTGTAATACTACCAATAACATTAGTGGACAAAATATTTCCCGTATATTGCTTTGGAAGACTCTACAGGAAATATCATTTATCTTATCTTTGTTATACTCTTTTAAGGTATAGAATAGTCTACAATGTGGGCCCGTGATCAAAGTGTACTTGCTTGTGTAACTAGCAGTTACTTCTATCTTGGGAGCTGAATTTGCATATTGATTAAGTAGGGATAGTGACATTATCCATCTCTCAAGCTTGCCCCCTTATAAAGTAAGTCATCCAATTAAAGTAGAGCGGGTGCAGTTGCACCACACTGTTCAGAACAGTGTGACCACTGTCTTTATCCTCATTCAAGCAACAGTTAATGCTCCTCAGAGAGGTCAAACATCCACAGTGTCATACATCTGCTAAACACTGCTGAGGAAAGAGAATGGAAAGGCTGTCTTCGTAACACATGTGATACTCGAACATACCACTCGGATGTTCTAGAAGGGCTGTATAAACCCATTCTGACCTCTTCCCATTGTAGCACACGCCTACAAAACCCCTATACTCAGAGTGAATGACACACATCATATCCATATTAGGCAAAATAGGTTCATTTATCTACACCTGTGGGTAGACTTTAACGTGGTACTGCATTTATCTTAGAAAGTCTCAAATACTTTAAGAGACTGAATGATTATATCTGTTTAATGAAAATTACCTAAACTGACCTTGATAAAGTCTTTAATTTTCTATTCTATTTCGGAATGGGAAAGAAAAAGAACAGAAAGAGCAATTTGTCTCTAGCCTCAGTGTTGTCTGGCTAAGTATTTTTATTTTTCTAGGCAGAAAATTTAAGGCCAAGGCAGTGTAAGCTACTCTCAGATGATCTGTGGTAAAGGGTAAATGTTTTAGGGCCTTTGTTTCAATTCTGTAGCACACAGTAAAAGTACATTTTTTAGGTCAATGAAAAATTTAACATTCAGCCATCCAAATACAAGCCCAAATCTCTTAACTCTGGAGTTTGTATTTTTGCCTAACTGCCATTCTGAAGAAATACTCTGTTTGTCTGTACTTACTGTCTACGGACTAGTAACAACGGTGGCACTCTGTCAAATATAGAAATCCAATAACCTCGGCATTAAAGGTTTTGGGCTGTCTTTCTCTTCCCAAAAATTTTAAAAGCAACCTCACTTAGACCCCACTTTTCACTTTTCACTAATTTATTCAGCACTGTGTTCAGTTAAATAAAAATCTGATACTGAGAAGTCTGCACAAAGGGTTAAAGAGCCAGTAGGAGAGCCATGGAGCCAGTGACTGCCAGTGCACACCTGCATAATGCCTGATGTTGCTCGGATGTGGAGAGGCCATGCTCCACCCTCCTGAACACCGAGCACACTCAGACAAGGACTATGAAACACAGGTGTAACACCCACCTCGGGGCTAGAACCAGCTTTTCACCTTTGGTCAGGTCATCTAAGCCTCAACTTCAGTTATGTTTAAATGAAGGGCCTGGCATAAATAACAAAGTTCAAAATAATGTAAATACCAAAGTTTTACTATTGTATTTTTCTATGATTTTAGAAACATTAAATCTTTCTTTAAACTTACTACAATGTAAATGTTGAGTTCTTTCTATAATTTTATTTATATTGTACTCTTTGTTTCTGACGTTATTGTCTTTCCTATACATGGTATTAACTTTGCTGTCCAAGGCACAACTACATGATTCTTGAGTGATGGTTATTATGTAAATGCAGCTAAATATAAATGTATGTATTTCTAGTTACTTTGATTTGATATTAAACATAAGAATTAACCCAAATAACTAAATTATAGAATGATAAATATAAAACTATTTCAAGCTACTTGTCTTCTACAATTTGACAGGGACCATGCTCTCTCTAGTACCTTCATAACTGAAATTGAAACATTAAGTTTAAACTTGACAAGATTACATAGTCCTGACTACAATTTTCTACATACAAAGAGTGCAATATTTCATAAGTTGCTCCTCTACTTACTCTGTCACAGTACAGAACACCAAATGGTTTAAAAGTTGATTATTCAATGATAACTTTACTGCCTTCATGCCTCCATAGATACTGAATAAACTCAAGCTCAGTCACATCAGTGGGCAGGCACTATGCTCCACTCTGCCAAATATTCATTCCCTTAACATATCTGGAAAAATTCAGTTTCTTCTTGTATTAGACTAAAATAAATTCGCAGTCCCCTCTGTTTTTATAGTTAATGATATTTTATTTGTCACAGCATTAAAATTTTATTTCTCTGAAATATCTTTAGAAACAGACAAAACCAGCAGAGCCTAACATTTTCCTCTAAGGAGGCTTTCTTTCTCCATCCTTCTCTTTATCTCATTCTTCATCTAGTGTCCCTTCCCCTCTGTACAATTTATGCAGCCATGTACTCCATAGAGAATTGTCATTTTACATGCAGGGCTGTTGACAATTTTTGCTATAGAATGTAGATCAAGGAGTTCTGTCTTTTTCTAAATCTGGAAGTTCTTTCTTAAAACTAAATTAGTCTTTTACGCCGGAGTTGATAAGTTCACTCATAAACCCACTTCAGCACCCTTCCCTCCTCAGGTTCCACAGCAACACATGTTTCTTAATGCAAGAGATGTTACTGCCTGGTAACCCAGCTTTTTGAATGTCATCTGAAGCATCATTTTGCAGCTAAACTTCTAAATTTAGCCTTGAGTTTGTCTACTTAATTCTACCTCGAGTGGATAATTGCTCAATCTTCTACACTAATCTTCTTTGCTATTCTTCAGGAAAATAAATCCAAGATTATTTATTTGACCTTCATTGTATATCACTTATAATGAAATTTTTCCACTTAGAATTTCACACCACAGAAGTTGTATCACCGACTTTTCATAACTGCTGAAATTAATTAAATTTCATTCCTTTGCTGAGTAGAGACATAAAAATTACCATTGATGAAAAAAATTTCCCTTGATTTTAAAGGTTTAGTATTTTATTTTCAAATAGATAGACTGAATGATATTTGATCGCAACTTTTTCCTCGTGAATAATAAAATTTATTATCATAATGATGGGTGCTGTTAAATGCAGCAGAAATTATTCCACCTTTTCAAGAAAGATGCTCAAGACAAGAAAGGTACACAGATGTGAAGCTGCATTTGAAACATGCTGAGCTGGTGAAAATACAGATTAGAATTTTGTTTTGGAAAGACAAGTATGATAAAGACCGAAATGTGAAAATTCATACGACAAACTATCTAAAGCATGATACTTAAGGTCATTCTCATGGTCTTGAGATATGTGAAAACATTTCATATAGAGAGAACATAAGACAGAGGTAAAGCCTGTCCACTTCAGCTTGCTGTGACTTGCTTTTCCATGCCTCTGAAACCTTAAATTCTTATTCTTACCACTCCAAAGTAGAGTTGCTGGAGCAGCTAATCTGAGCACAAGGGGCAGTGTTAGCGTTTCTTCTCCACTCAGCCACTAACAGATTCAGATGAGCTCCTTCATCAGAGCCCTTGACTGGGTGTCTGCAAGAAGGTCCCATGAAGTCAAGACCCTGTCCTTCACCAGCTCTCCACAGCACTGTTACAAAAGGCATCTTAATCCCTGACCTTATTCGTGTTACTGGTTTGAAATGCTGTGTCTTATCTTTCTGTACAGTAGCTGGTGCCACTTGCTATCCACACATATATTCTGGAGATAGTGGGAACTAGAGAGAAAACTTGTTTCTGATATCCTATCAGTGAAAAATAATGTTTTATTACCTATAATAAAAACTCAAGTGTGCTTTGAAGAAATTATTTTGCTCTAATTCATATGGTCTGGTAGTAACTGAGAAATTATAGAGAATAATCTTGGACAAACATGCTTGTGCTTATAGAGATTCTTTTTGATTAAAAATACACACACATACATTCTCTCTCTCTCTCTCTCTCTCTCTCTCTCTCTCTCTCTCTCTCATCACTCTCAGTTATTATGGAACATTATATCAGCCCAAACAAAACACTCTGAACTAAAACAATAAAAAGTCATTCAAGAGTTTCCATCTGTCTGTCTCCGGCTGAGGTGATCATTGGAGCAAACCTCACATGAACTTGAGCAAAAAGGTAGATTATGGGTATGCATAAAAAGGGAGCGCTTACATCCCTTCCTACAACCATGCTTTAGAGAGCATCCATTCCCTTATGCCACATTCATGGGATGATGTTCAAGAGTGGGATCAGATCTCCTCTTAGAAAGCCTGCAGTCCTGAGTTGTAGCTGAGTTCCAAGACCCATTCTAAGCTAGAAACGAACCTCTTAGATGTCAGCTACTGCATTAGTCCAAAGTTCTTGGCTATGGCTGGAGGGCACCAATGTTGGAAACGGCCACCTAGTGTTTTCATAAATGGTTCCTGCTATCTGGTAATTCAAACATTTTTTTTCTTCATTATAATGGCAGGAAAACCTTGAACACTCAAGCAGAAAAAGTGCTTATGTTTTGAATTCTGATGATTTCCTGGGCTGTGGATATGTGGCACACTACTGCAGCTCCTGGTCTGTCATGTGATTGTGAAGTTAAATAACCAATTATGCATTTCATTTTAAAGCAGGATTTGAGCTATATCATTTCCCAAATTGCAGTGTGAGTGTTCTAAGCATGTTTAAGTCAAGCTAGGCTTAGAGCTATATATGATGCTCATCAGGCTGGGTACACTGACTTAGGACACTCTCAACTTCCAGTGAGTTTTGTTGAATTACACCCATTTCTTAATTACACTACCATTGCTACTGTAAAGTCCAGTCAGTTGGATGCTTATCAGCTAAGTAGCAGGGGGCATACATGGCTGGCTGTCCATTTATTCTGTTTTGCCCTGATATAGATAAAATAAAATTGTCCAACAGTTAAAACCAATTAGGTAATGACTGATGCATAGCATACTGTGTGCCTAAAATATCTTGATCACAAGCATGGTGCATATTTTCTAGCAATAATAACATTTCCTATTTTCATATTTTATTATTGTAGTGCTTTGAAATTTTTGGAATGTGGACTCACTGGTAGTCTTTGAATGTAGATAAGTATGAAACATTATCAGACATTCTGTAGACATTTTAAATGCCTCTCAGATGCTCATGCCTTCCCATTGCTTGTTATGTCTACTGCAGGAGCATGTGACTCAGGAACTTTGCAAATAACTTCTATTTCTTTGCACTGGAATTATAACAAATATGCCATGTAGTGGGTAGCCATTCCAGCCTTGGCCTGGAAGTTCCAACCCCCATTGAGGCTTCGGTAATGGTCACACCCACAAGGCGGGGCTGAGGGAGGAAACTGAAGACCCAAGATCGAGAGGAGAGGCTTCTCTTGGTTCTGGGACCCTGGACACTGGAGGTAGACCGGGATTGCGCCACACCTTTCCCAGATCTTGCAACCTATCCCTTCATTTGTAAGTTACCCCACAAAATAAACCTCCCTTTTAACTACGTGGAGTGGCCTTAATAATTTCACCAATAATGCCATGTAATTAATATGTGTTTATTAACGATATTTCTGTATTTACTATTTGTGAATCACCTCATTTAACCCTCACATTAACATGTAAGTAAAGACTATACATCATCATCAATAGAAGACAACAAATGGAACACTTGTGTAGGGGTGCAGAGTTGGCAATAATGCCTTCCCAACTAATATAACTAGGGGCTGACTGCTCTTGACAAACTATGATGACTGGTTAGTCTCAAAGAGCTACTCTTATCCTGATACAAGTTAAGAAGGCTGGGGCACAGAGGTTTCAATAATGTATCCACATTCAGAGAGAGGCACACCCAACTCCTAAGAAACCTGCCTCCCCAATCCTTGTTCTTCACTATGAGGCTGAAAGACCCCAGCAGAACCACCACAGTGTATACACAGGCAACAGTTTGACAGTTTATCTTCTGTGAGACACTCAGTTAAGCACAACCTGAACCAACGCTACAATATTTTTTCTTTGCTTTTGTTAAATTTCACTTCAACATAAAAGTATTGAAAAAAACTTCCAGTCAATCATGTTAAATTTTAACTAGACTTGTTACTTAGCAGTCTCATTACCATGTATACGTGTACAAGATAAGATTTTATGAATATGTTCCTTGCTTCTTAAAAGAGGGAACATGTAGAGGTGTATCTGGACTATACGTAATCAGATAATACAGCCTTTGTAGTCCTCCACTAGTTAGCAAAGGAAAAAAGAATTTCCACGGAGTGTAGTCAATTAAATTTGAGCTGTTTTTGAAATTATTTTTATTATTTCTTAACAAGCTCACCATAAATATTCAGTGAAAACTCACTGTTGTAATTTCATAAAGATGTCAGGATACAATGGCTTCCAGAGAGCACTGAATTTTACACTGGACTTTTCAAAGCTGTATTTTGGGACATTTGTTGGTTTTTATCCATTTTCTTCTATGAAGATCAGGTGACACATTTTTACTTTTGAGACAAGAAAATACACCAACACATGAACAAAAAGGCCAAAGAAGATTAATTAATCATCAACTAACACAGTGGTGACCCATGGGCATTAGTAAAGGCAGAGAGAAAGCTTGGCACTGCTAGGATGCACAGAATCAGACAAGGGTGACAGCCTAGCCGTAGGCTTGCAAAGGGCCAGCAACTCCAGTAGTGGTGAAAGCATGTCAGGAGAGGAATTTATGATGGAAATAGTCTTTGTGCTTCAGGCTTAGTGTTTAAAGGATTAATAAACAAAGGGGCATTGTGAATGTAAATTTTTTTCTATAAAAATGTTACAACAACCTTCTCTTACTATCTTCCTGGCACTTACGTTCCCGGACAAAACTCTTTGGCACCTGACTCTGCTGCCGTCAAGAATTTGTTCTGACCCTTTATCTGACTCAGCCCCCAGCGTGGTGGGAACAAGGACCGATTCTGCCCCTTATCACCAGCCATGGCTAAAGCTTAAGGTGTTATTCTAAATGGTCATTCCATTTGCCTCCCTCACATTGTGGAATGAAAATCATTGCCGTGGGATGGAGATTCTTGCAAAAATAAACATCATCTCCACTTTTGCATTCCTCCCTTCTTCTCCCTTACCTCACTCTAGCCACCACATGCCACAGTGAGGCACCAACACCTTGGTGAGCCTCACCTCACACATTTCACCCCCAACTGCGTTAAGGAGACTATCTCTGCAACTCCACTTCCGCCTTTCCACCTATTGCTCCTGTAATGGAAGATATCCTTATTTTGTTTCTCCCTTAGGGTCAAATTCTTGTCAAAAACAGCACTTCTTTGAAAAGTTTGTAAATGCTTCAAGCTTTGTGGGTGCTACATTAGTGACATAGGGGATTGAAATTATCAGGACAGTCTCAGGGATCATATGTTATTAATCTTTGAGAAAAGAATTTCTGAAGGATTTTACAGGTAAAAGAGAAGGAAGAAGACAGATTCTCTTAAGGAAAGCAACAACAACAAAACAAACAAACAAACAACAAACCTTCTCTACATCCAGGTGTAAATTGCATGGCTCATGGCTAATTTATCCAGGCTAATTTAGAAGGACGTATATAAAAAAAGGTTTGCGTCAGGCACTGTACACCAGGATGCTTTTTGGTCTTGGGCTGGGGACTGGACCCAGGGCTTTGTGCATGTTAGGTCAGAGCTCTACCACTAAGTTACACACCACTCCAGGATTGGTGGCTTTCGTTAATAGCTACAGCCTGATATGCTCTCTATTCAAGAGAAATTAATCTTTTGCCACATTTTATCATTTAAAAACTACAATCGAAGTTCCTTCTTGATGGGAGAAGTATTCATCATACTTTATTTTTTTTATCATATTTTCCTTTTCCCCAACTCCTCTGAGAACTTCCCTATCCATTCTATGTTATACTTTCTCTCTTTCAAAAACCCACAGAAACAAAATCATACTGAGCAAGCAAAAGACAAATGAGACAAAATAGCCAAAATAATACAAAAAGTTCATACACACACACAAATAAAAACTAATGGCACACTATTAGACTGTAGATCAAGCCTCAGTCAACCTTCAACCAAGAAGTTTATTCTCCCAATAGACTAGAATTAACACAGAGACACACAACAGGACATGATACAGAGTCCAAGACTTTGGAACACTTAGTCCTAAGTGAAATATGCTCATCAAGCCATCTCCCACAACTTGGGGATCTACGTAGTAGTGGAGGGAGAAATCGAAAGAACCAGAGGTGATGTATGACTCTAAGGAAACAGGGTTTTTATATTCTTCAAACTTTAATTTTTAGATGAATAATAAAAAAGAAATGGGTAAAAGAGAAGGAGAAATTTCATATGTGAAAAGAAGCATATTGATTTTAACTGTGAAACTAGACATAATAATGGGTTATTGTGTGTCCAGCATACACATTCAGGCATGTTTCCACCTTAATGTTTTGAGTTGGAGCAACCATTTCCTGCAGTGACTAAGTTTGGTTATACCTGTGTCAGCCATTAGGGGTGTTTTAGGAAAATACTCAATAAATTCCCTTTAGAGGACAACACATCTGTCCTGTCATTTCCAAATCCATCCTGGAGATTTGCTTCAAAAGACAGGGACTATGTATGGGGCAAATGACCCCATGGATGCTAAGAGAGCCTGTCTGAGATGGGGAGTAGCTCAGCATCTTAGGCCTTTGTAACAGCAAAAACAGCCTCAAAAACTGTCTTCTGTAAATAGAAAATTAGGAAACCAAAGAGAGGTGCATCAGAAATGAAGCTCCGTGGCTGTTGGTGTGAGAATTCATATTTCAGACACTGCCCCAGCTCCTGGCTCGGTGTTGATAGCCTTCATTTAGCTGTCTCATGCTAGGCTCCCTCTGTCACAAGGCAAGAGCTGAGCCCCTTATTTGGTGATGAGAGCTGAGTCTCAGCTCTGCGGCTGGCACAGAGAATGTGCCTCCATGAAACCGCAGTGGAGAAATCTGCAACACCTCTCACATCTGTTTTGGTTTAAGAGTCCTTTGCATATCTGCCAGACACAAATTATTATTATTATTTTAATAATTGGGTTTCAAGAACACTTCATCCACTGGGCTACAAATCTATATTTAAGCTTGGTAAACAATGCTCGTAAGTATAAAACACAATGGTCTATTTATGGGACACCGCTTAGTTTTCACTTGGATATCTTAATTCTGCTTACATTATCATTGAATTACTATGTGAATATAAATTGTAGTGTTTTTAACCCAATTGCATTCACTAATCATTCCATTTCCTAGGACATATTAACTGTTACTTAGTGTTTACTTCATCAACCATGGTCATTGTCTGACTGCATAAATTTATATCCATAGGATAGTTTTTATAAAATGGATTATGAGAGTTTGGGATATAGTTCAATAGTGGAGCACTTGGCTGCCATTCCCAAGTCCTGGATTAAATCCCAGCACCCCCAAATAGGATTATGGATCTTTCCCTGGGTGCTATTTCTGACTACTTCATTTTGGTTTTGCAGAATGCATAAAACACTTTAATTTCTTCCCCTAAATATATCACCTTCTGTATTATATCTTCTTTTCAGCAAAGCACAACACTATATATTTGATACCACACCTGAAGTGCTGGACATACAGTAGATGCGTCCATGACCATGAAAAGCTGCTACAACCAGGAAAGACAGCAGTGTAGCATGGTGAAATCTGCAGCATTATTTCTGCTGCAGTAGCCACTGAGACATTGCCCTGTGTCCATCTGATGGTTTTGAAATAACTTCAGTCAGAGAGAAAGACAGGGAGACAGGGGGAAGGCTCCAAGTTTAACAAGTCCAGATTAGATGTTTCAAAGCCAGAACCCCAGAGGTCAAGGGTCCATGTCCATTCTTCTTCTGCAGTGGCAGCAACAGAAAAGGCCAGTGAGCTTAATCAAAATCGCGGATGAGGAAAGACAAGGCCACCCGTGCGAACACTGGTTTGCTCATTTGGTTCTTTTCTTAAGATACAATGAAGAGGTGCTGTGTGGTTTAAATATTCTATTGGGGAGATCCATTGGCTAGGCGACTGCTTTCTTCTGGGGTACCACGGAAGCATGGATTTCTTATTTCTTCTTTAAGAGACATTTATTTTTGTATCAGACAGGTTGACATAGTTTTACATGTGACTTTTAATTAAAGGCACTCTGAGTGTAATACAGATTTATACTTAATTCACAAGGCTTTATCACATTGACTGAATGACTTCATGAGAAAACATACAAGTAGCAACACTTCTTTGCCATTTTCTTTCTGGACATCAGCACTACGGAACAGATTTTAGTACAATTTGCATTAAAACAGAATTTTTTCTTTTGTGTATAAGATAACTTTATTTTTAAAGTCTATTAATAAACCATTATCTCTAAATTACCAGAATGTCTATCTTTGAAATATACCAATCTATCTGTCCATCTGCCTAATTCTTTCAACAGTTAGCTGCTTCAAAATTAGTGGATTTTGAAACCTTGTCAGCTATACAGTATAATGGAATAATGTATGTTTCTGTTAAATTTGTCACTCAGTACCATGATTTTCTATACTTATGTTCAATGAATTTCAGTGTTCTAGATCATGATTTTAACACACATTACAACGAACAAATTTTAAGGTTATTTTATTTTATGTCTGCATCATATTTTATAAAATGTATGTATGGCAAAATATCAAGTTAAACATATAACCAGCAAAATTAAAAACAAAACCTTGCTCTAGTTTCACATATTTAAATAGCTATAAATTTAAAGAACAAACTACCTTAGAAAGCAGGTGTACAAAGTTATAAGATGGAACTCTTATTAATATAGCAGAAGCCTGTTATTTCAAAGATGTATTATTTGTCAACTACTATACTATGATCTGAGAATACTGCATTGAACTAAGCAACATGCCCTTTACCTAGGGAAATTGTACTCAAAGCTTAGTTAAATGATTCAGGGTTATTATGGTGCTGCTAACATAATGTTCAATTAGAGAAATATATTGAGGGAGAAAAGACGCAGTACAGGAAGGAGGGAGATAAACATCAAAGAACCAGAACACCTTTACAGCGTCCACCAAGCGTCACACAAGACTGCTTCCATGCCCATTGGTTTATGTAGGTAAGGGTGCTCTGGACTCCTTCTTCTGAGATATTTAGTTCTCATGCTCCAAGTGCCTACTAAGGATCTTTTTCCTTATTTTTATAGACGTAACTTCCAATCTGGTGGCCAGATCTCATTATCTTACCTTCAATGTTTCACATCTCTACTCTTATATTTTTGGTTATGAGCCTAACTTCTAATGGTTGAGACATATCTCCAGCCCCACATCTCTACTCTTAAATGAGCCTTAAGTTTTCGTATATCATCAGTCACATCACTAATGGGAGGCATTCTTATTACATGGAATGTCCCTATTTATTCATGGACACTGCAGTTTTAGCACCTACTTCTGGAAGGAAAATTAACAAAAATATGAACTTTCCACAGAAGCAAACCCTTGCTCTATACAGTTGTTTAGACAAAGTGCAGGAAGCTATGTGAGGTTGAAATGCTAGAAAGAGTGGACTGTGTAAAGCTAGACATTTGGGCAGGTTTCAGATAACAGAAAATATGAAAGAAAAATTTAGAGAAGGGAACACGCTGTTGTGTCCATTGGGGCAATCTTGTATTTTGAAAATATTCATTTTTTAACATTATTAATGGAAAAAAAACTGTATTTATTTTGTGTATTGAAGGGATTAGAAGTAATTGAAAGTTTTCAATTTAATAAACAATCCAAGAGAAGCTGGTTGTGATGGAGCCAGAAGGGTTGAGGATGCTATCAGAGCATGGACTAAGGAATCAACTAAGCAGGGCTCATCGGGGCTCACAGAGACTGAAGAGGCAATAGCAGATCCTGCATGGGTCTGTACTGGGTCCTCAGCATGTATGTTATGGATGTTGGCTTAATGGCTTATGGGATTCCTGATAGTGGGAGTGGGAGTATCTCTGACTCCTTCACGTGCTCTTGGGACCCCTTTTCTCTCACTGGATCACTTCACCTTGATGTGAGGGTTAGAGGCTGGAATTATTTTAACTTGTTGTGCCTTGTTTTGGTGATGTCACTGGGAGGTCTGCTCTTAGGGAGGGTGAGCCATTCTAGAGAACAGGGGAGGTGAGCAGGGAAGCAGGAACTTAGAGGGATGGAGAGAAGGGAAGCTGCAGTTGGCATGTATTGTATGAGAGAATAAAGTTTATATGTGACACTACAAAATCACAAATTTAACATGCTATTATGAGATTCATAATAATATACTTAATGTTCTACAAAATATTTTAAATAAAGAATATCTTTAATAAAAGGAGACTAATTTCATTGGAAGACACATAAAATATATTTCTTGATCCTACTGAGACCCATGCATTAAACAAAATATTTCAAAACATTACATTGTGGAAATCACTGATAGCGTTGATGTTAACTGTCCTTATATCTTTCTATAGTGTTTAGTCCTTGACCCTTCTACAGTAGTCTGCCTTGCTGTCTCAAGAGTTCTATGAATTTAAGCACTAGGCAGTTGTACTGGTGAATGCTGGGAGGGAATTGAACTGCAGTGTAGTGATTCAATAACAAAAGCAATTTTATCATATTTCTGTATATCATATGTAGACAACTGACAGATAGCTATCACTATGTGCATGCAAATGGACATATACATTGTTACGTGATGAAAAATTCAAGAAAAAGAATCATTCTTTACTCTTTTTCAATGTTGACAATTTTTATTATTTACCATTTTTGTACAAAAGTAAATGTTTTATATGAAATAGTTTGATTATAAAATTTTTCATACCCCAACTCCTCCCAGAATCTCCCCATCTCTCTACCCATCTAACTTCATGTTATTTCTAAAAATAAAATCAAAACCCGTGGAAATCAAAACCACAAAAAAACAAAAAAAACTTAAACAAAACAAAACAAAAATATCAAACAAAACCAAGACAAAAAACACCCCCAAATCATGGAGTATTGTTTTGTGTTAGCCAACAATTCCCAGGCATGCATCCGGAGTATGACTGATGTCATTTTGGAGGAAACTGGTCTCTTTGCAAAAATCTAAGTTGAGGAACTTTTGTCTCAAAGTAAGTACATACATATTTCTTGTACTTTTCCTGTAATTTTGCAATTTCTCAAAAAAGATGCAAAGTTATCATAGTTGACAAAACTTTAAAAGATCTCACCCATTCATTTTCTACTCTGCCCTGGTGTGACCTTGGGCCAATAGACCTGTGGTGCCTTAAGGTCTCCATCTGTAGAACAGTATGTCTACACTAGGAAATCATGAGAATTAAATTAATATTATCCTCACATGCAATACATAGAAAAGTACAACAGTATCTGACATACAGTGTCCACTTTGTGTTGCTATAACAACTGGCCTGTTACTCAAAGAGGAAAAAGTCTATTATCTGTCCACTGCTGTCCTTTTGTCATTAGTGCCTTACTGCTTCAGACACTGAACAAGTCTGTCCAAGGCCAGAAACCATGCAGCCTCCAAGCAGAGCTGGAGAAAATTGGTCTCCAGTGCACAGGACTTGTCACCCCACTCTTGGTTCTGGCCCCACCTTTCTCTGCCTCCTGGGTGTGGATGAGGTGCCTTATGGCCCCTCTCCTCCCACGCCTGTGCCACCATGATGGTCTGGACCTCTCAGATGGGAGCCAGAGTCAACCTTCCTCCCCATGTTCATCACCATGGGCTGGACCTCTCAGATGGGAGCCGGTCATTCTTCCTATGTTCCCCTTTGTCAGTGTGTCACCATGACAAGAAAGGTGATACAGACCCTCCTGTCTTCAGAATCAGCAATGACTGGTCAAGGCTTTCTCACACCTCACTGTTCTGAAACTTCCTCCATCTTAATATCCTGTGATGACTTGGGCACACCTAAATAATACAGGATGTCACAATTCTATGGATCTGATTAGCATTTTAATTTCATCCCAAACCTTCACCCCCCACATACATACTTTGCTGTCTCATATGACATGTCCAGATCCTGAAAAGCTGTTATCACTTTTAGGAAATTTTATTCTACCTATGATATTGCTAAGAACTCTTCCATGCTAAATCTAAATATATGTTTTTTCAGTTGTTATTTTTCCCACTTTTTTTAAAACACTTTTTTCAAGAAACTTCTTTTCCTTAGATTTGAAAATGCCATTTCTATTTCTAATTTCTCTAGTTGGTTCCTTGCCAATCTTTTGTTTTTATTTTCTCCTGCCTGATCTCCAATGTAATTTGCATCAGATTCACTCCTCTGCTCTTCCCTCAGTCAATAAACGTTTTTTTGGAAGGGAACAAGCTACTTCCTATTTTCCCAAATCTCCATCTTTGGTTAGATGTGTCATGACTTTGGTGTATAATTACCAGCCCATGTTCTTGCTTCTGTGCTTTAATTTCAGCATTTGCCAAACATTAACTGTACCCAGTCTGGTGTCCTCTGATGCCATATCACGTGAGCGGTTTCATTGACACAGGTTATGCAAGTCAAGGGAAGGTACAACTCATGATAAATAGGGGGTATCTTCCTGTTTAGAAAATGGCAGAGATGCCAACGAGAAGATAGCAGAACTCAGAAAGTATTTCTTATCAAAGGGAGTAATCACTTCTCAGTTGCTAGAATTTCCAAGGAAAATACACAACTTATTTTTCACTATGAACTCTTTATCACTTAAAACCACTGACAACGAAACCATTGGCTTTATCCTGTGTTGGCAGTGGTGCACACGTCTATGTGTCAGTCTGACCAACTTGGACTTCCAGGCTAGAGGTGTCTACATACTCTTCTCTCTCAGTAACAGCACAAGAAATGGCAGACTTAAGACAGCAGCAAAGCAAAGGATTTTTCCTGTCTTAGCTTCCTGTCTGTATTACAAAATATAATTTTGATTTATTAATATATCCATTAATCATACATTTATAACTAGATGATGATCACATACTTTCTTTGAAAATAAAGACTATTCATAAAACTTTAGCAAACCCTGTTGTTTTGGAGTGTAAGGAAGGGAGGCACTGGATTTGAGGAAATACCCTAAGCAGCAGCCACAGGAATCCACAGCTGAGAGCTAAGAGGTTTCAGAACCTGCCACTGAGAATACACCAGAGACATCAAAGGTACTGGAGCAAACAGCCAAAGACATTCTGGAAAACTACTTATCTATAACTCGAGAATTACCCTTATGGAATTCACAGCAAGTTCTTTCATCAAAGCAAAAACCTTAGTGTAAGTAAAATGTACTTTTAAAACCAGACATATTGGAAAAGATGGCTGACGATTCCTAAAAGCCAAATTAATTTTATATTTAAGGATGCAACATATCTTGTACATTTTTAATGAAATAATTTACAAATAACTATAATTTTAGTTATAATGAGGGCAATGGTAATTTTTCAAAAGAGTTTTTTTTTTTTTTTTTTTTTTTTTTAATACAAAGCTCTAGTGTTCTAAATCTCCTCTGCTCCCTCACAGGCAGGAGAGAATTTGAGTAGCTCCTTCCTCTTTCCCACACATACTAATTTGGCAGTGCTACAAGTAATCACATGTGAATTTAGTGTTCACAATTAATTAGCGAATGTTAATGAAAGCATATCAGGCACAGACACTATCAGCATCTCATTAACAGGGTGGTTTGATATGTACACCTACAAGTTCACAGGTCAGTCCTTACATGTGAAAAGCTCACATTTGCTGTGTGTTGGGACAGATTTATGGCCACACCTCAACACACAGAAGAAATAATGTGGAGTTGGAGATAGGAGATATTTTTCTATGTAGCTTTGTTCCCCTTTGTTCATTCTGGGTCTTCACAGAATCCACAAACCAGAGCCATCAGGATTAAAGGTAAAATAATTCTTGATTAGTGTTCTTCCCCACACTAAACACTGTGGTAGATGGGTGATCCAGAAGAGCTTGGGTCAATCCAGCATTGACCAAGGGTTTCCTTCCAGTGTTGTTAGCATGGAATAAAATTTTAAAAAATATTAATATACGTGTTGTTTCCTTTTCCTCACAGCAGCTCCCCAGTTTCTGGAATTCATACCTTAGTCTCATCCTCTACCCCCCTGCCCTTTTTTCTGAAACCCTAGGAGCCTGTACCTTACAGGCTTTAATTTGGCATGCTCCGTCATTAGTGGCCACCCCGGCACTCCCCGCTCACTCGCTCCTCTCTAATCTCTCAGCGGGTGCTTTTTCTTCTTCCTAGGTCTTCCTTTATTTTCTCATATGACAAAATATCAAAAACTTTCACACTTCAAAGTTTTCAGCATCTTCTTCCTCTTGTAGAATAAAAGCCAAGCCTATAATGCTCAGAGACAGAAGTTCTGATACTTTCTCCACGTACATCTAGCTCCTCTGTATGGCTTCTTAGCATAAGATCCTGGTGCTTATGCAGAAGGCTCAGTCATTCTTCACTGTCCTGTTTGGAATTACACCCAGGATCAAGGGTAGAGCATTTCTTATGTGTCCAAAGTCCCGCTGAAATGTACTTTGTCTCTCTCGTATTCTGTCTGATTCCACAAATGGAAATCAATTATTTCTCTTCCAGGACATCTTATCACTACTTCTTGGAGAACTCTGAAGAATGAGTACACTCTCTTAGGCTGTATTAGTTTCTTCTCTACAGGATTAAGAACTGCCTAAAACCAAGAACCCTATTACCTCATGCAAAGAATCTCTCTGACAAATTGATTTTCTCCTTTTAAGCACAATAACCATACATTTCTTCACTGCTCTTATTTTTATACAGAGACCAAAGCTCAGACACACCCACTGAGTTATTCAGGGTCCCTTGGCCATTGAGATGTATACCAGCAATCCTTGACACACCCCCCCACACCTTCTGCTTCCTCACCCTGTCGTCTGGGGAACCACTAATGCTGAAGGTCACATGTTATTTATTTGTTTAATTTCCATGTTATTTATTTTTCACAAAGACCTATAGACATTGCCCAAGATCATGAAGCCAGTTAAATATAGTCTCCTGGCACCAGATTCCAAATTCTTAATGCCCTCATTTATGGGATTTGTATTTTAAAAGCAGAGTAGAGAAAGGCATTTTGAAGAATGGTTCACTAATGACATTCTAAACTTTCCTGTGAGTTTAGACACTCCTGCCTCTGGGTGGGAAGCAGAAAGACCTCCACAGAGCAATTCACCCCAGGGTCCAGGCACCTCACCTCCTGGCTTTACAGTTAGGGCTTGCCTTGGAAGGATATGTGTAATTATGTCTCAGTGAGCTCAGACTTTAATATTGGATGTCTGAACAAGATTTGTCCACCTTGAATTTATGTTCTCCTGTAAAAGTCAATGCGATTCTCTGGCTATAAATTTGTCGTGCTCAACTAATGAGCTAAATTGTGTTTTCTGTCAGCGTTCCATTTAAATTGATGTGACCTCATTCCTTAGCACATAATGTATTTATAGTTGGAAAAAAAAGCACGAAGATTTCAGTAACGTCTGTCTACTCAGAGTCCAAGAGAAAGATGGCGATGGTGACTGTGAAAACAGGGAAAGGGAACGTATGTCACCTGACTTTCACCTTAAAGGAATATTTCTTAGAAACGATTTTGTCCTGCAACTTGCCTGTTTGGAGACCTTTAATTTTTCTGCACTGGTGTCAGTTTCATGTTTGCTGTTGTGAATTCAAAGCTTCCCACACAGCCAGCTCAAAGTTATGTTGCTCATTAAAGGTCCCATCCAGATGTCTTGATTCACTGACTCTCATGTCCTCCCTGCGATTTTCCACTTAGGGTGTTCTTCTGGGTGCTCATGGGTGCTAAGCTGGCAACGGGCATGCCACAAACTCTTCTTTCATAAATATTAGGGAAATAAATGAGTTAAAAATGGAAATGATTTTAGCATTTGATATATTTCCATAAAATACTTTTCAAAATTTTTATTCTCAAGCCTTTTTGTAGTCTGAAAAAGTGGTAAAGAAAAATTTGAACAACCATATTTGTTGAATTTTTTTGTTTTGTTTTGTTTTTTGTTTTTCGAGACAGGGTTTCTCTGTGTAGCTTTGCTGGGATTAAAGGCATGTGCCACTGGCCGGCTTGTTGAGTTTTTTTTTTAACCATGATAAAAATTAAACTTGAGTTTAAGTGAACTTAAAATAGCCATATTACATAAAAGTAAAATTTTATGAAAACTGAATTTTCATGTTTCATGTTTTCATCAATCTCTTCAGTGCTTGTCTTAATAGAAGACTGAAATCCTCATCTTGTTTTGAGTCTGACTCAAGGTCAAGTTGTTATCTTTTCTGGACAATTATGTATTCATAACAGAAGGAAAGGAAAAAGAAGAAAGCGGTCTCTCCCACCCTCATGAAACTTGTGTTGGTGTTTTCCATCTCTAAGGACCGGGTTCCTTAAAGCACAATTTGCAAACCCCAAGTAGGTGTTAGAGAGACTGAACACAATGGTGGGTGTCATACTGAGCCAGGATGAGGGTCCTGCAAGTAGCTTCTGAGG
This sequence comes from Onychomys torridus, assembly GCF_903995425.1. NCBI lineage: Eukaryota > Metazoa > Chordata > Mammalia > Rodentia > Cricetidae > Onychomys > Onychomys torridus. The sequence continues at coordinate 76,474,269 of NC_050445.1, read as the reverse complement.
ATTCCAAAGGCCCTAAATCTCCTGATGGAAAACAAAGAGCAAGCAGGACCTAAAGTGGCTGGGGCTTGAGACACGTGAGAACATGGAGAGCAGAACAAAGCCAGCGAGGGCTGAAGTCACAGAGCAAGCGGAGCCAGGCTACACAGGGCAGTGACCGTTGGCAGCCTGTGGTGCTCACTCAACATCTGCTGCACGTGTCGGGTGCAGAGTAGACACAGTCATTTTGCTACTATTTTTATAATGATGGTATGAATCAACTTTCAAACATTTTTGCACCGAAATCTAGATTCTTTTCAACAAATTGGAACATCAGGAGATATTAGTCCCAGCGCCTACTGCATGGGAAGGAGCTACAGGCTTCACCAGTCCTCACTGGCTAGACAAAGTCAAGCTCTCCATGGCGGTTCTCCCTGAGACCTTTCTCACAAGCAGAAGGTTGCAAGGAGGAGGGTGTGTTGTAGCCTTTGGCTTTTGATTCCAGTGCAAAATCCTTGAATTATTGTGTTGCAGGGAATGACACATTCTCTGTTGTGTTTTCGAGACTACCAGTAGTAGGAAAAGTGGACAGAACAGAGCCGTGGGAACTATCAGTTATTCGGCTGGTAAGCAGTGTTCCCAAGCACAGCTTCTACCTTGTTCTATGTGCTGGTAACTCCCTCACACGCACCTGTCTTTCTCTCTCATCATGTGTAATTGTGTTATAGTAAATACCAATCATTATGGGATGCTGTAAAGATGAAGCGAAATAATTCATAGAAACTACAAAGTTCTTGTTGACTGGGTAGCCTATAAGTGCTAGTTTTCACCAGCAGCTTCTTGGGTATTTGTCCCACATACAACAATAATGCTAGCCATCCATATTATTCAAAATTAGCAAAATCCTATGAGATTTTCACAAATTTACTCTCCACTTAAGGTCAAATGGAGCTATACCTTCTCTTATATTTATTTTTACTAATAAAAAATTTCTAACACACATAGTGAGATTAAGTATACACAAATATATATGGAGAAAGCACAAGCTATTAATTCATATATTATTAACGTATTATATATAGCATTTTTTTTTGGTGAGCAATAGCTTTTTTCAAACTTTTTTGAACTTTTTTATTTAATTTTTTTTCATTTTCATACCAACCCCTTTCCTCCTTCCTCTCCCTTTTCCACTCCCCCATCTCCCCTCATCCCATCCCACCCCATCCCCTCCTTGTAGGCCCTTATGTTAAGACCTTCCTTGGGTAGTCCACTCAGGTTGGTACACCAAGTTGGTACAGGCTTTGCACCATAGGGAATGGGCTCTAAAAAGCCAGTTTGTGTACGTGGGATAAGTCCTGGTCTCATTGCCAGGGGACCTACAAACATATCAACTGTCACCTACATATCTTAGTAACTTTGGAAATTTGGATTCTGCACATGAGGTTTCAAGGCTCATAATCTGGTGCTGCCATGATGAGCAATTAGGCTGAGCTTTAAAAGATTATGTAGCGCAACCTGGGGAGAAGTGGAAAGCCTGAGGATGGAGGCTGGAGACAAAGTGATTAGTTTAGTCCCTGAAACATCCCCCATTTGTTTTGTGTCAAAACCTCTGCATGACCTCCTTGGGGTTGACCTCTCAGCCTCAGTCACTATATTCATCTGCATATGGGAAGTAGTGAGATGATCTAACTTATGATTTTTTAAATTAGTGAATTCTGGAGATGCATTCTAATTTATGCTGTAAATTATAAAATGTTCAACTTAATTATTTAGAAAATTATTAAAATATAATCAGTGTTGCTTTCTAATCATTGAAATACATGTTCAAACTTATTTTGATTGTGAAATGGCTTCCTTTACAGTATAAATTAAAACCTTTTGATAATAATTAAATTAGGCTACACAAAGTCACATTCAGTTTTCAGTTCCCTTGACACTTTGATCTGTCATTTGGAAAATCCCCATTCTTAAAGTGTGAAAACACTTCTGAGTAGTGTGTATGCTCTTGTCCTCTAAATCACTCCTGTATTGCTCTTAGCATCCTTGTGCTTCTGCCCACAATTCCTGGGTAACGGCTTTGGGATAATGTGAAACTGGACCCAACAGACTACAATAATTGTATCCTACTGTTGCTGATAGTCAGCTTCATCCACTGAGGACAGGCAGGGTGTCACCTGTTAGTTCAGGTGGCACCAGTTAGCTAGAAGTGGAACATGTGATCTCCACAGTTGGTGGCTGGGTGAACCAAAGTAGAAGAGCTCAGGGAAAACTCACAGTGGTGACCATGAATTTTCAACAAGACTCCCAATTTATGATATTTGCCCAGATTGGATATGTATGAGTCACACTTACTAAATTCTTTCTCCAATCTGAATGTTTGGTTCACCCTGTCCCAATCTCCGAGCTCTTTAGAATCTAAGGTTCTCCAGCTTTGACAGACACTTTACAGAGAAAAATGATGCTTGCACTCTTGTAATAAAGTATGTAAAGAGAAATTTTAATTACCTATGCTTCTCATCTAATCTGGTGTTATATCATCTGCATATTCCCTCTCACATGCAGACTATAGCATATATACACATATAGACATATATATGTAAATTAATGTATATATGGGTATAGTATAACATGAAGAAATGAGAACAAGAAAGGATAAGTATAAGGAGATGAGAAAGGATTGAAGTAAAAATGGGAACAAGATATGAAAGGAAATAAAGTTCATTGCTTTTCTAGTTCTGCTCCTGTCTGTGTTGTATAAATGCATAAAATATACTCAATACTAAAAGTGTAAAACCTATGTGAAGCTCCACAGCTTCCTTTCTGAATGGTTTTTCTAAATGTGAAAACGATCATTGAGAGGTGTAGATTATGAGACTGGTTAATTTGGGTGTGTGATTTTTTAAAATTTATCTGCAACAATGTTTATAACACAGTTCATAAAACATTAATTAACCTGAATGTGGGTTTTCGTACTATTTGGCTATAGTGAGCACTGATATTTCATACAGTGTTTGAACTCTTATTAAATGCAAATATTAGTTGGCAGTTGCAACAAAAATGATACATTTACACTGCTTTTCTCTGTATATAAACACTACATTTACACATATTTAATAACTACACAATTATTTTCCCATCTAGATTGTTATGCATTGATACTGTTTATAGCACAGAATCTTAAAAATAGCCTTCCCATGTATTCTTGAAAATTAAGAGATAATTTATATGTGAAACTAGATGTCGTATAGTGGAAGCAACCAAATAAGAAAGGTCACATACAAGGGGAAACCATGTTCCCACCTAACTCACACCTTTTGCTTGAACCTTAAAATGTATCTTCTTCACTTAAATTTTAACTTCTTTTTATGATCTGAGCTTCTATTGACATAAAATTGAATTTAATGGCAGAATGTATTTTTCTTCAAAGTATATAAAATGAAAATAAATACAATTTCACAAAAACATTGACATGGGTAACCGAGGTAACTGAGGACGCTTTAAGTTGTAAATTCTAAAGGACAGAGATGTGGATAGTTTGGTGAGGGAGAGGGGTGTCAAGAAAGACATCTAGATGGTGAGGGTGACAGTATGTCTGCTCATGTTCACAACAGTCGTGAGCACAGGGCTAAGTATGAGAACACTGTATATAGCAAAGACTTGGACTGGAGTTTGAATATGGTCATAGGGACCATAGCCATGTTGCCCAGAAGACACAGTGTGACTCCTAAGGACACCAAGGTCAAATTACAGGAACTAAAAGATTATTTGGAAAAGACCTGTAAGAACATTTAAAAGCAAGGTGTGGTGATGCATGTCTGTAATCCTATCACTTGGGTGGCAGAAGCAAGAAAACAGCAAATTTCAGGCCAGTATAAGCATCATAGTGTTACCTTAACACTCATGAGCTCTAAAATATTCACAAAGGTAAGGAATGATATGAAGTAAAACACCATCAAAGCTTTGAAGAAGATTTTCCAGTGTTAAATGTTATTAAAAAGTCAAATCAGATGAGTGGGAGAAGAATTGTAAGGAAGCCCTCGATGCTTCCATGAGCTATGTAGAGAAAGACCCTAATTACCAAGGACTGAAAAATCAATCAGCAAAGGAAAGGACCTGCAAACAGCAACTGCCAAAATGTATATAAAGAATTTGAGTTGATTAAAATGCAGACCAGCTGGAACCCTGGGCCTGGGAGGGACTCTTTCTAAGTAATGGGTGATATCTGAACACACAGAAATGAAAATGGTCCTTTGAGCAAGGCTACTTGGAGATCCAGGAAAAGACAATACATGATGGAACACGTTTTCTTTAAGACCAAAATGCAAGTTGTCAAGGCACAAGTAATCAATCATCTTAAGGAAGGAGAGCACATGATGTATCTCACTAGGAAAGCTAGCAAAGAGAAATGAAAGTAGGGGAACTATGGACATCTGATTGTCCTATCCAAGATGATGTAGAGACGAGAGTGATGGAACAGATTCCAGTCACACAAAACACTGAGCAGTCCTTTTACAGGAAGTCCTCAGCATAAACCCAGGCAATAAGTCACTAAACTTCATGAGTGATTCAATTCATGGCCTACTTTAAATGTTGTAGACTTCCTTCTCCAATCCATGTTGAACACTATTATCCTACTCATGTTCCTCTCTCTATCTCTCTCTCCGTGTGTGTGTGTGTGTGTGTGTGTGTGTGTGTGTGTGTGTGTGTGTGTGTGAGAGAGAGAGAGAGAGAGAGAGAGAGAGAGAGAGAGATGAAATTTGTTATTCCTGAAATATAAAATCATTCACTATATTTTATATGCTTATTGTTATATAGCCATCTGATTTCATAATAGCATAATGTCGTCTATGACAGTAGTAGTTCTTCTGAGCATTAGTGTTTTCCAAGTCCATACAAACACCACTAAACAATAAACATATGAGCACAGTGATACTGTGCTGAGTTGCTGTGTTGAAAATCATAGCAGTCACTTAGGTTAGAAATTCATGCTATACAATCTGCAAACTCTTCAAAATATACAAGCTCTTCAGTGGTTTATACTTTAGATCAAAACTACAATCTCACATTTATCTCCACCTATACACTGTTCCATTACAGAAAAAAAATTCTCCATCATATTTTTTGGGGATGTTGTTTGCACTAAAAATGCTCTATAGTAATCCTTTTTGAAGAGTTATTGCTAATGGCATTCCCTGAATATAACTTGGTTCCTAGAAAGTACCATGATATTTCTGATAAATAATGATCTATGGGTCTCAGAAGATGGCTCAATGGGCTTGCCATGCGAAGATGAGGACCTGAGTTTAGATGTCTCCAGTCATTCTTATGAAGAAAAGGCATGGAGGCAATAGTTTATAATGGAGAGGCAGAGACAGGTAGATTTCTGTAGCTCATTGGCCAGCCAGGCAAACTGGTTGTGAAGTTCTAACTTCAGTGAAAGTCTATACCTTAAAAATATAAGATGGTGAGCAATTGAGGAAGACAATCAACATCAACCCCTAGGCTACACACACACACACACACACACACACACACACACACACACACACACGGGAGGGGGTTATTTCCTACCCAAAACTTTCATACCTACTAGTTTTGTTGTCTGAAGAAGAAAACATACACAAATTCTCTCTAGTTTTTTCGACTGTTTCAACCAAGAAATTGGTAAGAATGACATAAATCATCTTTACAAATGAACCTCGAGTACAGCTCTGCCTGTAACTTCCCTGCTAGTCCTCTATCATTACATATGAAAACAGCTATAAGAAAGGGGGGTGGTGTGAATGCACATTAAATTGAAGTCATTTTTACTACTAGCATTGTACCACCAGCTTCCAAGAAAATCTAATTGATACATCCTCTGCACTCTGCGATTTACACAATCCCTACAAAAAATAATGGACAATTTTTGGCACTGCTAAAGGACTTTGCATGTGTAATTGATTAGGAAAGTGAATGCCAGGATTGCTACATTCACCCTGAGCTTATCTTTTGTAGTGTGGAAAAAGCAAGCCTCCTTCTCCTACATGTGATGTTTATCTTAGCAATCATGGGAACAATTAACTGCATTTGCAACTGGCTGCATAGCAGCAGCAGTGAGTTGAAATAAGGTTAGAGAATTATATTCACTTTGGCTCTTGTGTGGATAATCAATTAGTCAGCTAAAAACCTCTAATCAGCCAGCGCAGGCAAATGAAGACAGTGTGAGGGGCAAGATGTCAAGCCATGAAACATTTGCCATGGAAAGAATGGTTTCCGAGTATCTTAGCAGCCCCAGGATGTCTATTTATGTGTGGATCTGCTGCCACATGTGCATACAAATATGACTTAGAGAGAAAATAGCCATGAATTAAACTATCCATGTAATTTAATTTAATACAACATACTTTGGAATATGTTGTACCTTACCCAAATGAAGATATTCTAATAAATAAAAAGCACTGTAGTGTACAGATTATTAAAGTACAGAAGTAGCTATGCTCTATATATACAGTACAAAATGTGCCTTAATCATTCATGAAAGAACCATAATAAATGATGAGTTTAATCAACACAATTGGTAGTACATCTATGATACCCATGTCCCAAAATGCTATTGATGCGAGTGTATATATTAGATCATTGAAATGGCTCTCTCCAAACCTTAAATAATCTCTGTTAGAGAAATGGGCTCTATTAACCATGTTTATCAAAACAGTATTCATATCTTGGGAGGCAACTTGTTGGCCATATATATGATAAGAATGACATAATTATCTTTACAAATGAACCTCAAATATAGCTCTGCCTATAATTTACATATATACATTTGCATTTTTTGAGGCTACATTAAAGCAAAACTTTGGATTGTTATATAATAGCCCTCCATTGACTGTAGCTTTGCATTTCAAGGTTTTAGTTATAGCCAGTGAACTAAAATTGGAACATATTAAATTCAGAATTCCACAAGAAATAATTCTTATTTTAAATTACATGCTGTTCTAAGAAGCATGATGAAATCTTTCATTTTACCTATTTTATCTTTCCCAAGATGTGAATTATCCTTTTGTTCAAAATATCCATGTTGTAAACATATATGCTGCCTTTCCTGTAGTGACTAAATAGCCAGCTGAATTATTGTGCTGGCTGGTTTTGTGTCAACTTGATACAAGCTAGAGTCACTGGAGAGAAGGGAGCCTTTACTGAGAAAGAACGTCTCAAAAATATCAGGATGCTAGGTGGGATGGCATACGCCTTTAATCACAACACTCAGGAGGCATAGGCAGGTGGGTCTTTGTGAGTTCGAGTCCAGCCTGATCTACAAAGTGAGTTCTAGGACAGGCTTCAAAGCTACACAGAAAAACCCTGTCCAGAAAAAAAAATCAGGCTATAGGCACACAAGTAGGGCATTTTCATAATTGCAGATTGGCATAGTAGAGCCTAGCACATTGTGGGTGGGGCCACTCCTGGGGAAATGGCCCTGGGTTCTATGAGAAAGCAAGCTGAGCAAGTTATGGGGAGCAAACCAGTAAGCAGCACACACACACACACACACACACACACACACACACACACACACACACACACACACACACACACCATGGCCTCTGCATCAGCTCCTGCCTCCAAGCTCCTGCCCTGTTTGAGTTCCTGTGCTGACTTCCTTCAATGATGGACTATGATATGGAAGGGTAAGCCAATTAAACCCTTTCCTCCCCAACTTGCTTTTGCTTATGGTGTTTCATCACAGCAATAATAACCCTAACTAAAACACTTATTTTTGATTGTATCACAATACTTGTGTTCAGGTAACTATAACTCTACTTGATAGTAGTCCCAAAGTGCAAGTGTTAGGATGCAAATGAGGTGAGGAGCCTGAACATAGACCAAAGAGCTAGAGATTTAATCCACTCTTGTGGGGCAAGACTGCAGGAAACAGACCATAATTATGTAGTGTTCACTGAAAAGGTAGTTTCAGGCATGCACTGTGGTCTTGGCAACAGATAAGCGGGAGCTACATTGTATAACTTTTAAGGAGTACATTTTTCTTGTATTTCACATGGTAAGCTATGCTTCATACATGTCCGTTACAACAATCATAAAATGCCACTCAACAGAGCTCTTGGTGCAGAGAAGTGGACATTTAATGATCAGCTAAGCACCAATGTCAGTGAAAATTTTCATCTCAGGAGCTATGTTAGTGCAGATAAGTATTGGCGTTGCCCTGAAGGAGTCACAATTACCTCATGTCTCACTTCAAACAATTTATTTTTCTTGTGTGCATGGCTAGGTTCAAGAGTTCTTCTCTTGTTTTAATTGGATATATTCTTTATTCTTTTTGTCTCAATCTTCGAATAATTGTAAAGGCATCCAATAGCACTCTGAGTGTTATCTAGATAACTTTTATACATTAGTGTTTAATCTGGATGCATTCCACATAAAAAGACATATACAGATGAAATTTCTTCTAAAAAAAAAAAATAAAAGGTGCAAAGGAAAGACTCAGACCAGGAAATGACATTGACCTATCTCTTTTATGCAACAAAGAAACTGAAAGATAAATAAATCTACAGGAATGTAATAAAGATGCATGGCACAAACAGGGTGGCCCACGGAACCAGGATTGTCTCTTCATAATGTGAACTGCTTGGAACACTTTCTTCTATTACAGTGTTAGATTTTCTCTGTCATTTGCAATGTCTCATGTCACTTTATAAATTCATCATTTTTTTAGTAATGAATCCAAAATGCACAATTAATAAAAGTAATTTCTGATAAAATCAGCCTCTATCCAAAAGTTAAAAAAAGGTCTTATTCTGAGGTGACACAGATGGCTGAGGGATTAAGAGTGCTTACTGCTCTTCCCAGCACCCATTTCAGGCAGCTTACAACCACAGCCATTCCGGTTCCAGGGATGTGATACCTGTTTCTGGCTTCCTCAGGTACCTGCACTCACATGCACATATTCCTATACAGATAGACACATACATGGAATTAAAACAAAGTAAATCCTAAATTAATAAAAAAGAAAACAGTTGGTTCTTAGTACCTAGTACATGAACGTGGAGTTTAGACTCTGCTCCAGGACATAGCACAGAAGTATACACACGGAAAAGCCCCTCTAGGAAGGGCTGTGCTTGGTGTCTGCCAGAATGGAGCTGTTACAAACTGAATCAGAGTCAAGTCACTTGAATTGTCAAGTGAAATTAATTTTATACTCACTCAGTATAAGCTTCTAAGAGAAAATTCTGATTCAGTCCTTACACATGCGCCTCTTGGCCAGTCTCTCACTTCCTCCCTGTAGCTTTTGGCATGGGACATAAGCTGTTTGGGATGGTATTTGTGTTTTGTCTTAGAACTATACGTCTTTCTTGTTCTTTCCACAGGAGACACCCACACAGGGTCAGAGTGCCCTCAGGACTGTTCAGTGGGAACTCTGCAGGTATTTTGGCTCTGGAGTCCTTCTCAACATCCAAATACATCTTTAAACCATGAAGAAATGGTATAAGATGTCAACCCGTCCTCCATACCATCAGTCATCCCTAATTTGAAAGATCACCACTTTCTCTTTTTTTACTTAGGCATCATTATTTCCCTCAAGAAAAGTTTCTAAAGTCCACAGTATCAAAGCGTCACTGTGACAAATAAACCCAGAAGTCCCTTCCCTGACCTCTGGTCACTGCTCTGGATTGTGCGGGCATTTAGGAGCAGCAGTTTTATTTCACTGAAAATGGTGTTAGGCTTAGTATGTTTGGCTTGAATTTTATTAGTTTGAATAATGGATTAGAATAAAAATAATAAAAATCTAAATTTTTTTTATCATTATAACATAGATAATGGAAGAAATTTTTCCTTAATTTTATGTATAGGCAAATACAAGTAAAGTTCATGTATTTAATCAAACTATTAATATCAAAAGAAATGAACTATTTCAGTTACAAGTCTATATTTCAATAGCCGTACTTTATGGATAGGATGACTGAGAGTAATCCCAAACTCTAGGACCTGTCCTTGGTGCATGAACTCGTTTTTTGGAACCTGGGGCCTAGGCTGAGGCACTTTGCTCAGCCCTGGTGCAGGGAGGAGGGACTGGACCTGCCTCAGCTGAATCTGCCAGGCTGGGCTGACTCCCCAGGGGAGACTTTGCCCTGGAGGAAGTGGGAATGGGGCGTGGACTGGGGGGGGGAAGCTCGGGATGAGAGGGGGAAGATGGAAATCCATGGCTGATATGTAAAATTAAATTCATTATAAAATAAAAATATTTATTAAAAAAAGAATGGAAATGGTTTCATGATAGAAAAATGAAAAAAAAAAAGACAAAATGTTGATTTCTTCTATTTCACTGGAATCTTTTTTACCTGACAAAGTAGTCCTTAGTTGCCATAAAAATTTTAGACCTTAGGTGAAGCAAAAAAAAAAAAAAAAAAAGGACTATTTTGTGGCAACATGGCAAACAATAGATCACATGTGTCACAGCCTTGTGCCTGACGATTGTATCATGAAGAGAAGCAGAGAGTATTTCCATCCATGTAAACAGGAAGGCCAGGCAGAGGGAAGCCGGCTGGGGGGAATGTTGATTCGAGAATATAAGCAGTCCACCCGTACAAATGGCAGCACTGTTTTCCAAATAAACCCGAGGTAGGTAGTGCAGATGTAACCCCAGCCACATGTTGGAGAGCAGTGGTGAAGGGACTGCTTTTCCGTGGGGAGGAGCACATTTATGTGTTTACGACTGCTTTGATGTCCATCATCAATCTCTGCTTAAAGGTCACCAGACTGTGATGACACATCAGAAGCCAGGTTGCGATGATGTTGGATGATACAGGAAAACGTCGGAGGCACTGGAGAATAACAAACATCAGGACCAGCATATGCACCAACAAAACACCGAAGGAAAAAAAAAAAAGAACCCTTAAAAGAGCTTTCAGGAAATCTCTGTTCCCAGGAAGTGTCAGCCTGATGTTTTATGTTGAGTTGGAGTTATCTTTTCTATGAGATCCTTTCCACAGAAGGCGTCCATAAACTACACTTCTGTGAAAGCATTTCCTTTACAATCATGCTGTCCTCACTGGAGGCAATTCTCAAGATTAGATCTGGCAACAGGCTTATATCTTTGCACTTCAGGATTCTTTCCTGTATTGTTTCTGAAAGAGAATCCTATCTGATGCCTGGAATAGAATCGTAATGTCTTTTTATCACTCAGTGCATTTGGTACCTTACCTCCCATTTTTTTTTCTCTCTTTATCCACTAGGTAAACAAGAAAGAGGGTTATACCAGCCTTTTTAAAATCTCTAAATATTGGTGTGTTGCTATAAAAAACTGCTGCTTAGAGTGAAAAACGAAGTCTTGTTGATATGAGAAGTAAACATATGTCAATTCACAGTGATTGCTCCATCCATGTAAATTTGTTACATTAAAATCCGTTTTGAATATTACATTTAGTGTAGGCATCCATGCCCTCTATTCTGCCCTTCCGGCCCCGCTCAACTCACTTACAACAGGACACATTAGTTCATTTGCCCCAGACCAGAGAGCCTGCTGTTCAGTCTTCTACTCTATCCTGACTTTGCCCAGGGTGCCATTAGCTTACACAGACCTGCTGAGCAGAGCATCTACTCCAACAAATCTGCTGAGAGTGGCTTGCTTTTGCTGTCCCAGATGTCTGTCTCCCTTGAGACTGAGAAGCTTGTGTGCTTATAAGATTCTACAGAATCCATAACATACTGAGATTATAGGGCTCCTTTAGAAGGAGGGACCAGCATCACCAGTGAGTGCTTCTGCTATCAAAGATGTGCACACTAAGACCAACCAGAAAATTAGCCATTTGAACTTCAAGACTGTTTCCTTTTCTTTTCTGGGTTTATTCCTAATATTTGATAGAATGTTTATTGTACATTGCATGTTCAACCAATATCCACACTTTTTTTTTTTTTAATGTATCCACACAATAATGGGAGAAAATGGCTTGGCTGGATGTTTTACATCTCAAAACTGAATATATTTTTTTTTAACAAATGCTACTTTATTTATTTGCATGCGTGAGTGTGTGTGTGTGTGTGAGTGGAGGTCAGAGGACAACTTGTGAGTGTTAATTCCCGTCTCCCACATTTTGGATTTTGGCAACAAAACTAAGATCATCAGGCTTGGTGACAAGGACCTTTACCTACTGATCCATCTCAACATCCCCTTGAAATTTGATTCCTTAAAGAGCTCTGGTGTCCATTTGTCTTATTGTGGCAAATGACTTAGAAGCTTGGTGAGTATGGGTTCCGATAGCTAAAGTTCAAGTGGTTGCAGGTAATGTTGTAACTTTTATGAAATTTATCTTGTGCTAAAAAGCTACCAGTGTGTGTGTTCAGTCCCTCATAACACATATTAGTATACTATTTACATTATTATATCATATAATAATATAAGGAAGTAATAATAAAAACAGTAATGGAATTTGTATGTGGGACTAAATAAATGGAATTCATTAATTCCACGAAATAAATATTTTATAATAGCAAAGCCTGCAAGAAAGACATGTATTATTGAGTAATAAATATTGGTTAGTAGTTCTCTCATTCCAGCGTTGACCACATGGCTCTTCAGATGTGTGCACAGAGGTTTAAAATCATCAGCAAGTTACTTTCATTAATCAAGGCATGTGTTTCTTTAATATATATATTCCGGGCTTATACATATAGCACCCAGAGAGTTAAATAAAAGGACTCCATGACAAAATTCTACTGTAATACACTGTCATTTTACAGAGAGTATCCAAAATTTAAAGTATGACAGATCAAGGTAATTTAAAATATCTTACGCTAAACATGGACTTAAAATATCCACTGTTTCTAATTTTGTTGTTAAATTTCTAAACAAATCATCACCAGTTGTCAGATGTTACTTAAACCATTTCAATATGATATGATAGAAATAGAGACTATGAGGAGGTGAGTAACCCATGAGAAAATGTGTCTCATCATGACTCTACCTTCAGAAACTGAATTTAAAATAAGGCAGAAAGATTAAACTGATGATTCAGTCTCCAATCCAAGATTAAGTGGATGAATCAAATCCCCAAATCCAAACACTGCATGGCATCTAACAAATTATAGTATTAACTAATACAGTAACCTGGAGGCAAAGGTTAAAGACTGTTACCTTCAGTCTGTCAAACTACTTATTATGATGCTAGTTGTGGGTTTTGCTTGTCTTAGAGGTAATTAGAACACCAGTACATTGAATTACTTGAAAGTGCTACTTACCTCAAATACAAAGTTCATTTCACACTAGATACTAGCCATTACATGTCACAGAGAAAAAAAAAATCTAAAAAGACAGGGTTTCTCTGTGTAGCTTTGTGCCTTTCCTGGAACTCACTTGGTGGCCCAGGCTGGCCTTGAACTTACAGAGATCCACCTGGCTCTGCCTCCCGAGTGCTGGGATTAAAGGCGTGCGCCACCACCGCCCAGCTATATTCAACTCTTTAAGGCAATAATCTAGTGTTTAACATGATATAATATATAGGATTTTATACAATGTGTGATGGATGTGCGTCTGGTATATGCATACATATGTGTGTCTGTGCACATGTTAGATACCAAAAGAAGGAGTCTAATGTTCTTCTCTATCATTCTGTGTCCTATTCCCTTGAGACAAGGTCTCTCTTTTAACCTGGATCGAGTGACAGTGGCATGCTTGTTCCTACCACACACAATGCTGAAGATACAGGCGTACAGCATGGTGTCCAGTTTGTTGCCTGGTTGTTGGACTCTAAGCACAGGACTTCCTCGCTGCACAGCACACACTATCACCACTCAGCCACCACTCCAGCCCCAATCTGTAGATTTTAAAGTACCCGAGTTTATATTATTCTAGATAACCCATGTTTAATTTTTTTAAGATATTTTTCTGTGTGTGTGTGTGTCTGTGAGGTTGTGTGAGTTCAAGTGCACCACATGGATACAATAACTTGTGGAAGAGAGAGCTTGTGTTAGATCCCCTAGAACTAGAGCTCCAGAGGTTTGTAAGCAATCGTGTGAGTTCTAGGAAGCAAACTTGGGTCTTCTGTAAAAGCAGTTCTACTCAGAGCAGCGGAGCTACTTCTCTCGACTCTTGTGCTTATAATTTGAAGTCAGTTGATAGATAGTACATAGCCAATATGAAGAATGCAATTAAAAGGAATGGATCACATATTAAGGCTACTTATCTGAAAGACTGTTTTACACATATTTTAAAGAGTAAATAATATTTACTCTTTAAATGATATTTACTCATTAAAACACTAAAGCCATAAAATTTTCTTGAGCTTTGATATAATTTTAAAGTTAGACATGATTCATGAGTGGATCTCTAATAAACGTTCAAATAATTAATTTTGAGGAGGATGTGGGGTTACTGACATGAACCCTGCTTTCAAAATTCATAATTGCAGCAGGCAGACAGCTGTGGTGAAAGGAACACACAGAGGAACTCCACAAAGAGTGTAGTTGACAAGGATTGAGCCGGAAGTTCAGCTGTGAGTCTTAAGAATAGGAATTTGTACCTGCCACTACTTGTACTTCATGTTTCAAAGTATAAAACCAGTTTAAAACTTTAATTTCAATAACTAAAAAGTTGTTAAGTCTAATTCAGAAGATACAACGTAATACAATTTTACTTCATAAATTCATGCTACGATGTGCTTTGGTTTGATCTTTTATTTAAAATGAATTTTTAATTTTGTTTTTGTTTGTTTGCATGTTTGTTTTGTTTTTTGAGGTAAGCTCTCACCATGTAGCTCTTGATGTCCTGAAATTTCTATGGAGACCAAACTGGTCTCAAACTCACAGAGCTTCCCCTGCCTCTGTCTCCCAAGTGCTGGGTTTAAAGGCATGTGACACCACACCCAGCTACGTTTTATATTTATAGACAGGAATCCTTTTCATCATTTAGGCTCACAGTAAACCTACTTAGAAATGACAGCCATTTTCCGCATCTAGGTATAAATTAAGTGAGGATGGTGGTGCTTACAGGAGTATGATGGTACAATTAAAATTATAATGCAGGTGTCTGGTTTGTAATCTTACAGAGTTTCTATTGTGTACTCTCACCTCTTAGTGTTATAGACAAATCAACAAGGAGATAGTTTTTACACATGACTATATCCATAGCCTCCTTTGTGCATTAAATTCTGTGACAGATTGAAGCCATCCAGAATAGAGGCTTTAAATTGTAGTTTAATCTTTAAAATGTATTTTCTCAAAGAAGTATGGCTACTAATTTCTTGTAACAGTGTTTATTATTTTGTCTGTCATAAATTGAAACCAGAGTGTGTACATATTTTTCTGAGAAAATGCTGTATTTTGAAAACAGAAATGTAGCTCTCCTAAACAGCATTATGATGGTAGGCACAACAATAGACCACATATTGTCAATATGGGAAGGGATTCATTTGTAGAACCCTCATAAGTAAGACCCTATAATAGTAATATTTTTCACTCAGGATAATTTTCAATAATAGATTTGCAAATAACTAATTGAGTTAATTATATAAAATTGTGCAGGTCAGACATTTAAATTATGTATTTGAAACACAGAAAAATTTTTGATTGAATAATTCAGGTTTGAAATGATCATTTTCATAGGTGGAGTTTTTTAGTCTCATAATTAGAAAAACTAATTAAACGATGATGAGATGGATCCAGTAGATGCATATTAATAGAAAACATTGGTTTTCGTGCATGAGAAGAACTCAATTGTGTGTTGAAAATATTATTGATAATCTTGTCCTTCTCCAACTTAAGGTATTAAATTTTCCTATATATAAATCTTTAACATTGGTTGTCTTCACTTTTTGAAGAACTGTTTTCATTAAGAAATTAAAAGCAGAAAAATAATAACTTTGAAGAATCGCTCTTGAGTTTATGGGCTCATATTTGCTGAAGACGGGGCTCTCACAAGACTCCAAAGCTTGCCCGAGATCCTTCCCTTTACATTCGGATTATTTTCTCACTCAGCCCTTGGTTCTTAACAGAAAGTCTAATGTTAGGGTTAAAAATATGTAAAAGAAAAGGAAAACAAACTCAGCAGGCTGATAGTTTTCTAGAAGAATCTGGCAAAACACAGCCTCTAGAATAGAGCTCTAGACAGCCCAAGGTGAACTATGCTTCTTACTAGGTCAGGCCTAATTATTTCATTAGATGTACTTTTTCTACTTAAAATCTGCTGGTCTAAAAGCTGAAGTGCTTAAGGTGTGTGATGACTGAACTTGCCCCAACTCTATCGGCACATGGGAAGATAGGAAGTTCATGGTGTTCCAGAGACACCAAAGCAGAACCTAGACCTTAGAACACGTTTTTTCAGAGAAATTACAGACTGGCAAGATCCTAAAACATTGTGTCCTAGGTCATGTAATATTGGTAGCACAGCATTAGTTTCCTCCAAAAACTAAAAACAAAACAAAACAAAAACAAACAAACAAACAAAACAAGCCAAAGTACATATCAAATGGATTCACCATCCAATGTGATGCCATTACTTCACAACTCTGCAGCATTGTCCTTTACAATGAAACATCTGTTAGAGTGTAAGCCCCACTCCACTACCCCTACCCATCCAGGTCCATGGGTTCATGGGATTTCTTCTGCTTCCTTAGTAGGAACAAGCCAGAGAAACAACATGTATTCTCCAGCCCCTGTTAAAATCTCATACTAAATGGAGTACTTTCATCAAAAACTTCAATTATTTGGAAAACTTGAGGAGAGATGGGAAAAAAAAGAACAAGGAAAGCAAGGAAAAGGAAAAAATGGCATGTATATTCTTAAGACATTCATATTAATTTCTTATTTTATGTGATAAAATACAAGAGAGACATTGAATGTGGTGGTCCATGCCTGTACCTCATCAGGCTGAGGTACAGACATCACAAATCTGAACTAGCCCAAAATATATAGCAACTTCAAAGGCAAGCCTGGGTTCTACAATGAGATCCTACCTGAAAAATGCAAAACAAACAAAACCCATGAATAAAGGAAGATATCAATTAATCAAAAAGTTATTTTAAAAGGTAACTGTTAACTTTAAAGAGGACATCAAAGTAGAAATGTCTTGAGTTCTAACAGAGAACATTGTGCACTTCTTGTAGAACTGGATAGTTATGATCAGTCTTGGAGAAATGAAATCGTAATTCTCACAGATTGTGAAATAACTGATAGGTTGATTCATTTGAAAAATCAGTCTTGGAGTAATTTTTATCAATGTTAGAATTTAAGGATCATATATAAAATGAGAAATTACACATAAAATAGGATATGATAGACAATTGTTTTTCAAATTGACTATATCATTTTGACATTTGTGTCTGCAGTCAACACCATCAAATTCATTATTTGTTTGCCTTAGACACTAAGACAGATTAAGGTAGGGGA
Organism: Onychomys torridus; assembly: GCF_903995425.1. Classification (NCBI taxonomy): domain Eukaryota; kingdom Metazoa; phylum Chordata; class Mammalia; order Rodentia; family Cricetidae; genus Onychomys; species Onychomys torridus. The sequence goes on along the minus strand of NC_050445.1, from coordinate 76,456,917 downwards.
TTGTCTATACCATTGCTTACTCTGTTTCTTCTTTCCTGGATGTGTTTTCCAAAACTGTCTTAACACTAAATGTCAAGAGTGCTATCTGTTGTACGGTTCTTGTGTCTCTACAGGATTATAAATGTGATGGAATAGACAATTTATGAATGTTCTTAATCCAAATCCTTAAGCACAGCAGTAGATGCTCTGCCCAACTTCCAATTATTTTAAGGAAAAATGTATTATATCAGGTTATAATAGGATTATGAAGATTTTGATGTTACAAAAATAATTCAGATGATATGTTAAGGATATTCCAAACACTATAGTTACTTGAGGAGAGAATATAGACTACTTTATCAATCAGAAAATTGTTTAAAACCAATTTTAAACAATTTTTAAAAGTTGAACTTTTAAAAGTTGTATACAATTATATATTATAATGTATACATATATAATATATGTAACTAAAAATTCTTCTATATCTTAAATACAATTGGTATGACTCACTGAATTTTAACCTTTGTCACAAATAAATACTGGAAGAGCTAGACAGCTCTCCAAGAAAAATTTATTTTCCCATTATGTTTAAAAGGAGAATGCTTATAAGTATCCGTTTCCTTATTGGCAACACAAACTACTAAAGATGTTTTCTGAACATTGTGAAATAATGTTACTTACCACAAGAAGCAAGGAGATATATTAGAATACACAGTTTTGTTTCTTAGTTAAATATTGTGACAACTTTTAATACAGAATATTATGAAACAACACTAAATTCAATTTATGGGCTGATGATTTGTGCTTCCTCAGTTAAGCAGAATAGAAGAATTATTTCTCTTGGTTGCTCAGTTGTTTAAAACTTCATTTTAATAGATTGTTTATTAAAATTGAATGTTACATGTTTTAAATCTTCATCTTTTTTTTCAACCTATTGATTAAAGAAAAAAATGTAATGTAGCTATCACATATGCATGCATCTATGGCTCAGTTCAAAAAGACCGCAATTTTTTTCTAAGTAGAATAGTTTCAAAGTACAGGAACTAGGATCCTCTCTGATCTGTGTAAAAAGCACATGGTGATTTGGGGCAAAGATGACTTCGGTCTGTTTTGGTTCTTCTGTTTTAGACAGCAACTTTAATAGTGTTCATTTTAACTAATAAACTTTTGTTTAATTTCAGTTCCAAGTCCTGGGTCACTACGTCTGTCTCCTTACAGCCTCACCATGCCCACTCTTTGGCCCTCTTTATCCTGTACACTGTATGTCTCCCCATTATCCATTTGCTTCTTAAGTAGTTAAGTAAAACCTCGGATGGACAGGAATCCAGGGTAGGCCACTTTTACTGTCTTGCCTAGAGGCCAAGTTTCTTAGTCTCTTTGGGTCTCCATCAGCTATAATATAAAGGCGCTAGATTAGAGGACATCCATTATTTCTCTCAGCATCAAAATTTTGGTTCTAAATATAGGAAAGTGGTGCATGCTCTTTCTGGATACCAGTATATTGCTTAGCGTGTTGCCTCATTTAAACTGTTAGAAGTAAGGCTATAACATAAAACATGTTCAATCACTGGTGATATCCATCGAATGCCAAGACACTGATTTGTCTCAATAGTACACAAACAAACCTGCACTCCATTAATCCATGTTCCCATTGAAAGTGCCATTTATTGTAGTTAAAAATGTTTCTACCCTATTCTATACAAATAGAGCTTAACTTCCATGTGGTTTAAAGTAATGAACTAAGGAGTGTGTGTGGGGTATGCTTATGGTCATGTGCTGTGGATATCGCTCTGTGTAAATAAAATTCTGATTGGCCAGTGGCCAGGCAGGAAGTATAGGCGGGACAAGAGAGAAGAGAATTCTGGGAACAGGAAGGCTGAGGGGAGAGACGCTGCCAGCTGCCGCCATGACAAGGAAGATGTAAGGAACTGGTAAGCCACGAGCCATGTGGCAACTTATAGACTAACAGAAATGGGTTAATTTAAGATAGAAGTAGATAGCAAGAAGCCTGACACAGCCATACAGTTTGTAAACAATGTAAGTTTCTGTATGTTTACTTGGTTGGTTCTGAGCGTCTATGGGCCTGGCAGGTGAGAGAGATTTGTCCTGACTGTGGGCCAGGCAGGAAAACTCTAACTACAGTCATGAATAAAAGAAAATCTAAATTCCAGCAGCAGAAAGCAAGGGAAAGTAGGTGCCAGCTGTTTTTTAGCTGTTATATTGGCAAAGAAAATCTGATGAAATGGCTTTGTTACTGCCTAATTAGCCCCTCTGTTTCTATGGACAATGCAGGGCTCTAGGGATTGTGTCCCCTGCACATGCACAGTGACTTTTCAATTTTTATAACACATTTCTTGGCACCAGGATTTTAATAAGTGGTAAAATTCCATACACGTATGCAGAATTTCTAATATGCAGAAAGTCTAACCTCTGATATACAAGTCACATTCAGATTCCTCCATATACAGATCAAACTATAAAATTAGCACAGAAAAACATCACCACCTTAAAAACATGCAGTCCATGACTAGGTGACCAGAATGGACTTTCAAAAAACAACAACAACAACAACAAAAACCCCACAGGTGACAATGCAAAAAAAAAAAAAAAATGCCAATGGTTTCTTCAATCACGAATGTATCTCCAGGATGTGGAAAAGTCAAGATGATGTTTCAACTTGAGGCTCAATAAGAAAAAATGTGTTGCATCCTCATACTGAAGTTGTCATCATACCAGAGATGTAATTCACACCTCAGCGGTTTCTAAGCGCTTGACCTTTCAAGTCCCCCAGTAGAACAAATCCTTTTCTTTAAAACATCCCTCCAACAATAAATATGAGATATACATACCATTCTTTAATAGCCTGATCCAGTCATAGAAAACTTAAAAAGTTTTCAATCTCATAGACCAATGACCCTAGCTGCCTCTTCATATAGTCATTTGTGTCAAATCCAGGTAACAGTAAAAACTTTAAAGTCTACATACATCCATTACTAAAGCCATAAAAATTCTCACTCATTTCACTATCCCTGCTCAGGATCAGTTTGCGTGGTCTCTGCCTCAAACCTACTGTCAAGAATAGGAACATCGCAGACTGTCTCTGCTCAAAGTTTATATATATATATGTGTGTGTGTGTGTGTGTGTGTGTGTATGAAGCAAAGCAGAAATCACAAAACCATTTCCACAGCTTCTTGGGCCAGCTGACACTCAGCTAGACTAAGTTCTAGTAGGCAGAAAGTATTGTGGGACTCCCTCTCCACCTTACTTGTTAGTTTTCAGAAGTGGTTCTTACAGAAATTTTTGCTAGACAGTAGCCTCTGGCATCCTGTAATACACCTAGCCCACACTTCAGCCTGTCTGCCAACTTTTCTCACTCTTCTCAAAAGGAGCTTTCTCTTGCTTATAGCGTCTAAGGCTAGTTTTAAGTATTTACTTTTCTACCAAGGTATGCAAATTTCTTCATCCTTACCAGTGCTACAACTTTCAAATGAGGAAACCCAAGGAGCCTATGTGTGGCTAGTAGGAAGGCTGTGTGTGGAATGAGTATACCTGATGAGCATGCACTGAGACTGACCAGAGCTTTACTGTAAAGCTAGGCTAAACCCGCTCTGAAATCAGCACCATTCAAACCTAGGCTACACCCTTGACTCATACTGTGTGAAACTGAAAAGCCTATTTTACTTTCCCACCTATGAGTTCCCTTTAATAACGATTAGAAAAAAAAATCACAGTCTCACTCTACTAGAAATAGATAAAAATTATTACATTTAATGCTGGTTTTAGGCACTGTATGGAAACAATAAATGGAGGATTTCTATAAGAATTTTAAATGTAAGACAAATAAGAAATAACACAATTTAAGAAAATCAATGCTCTTTTCCTTTTTTCTGGGTGAAATTCATGGATCCCCAGTGGGGGTAATGTCTTTATTTGAGATTGAGAACTGCAGGAACAGTGTAGTAGTAAAAGGCTACTACATAAGCTCTAGCTAATGGTCTTTCACTTGACAACACGCATCAGCCAATTTTATGGAACCCAGAAAAGCAAATGATAAATAAAATGAAAGGTGGCATAAATAATCAAGGACATAGAAAAGATTTGCCTGTGTGTAAAGAGGGGAAGGAAGGAAGAGTGCAAATCAGAGACATATCTCTCTGAAGGAAGCTGACGAGAAACCCAGTTTGACACTGCAGTGGGTTCCGCTCTATCTCTGGACACCAGGAAGAAGGCATGCATACCAGAACTATCAATTTATTTAGATACTAGCTCCATTACTGGGAGTCACTCTAAAGAACAGAAACTCTATGCTGCAGGATTTTAGAGATGTCACAGAAAGGGGGATGAAATCTGGCCTAGAAGTGCTGCTTGACCCTCACCAGCACAACTACCCACTGACTTTTGAAGAAAATGAGAAACCAAGATTGTCCACAGAAACTCCAGCCTTTTTAGTCTGCAGTTAACTCTGTTTTACAGAGTATGCATGCCAAAAACATTCTCCCGAGACCAGTGACCATTGGGTCTTCCCTTTCTGCTTTAATGTTCCCACCACATCTAGGCAAAACACTTCTTTTAATTTCCTTACTTTATATCAAATAACTATATTCAGCATTTCTATGTCATTTGTATGTCATCCTCATTTAATATTCACAACAACACTATCAGAGTACAACTAATATAATCTTCATTTTGTAGCCTGGTCAACAAGCTTAGGAGAGTTACATGCTTTTACGTGGCAGTGGAGAAATCTGAGCCTGTGTAGCCTTCCTGTGCTTGTCTGAGCTAGTGAAGGTTGTGGAAAGCAGAATCAATTGTTTGTGTTCTGGATTAATGAAGGCAAGTTAATTTTGTGAGGACTCATTTCCTACAGCTTTATAAACCATCTGTTAAATATAAATAAGTAAAGTTTCTCTATGCAACAAATGAAGATATGAATATGACCATTTTATTAATTCTTTGCATTGCACCATAAACACTTGATTGGGATTTATTTTTGTTTCTTGAGGGTTGTTTGTTTATTTAGTTAGATTTTTCCCCCTTATTGCTGAGATGACATGGAGAAAAAGAATGAAGTATTCATCTCTGTGTAATTTGTGTTTCGGGGCGTGTTGACTAAGACAGAAGATGATGTATAAACAGTTGACTGGGTGACTTAAAGACAAACTGGGAGATACTGCAGTAACACCTCATTTGTACTTGGCACTTAACAGTTCTTCTGTAATAGGGTGGGTAAAATGAGTCATAGAGTTGCCTACTTAGAGGGTGGTATGGGGAATTACCACATCTAATTTAGATGGATGCACTCCAGAAATAAAAGGAGAACAGGGAGATTATAAGAAAGCCAAGCAATTTTCCAAACTGCAAAGTTAGAATTAAAGCTGATTTAGGTTGGTCAACAATGTTCCAATCAGCAAATAAGTCAAATATTTTGTGAAGCATTATAACTGTCTTTATCTACAGGATTGTAATGTACTAATATGGCTATTTTACTACTGAGCAGAGTAACTTCTGCTGAGAAAGTTAATTTCCCTATGGACCACTCAGGAAAGTATATTTATTCAACTCACATTTTGATTGTTACAGTCATAATAGAGTTTACCAGGTTGGATATTGACATTTTACTGCTGGATATGTCTTAAGAATTTCTTATTTGTCAGTTGCTTCTCTTTGTCTATGGACTGTGTAAAGCTTCCTGCAAAGTGTGTGTCTTTCGAAGGCAAGGCATACATTGTTTTATTGACTATTCCAGTAATGAATTTATAGATGGAGTCTTGGAAACAAGATTGTTTTATGTGACTGTAATCTCAAAAATGTAGTGTCCTAGAATATCACCCACTATAAATTTAATAAGATAGCTGTCTGGTTTTCTTTTCCCACCTACACTGTATGCATATAATGTGCAATAAGCTGCTGCTGACTTTGTTAGAGATGTTGAAGATTACAAATTATTAAATTTATGCCATCCACTAAAAGGGTATTTTAGTTCTTTTTAAACAATTAGAAACATGATATATGTGTTCATTTTGATGATATAATACACAAGAATGGTATAAATTCTTGAGAAAAACACATGCAAATTTGGATTTATGTTGTTCGAAAGTTCAAGATGATGTATCTGCCTTAGTGAACACTGGTATTGTCAGAGGCTCAAATCCTCAATTTGCATGGAGCTGTGTGTTAGACTGCTTTAAATGAACCTTGACCTGCCTATTATACTGCATAAGTAATCCCACCTTATAACTCTTTTTGTTGAAGGTATATAAGTAGGATTCATAAGCCAATGAAAACACCTAAATTTATTTATATTTCAATGAATTAATTTCTCATCAAATTGCATGAAGCATGCTTTTGAAAAGTCCATATAACAAACTGATCATACAAACAACTATAAACTCTACTCTAAACTATTTTTGTACCACCCCCCACACAATTTCTACATTGTTGATTCTTTACAAACAAAGAACATACAGTAATGACATCACAATAACAGAGAAAAATTATGTATATTATAATAGTAAGGAAAACCTTCCTTTCTAGTGAAGTTTTTGGTAGTTTTTTAATAGAATCCCAGACCAAGTTCCCACAGATCTATGGATATGTACTCTGCACTCTACAGTGCAGAATCTACTAAGGAAGAAATATAGTATATTAGCCTAGGAATCTCTTACTGCCTCCATGGCAGTAGAATCATTGGTAAAATGATCAAGTTTTTAGACTTAAATCTAAAAGATAGTTTTAAGGTTATCTTTTAAAGATAGTCTACTAAAAAGGGTAAGAGCTTATTAGGACAGATGGAATCATTGGCACTTTATGACCCTGTAAGAAAAGCCAAGGTAAGATGTGATCTACTGCTTTTCTCCTTCCTAATTTTGAGCAATTTCATGCTGGCATAGCACAATAGCTAAGCCTGAGTAACTTTTAAATAGCTGAAATGTACTGCCTGTTCCATGGTGGAAAGGGGGAGGGGAATGGGTGCCAGATAGGGATGGAAGAGGAGGGAGGAGAGAGAGAAAAAGGGAGTTCACAACTATGAGACTTTTTCCAATGGGAACGAATCACTGGTTAGAATGAGGCAGATCCTGGCATCAGAATTTTCAACAGCATCTAGGTGACTGCAATCTGTATCCATGGTTGGAAATGGCTGCCTTAAAGTCACAGTTAAAAACTACCAGCCATTTAAAAAATTCACAATTACAGAGTTTTTTTTTTTTTTTTTTTTTTCCAGATTAGTGTCTACTTTTCTTCTAAGTCCAAGTCTGATGTTCTTGTAGTGAGGGCAAAGGACCATTGACAATGAAGCCCACAGAAAGGAACTTCTGAACTCTGGGCACAGAATTTGTCATCAAGCAGGAAAGATATTTCATTTTGACAAACTTATCTTGGGTACCTGATATTCAAAATAAGTTCCCCCAAGTAATCCTCATACTCTGAAGGAGGCTAACATAGGAAGTTGTAAGTTTGTGCAACATTCTATATGAAAATGAGCAGTCAGGGGTTAGGCACTAGGTAAGTGTTACAGAGTTTGCCTAGCAAGCACAGGCCTGGAATCAGATCCGCAGCTCTGAAGAAGAAAAAAACAAAAAACAAAACCAAAAACAACAGGTAAATGACCAGATATTCTTTTTGATTCTATGGAAAAAGAAAAGCAGTGGATACAACCACTGGAGGTGGTTAAGATTTTAAATTATCTGGGCATCCAGAGTCAACTCTGTGAGCAGGAGTCAACCTTCTTGTCAAGGATGAACCATGCAGCCTTGACGACTAAAGTTACAGGCACTGGTAGAAATTTGGACATAAAAACAAAACAAAGCAAAGCCCACAGAAAGCACTTTGGCTCTTAATTTTGGAAACCATGAGGTGGGGCACTATCTTCACCCTTGGTATGCCAGTTTAGTTTACTCTTAATTCTGTCTACAACAGAGATGTAGCTACAGTACGTGTTAGAGAGATGTCTAATGCTTACAATGGGCTTAAAGCTAACATTCTGAATTCATTTCAGGCATGCTTTTTAAATAAATCACTTCCCCTGTAAGGCCTTTGTGTCCCTTGTATGGTCCACACACCAGGCTTTGGCTGCTGTAATGGCTATTTATGTGGCTGACTTACTCTGTTTACTCTGCTAGAAGGCCCCTGAAGATGGAACACATGCTTCATTGTTTCCTTGCATATACAGATGCAAAACATGGCATTGCAGAACTACATGTAGTCCATTGGGTCTTCTTTTGAAATAATTACTACACTGTCTCCACAAAAAGCAGGTGCGTGAATGAGTGGGAAAGGAAAGACCGATAAAGGTGGACATACAGTTCCTCATAAAAGATCCCAACTTTTGTTCTCAGATTGATCTTTAATTTTCTTTTCTTTTTTTTTCCTGGAGTTGAGGACTGAACCCAGGGCCTTGCACTTGCTAGGCAAGCGCTCTACTATTGAGCTAAATCCCCAACCCCTGATCTTTAATTTTCTGACAGTCTATTCTAGTTATATTTTCCAGCTTCCATTTTGAAGTGACTGAGATCTGGAAGGCTGTATAGCTGAATACCAATGCATACCTTGAAAATGTACAATGAATTTCAGCAAAGTTACCTTCAGTTATTAAAACTAATATTTGTTTTATTTTTGCTCAGAAGCTACATTAGAAAGTGTTTTAAATTCTGTCTTAGTTGCATATATTGATTGTGAAAATTGGAAACCAGTCATTGTAGGAGAAATTTCACTGAAATGCCACTTGGCACTGGATTTGAGTTCCAAATGTGAATAAATAGCACATCTTAACATATAGCTTCCTTTAACTCTATTCCTGATAAGCATCCTAGAACCTGGGGGCTGTGGTTTTTACCATCCTGAAAACAATACTATGATCAGCATGATCGGCTTTCTTTTCACATCATGTAAACCCCCATAAACACAAAACAAAAGGCCACAGCAAAGCAGTGTCAGGAGACTCATTACATGAGCAAGTATATATTACACTTTAAATTTTAGTTTTTTACAACTATTGCAGGTATATGTGTGCAAGTATGTGCGTGCATGCTCCCATGTGTATAGGTATACCTGTATGTCCAGTTGCATATGCCTATATGTGTATGTGTTTGTGTAGATCAGAAGTGGATGTCAGTCCTCTATCACTCTCCACCTTATATACAAGGGTGGATCTCCAGCAGAACAAGTTGTCTAGTGTGGCAAGCTAGCTACTGGAGGCCATCCCTGGCCTTTGTGTCCTGAATGCCGGAATAACAATCTGGCTCTTCCATCTGTGCAGCACTCACAGGGGGGTTAGGGAAACTAACTCCGTCCTAATACCCATATGGTAAGCTCTACTCACTGTGCCATCTTCTCAGCACCGACAATGGAAATGGATAGTGTGATGACTAATATCGTTGTAGGCAATTATTCATACAAAAACATCAAATATATGGTAGAGTGTGGGGGTACATAGAAGATGAAGGAAACAAAATGTGGGTTGTGATAAAAGTTTCTAGGAAGTAAACTTGAAGACAAGAGATGACACAGACCTAATGGAGCTAGTCAGAAGGAAGGACATCATTGACTTTAGCCCCAAATCTGAGTGTTTCAATAGACTGCAGCTAAGCCATGTGGACCATTTTTTTATGTGCCCAAATGAAGCCACCAAGTGCATGTTTCCTTCTGTAGCAGAGAAGTCTTTACACCATGATAATTAAGTGAATAACAATGGATACAAAAATGGCAACAAAATAATTGTTTGTTTATCCTGTTCCATATATCAAAATTTATAAAAGCATATTTATATTATGGACATTAGCAGACTGCCTTGAAAAAGTTGGTGCATAATTAGATTTTCACACAGAGGACTTACCACTCCAGCAGCAGCAGGTTTGCTGGACTAATGGAAACTGGAATTGAGGCAATTATGTAGAACAGTGGCAGGAAGCATGGCTTTTAAGAGAATCAGCTTAAAGAATAAAAGCCCAGTGGTATGTGCATTAATGCTGTCAAAACTCTAAGCAAGATTGGCTCTCTGTGCCAGCTAAGCCCCTGCCTGACTCTGGAAAGTAATTTTCTGAAGCCATGCCAAGCTCTTTGCTTGAAAATAACATCTTAATTGGTTCCTTCTAATAAAATTCAAAATGCTCTTTTGGTGATGATAATACATTCATTGTTTTATTCCAGTGTAAAGTTCTGGTCTCCTGAAATGTTCCCAGTATTACTGTTCAGGGGAAGGGAAAAGAGCTCATATGCTTATATTTATAGAGTGACAATCTGACTGGAAGGACCAACAAAGTTGGAAGCCCTTGCGGCCAGAGAGAATGCTTCTACAAAGACTGGTTATTTTTAAATTCACATTCCTGTAAAATGCAATGAGACTCCAATTTCTTCCCATTTAGATATAGATACATAACGACAGTGCTCAGAGAATAGTGAGGTATTGTCCACTGACACAAATTAAAATATCCAATAATTCTTTTCACAATAAAGAATTATTTTTGCCATTTTCCTCCCTTAGGCTTCCTGGGAGTGTCTAAGCAGTTGGAAGAGTTATAAACAGACTTTCACAATCTTCATTACTCCAAATTAAAATGAATAGGACTAGTCTTCAACTTAGGTCTCTTTATTAAGAGTTATACAATTAAAAATTTTGCTGTGATATTGTCTTTCCTAGAAATGTCAGAAGCTACACCCACGAAGTCTTACCTACATGGCTGCCTAAACAGGACCTGAACATTGATGAGACAATTGTAGAATAGGAAATCTTTTGAGACCTCAACCCTAGACAAAGAACTGCAGGCAACTAAGGAGTACTGAGAGAAGGAGACATAGTGTTTACTGAGCAGAGCACACTGATTGGTTTTCCATTACCAAATGGTCAGCCCTGAAGACATACCTACACAAACATTATACATATTGAGCAGGTTGTATTTACATATATAGGAGTACACACACACACACACACACACACACACACACACACACATACACACACGTGCTAATTAAAGAAAAAAGTTGAAAAGAGAGCAAAGTAGAGTAGTATATGGGAAGAGTTTGAGGAAGGGAAAATTGTGTAATTGTATTACAATATGAAAATATATTCTGAATGTCATTGAATTTAGAAGTGAGTGTAGTGGTGTTTGTCTATAATCTCGCATGAGAGTGATGGAAACAGGAGGGTCAAGAGGCAGCTAGACAGGAGTCTGAGGCCACTACAGGCTTCATTATACCTACCTCAAAGACCTGATAAGGTTTTCCAATTCAGTTGGCATATGCATATATAAAAATAACTCTGTTACAGATTGAAATGAACTAAAGATGCCATGTCTTTTGTACAAATATATTTTTTAATTATTTTGCTACAATTAATTTATTTAATTAAAGAGGTCCTTGAATTACTAAGTGCAGTTTTTACTTTGCAATTATCACCCTACCTTTTGTAAGCCATATAAATCAGAGTTTTCAACTGCCTTCCATTGAAGCCTCAGTTTCCAGTTTGTTTTTAGTGCTGTTGTGAAATCTTCGGTCTTGTTATGCTCATTAAAACTCTTTTAGAATGAATGAAGTACCTGGCTGATGTACTTGCCATAGTCTGTTCCAAGTTATACACTTATTTTAGAAGGAGCAAATGTATTTTTCTGGTCTAGGTTTGTGAAAGGAAGATTGTATAAAACAAAAGCACATCATTATATTCCATCGTTTATATTGAGATTCTGTTCACTGTTTGTCAAGCTGACTATAGCAACAATATATTGTACATAGGAGCACTGGCATCATGGACTGAAGACCTCATAGCCAAATCAGCAGCAAGCAGAGTCACAATGACCAGCTCTTTGTTTTACACAGTCACTCACTCCCTAGTGTCCCTGCGACCTGTAAAAGATCATCCACCAATGTGACATTTCTTCAGGTTGTAAGAAAAATTTAACAATCAAAGGTTGGGGTAGGGTTCTGTTTTTGTCTTTCCAGGATAATGGAAATACCCATCTTCCAGAAATCATAAGGCTTTGGATACCAATCTACACAGGGTAAAATCTCACTGTCTAATATCTATATCTCTATCGATCTATAATAGTTGTAGTTCCAATTCAATTATAAACCAAGCTGGCTTTGGAGATGGAACTGGCTCACTCCTTCTCTAAACCCAATCATATTATTAAAAAAAGGTTGACAGATTCTTCAGTTCCATATCATAAGAGCCCTCTGATGTGACACAGAAGAAAACCAATAATAAGGAATCATTGTCTTCAAGATCCTAATTCTCTCCATGTTTACTCTTGATTTCTCGGAATTCTTTCTTATATGTCATGTCATCTTTAAATCCAAACCTTCCATTATGATAAAAAATGTTTTTTCCAATAGCAATCCCTGAAGTCTCCAGAAGGAAGATGGGGCTCCAACAACAACAACTCTACCCAATCCAGAATGATGCCAGGGTAATCATCATCATACTACACTTTTTGCCAGAATTTCAGACAGTCTTACCCATTACTCTGAGACTTGCTTCAGAATCTATAGTTAGTCTAACTGAGATTTAACTATCTGAGCTTTCTCACAGTACCCAACAGAGATACCATCTCCCCTTAAACATCAAGAATCAATTCTAATAAAACAACGCCTCTTCTCCCTAAGGTTTCATATTTCTCAGGGTTATGAATGATGGTTATAGGGTTGGGGGTGGAAGAAACTATTAAACTCAGTATTCTCCTTAAGGAAAAAAATTGTCTCAAAAAAAAGGGAAAAGAAGAAATGGAATGGATAGGATAAGATATTATGATGGATTTTTGTATACACTAGTAAACAAATTTAGTAAAATAGCAGCCTTAGATAATTTGAACTGTAATTTGCACTATTATGAATTCTTATATGTTGATACAAATATAAACTATTTTTATATTCCTGTTTAAGATAATTTGTATATTGATATAAATACAGAGCTATATTCATTATAATATACACATATTTTTCTCTTATTTGAAATATTTGTATATTGATACAAATGTAAATTTATATCTGTCATACTGTATGTATGTTCTACTTCTGTTTAAGATATTCTATATACTGATATATATTTATGATTATTATCATATTGCATATTGCACTATACATTCCTACCTCTGTTAAATATATTTTATGTATTGTCACAATTTTAAAGTCATTGTCCTTTTACTGTTCATTTTCTTACAGACTGTTTGCCTTGTTTACACGAAGCCTTAGTCCTTAGGTTGTTTAGGTAGATAAGACTTATAGCTTTATAGTCACCTCTGCTTGTCATCTCTATAATTATGTTAGTTAGGTTATCCAGATTTACAGATACATAGGTCAGATGGACAGGTAATCTTCAAACACTTCAGAGACCTAGAGAATATGGCATTCAAATAACTTAGAATTCTGTTGACATGAGACACAATTGCTCCTGGCAGCACCAATTTGATGCTGAGAGAATGTTGGGCTTCTAAGACATTTCCATTTGGAAGTTTGTCTTCTTGGCACAAAATGGAATATTGGGAAAAGAACTGCCCTTGCCTGACAGTACGAGTGCTGTCCTTCTGGACAAGCAGGATACAAAGAAAGTGACCACTGTACTCTGCCAAAACAGGGTAAGATGGTCTTTCAGAATTCCTGAAATGGTCTGTCAGATACTTTAAGCCTGTAGCCAATTTGAACATACCAATGATGCTGAGAAACATTAGGTGACTGTCCAGGCTGCCAGCTGTCTCTGTCTACTCTTGCAAGACTCCTGGAAGTTGCTTGCATCCTTCTCCCATTTCTCAGGTATTATTATATTCCTTCTCAGGTCTTTGATGAGATTAAAGACTAACAGTTATAGTTACAACTTAGTACATATATAATATCTTAGATAAAATATATTAAGTATTAGACTTAGGTTCTTTAGCATAGGACACCTTTTGGAATGATCTTTGTAACATGCCACCTACCCAAGCTCTAGACTTCCCTGGATTTTAGTATGTATTTCTTGCTTGATATTGTTTGCATTGATTGTAGTTCCATCTTATCTAGGTCATTATCCCTCATTACTCCTGGACAACATTTGATAACCATCTCTTTGTATATAGTCTTGTATTAGGTTAGAACCTTCTTATTTAGACAAAAGGGGGAGATGTAGTGGGTAGCCATCCCAGCCTTGGCCTGGAAGTTCCAACCCCCATTGAGGCTTCGGTAATGGTCACACCTACAAGGTGGAGCTGAGAGAGGATGCTGAAGACCCAGGATCCAAATGAGAGGGATCTCTTGCTGCCCAAGGGGACAGTGTTCAAATCTGCAAGTCACAGTGTCCTTTCCTCCACCCATTTATGCTAAGTTGTTACTACAAAACTAAATATATTGCCTTTTAAGTGTTTATTGCATTTTAAGTGGTAAATTGCAAGATTAGTTAATCCTCCAATTATTCAATAATTATAAACCTGTGAGTAAAGACAATAGCACATTTAAAATGATGCCAGAGATATTGTAAGTTTTTTGTCAGGTTTTGTTCTATGCCTATTTTCAACAGTGCATTATTTTTATATAAAGATTTTGTATTTACGTGTGTGTGTGTGTGTGTGTGTGTGTGTGTGTGTCTGTGCATGTGTGTGTCACTAGGAGAGCCCTGAGTGTGGAGGTCAGAGCATGATTTGTGGAAGTCACTTCTCTTTCTATCCTGTAGGTTCAAGTAGGATTGCGTGTCTGGCTTGACAGCAAGCGTCTTTACCTGGCAAGCCAGGTCCGGGACCAACAGTGTGTTACTGGGTGTTAAACTGAATGTGATTTTACTCAGACTCTTCATGTAAAACATACTTATATTCAGATACAGATAAATTCTCTAAGATTCATTCACTTTTTAGAAATTATATATTTGATCTTGGGAAAGTTGTTTTGTGAATGACTCTGGCAGAAGCTTTGTTATCATGGTCAATCTGACACTGAGTCAAAGTTTCACTTTGATAGGTCAACATTCTGCTCCTCCTCTTAGATAATAGATAGTGTCTTCTGTAAAATTCTATCCCTTTAACTTCTTTAATCCAAACCATAAAGACCTGAAACTTGATTTTGGCCACTGCTTTATACAAGACTGACTGTAAGAGCAATATTAAAAAAGAACAGTTTAAGTGACTAATGAGGCAGTCATTTTTCTGCTTTCATTACCAAGCACCTCAACTGCTGGTCCATGTTAAATACAAGTAAGGCAATAATTTTTAGCTCTTTCACTGGCATCGCTTCAAATCAAGGCAGGAGACACATTTAATATGCAGAGGAGAATAATCCAGGGACTGAAGATGGGGAGCTGAATTCTGTTGCATGTGGCACATCAGGTTAACCTGATTACAAGAGCAGCAACATGGAAAAGGCAAGAGGGGCATGTTAATTAATTTCCATGATTACAGATATAAGTAATTAGCATGTGTAAGGTTGAGGCCTACATAACACTATACAGACTGAACATGTTGTACTTAAGAATTTAGGGATACACACATGTACATACACACACATACATACATACATACATACATACATACATACATACATACATACACAGTGGTGTGTGTGTGTGTGTGTGTGTGTGTGTGTGTGTGTGTGTGTGTATTAGAACAATTAATAAAAGGAGACCATAAATCTGAAAAAGAACAAGGAGAAATATATGGGAGGGATTGGTAGGAGGAAAGGAAATGGGAAAATGATGTAACTATATCATCTCAAAAATTCAAATAATTGAAAAAGAGACTTCTAATTTAAAAGTATGGTCATTTTTAAAGTAATGAATATGTCTATTGATCAGTCTCAGATTTTGAGCATTTTTAAGACAAATATATTTGAGTTGTAAAATTAATTAAAGTCTGTTATTTGCCTGGGTATATGGGTATATAATTCAGTTGTGGAGTTCTTGTCCAGTACATCTGAGACTGTGGATTTGATTTTAGTACTGTAAATAAATTAATTAGATAAATAAAAAAATCTGTTGTATAATTGTCTTAAAATATTGTAAAAACCAAATCTAATTAACATTTTAACATCATTAAAGCTAATAAAAATTAAGGCATGTTGAATCTCAGTCTTATATATACTTTAGAGAAAATATTATGATTTATGTTTGTTAATATTCATATTCACGGCCTGATATTTCCTAGGATTTAGTGCTCTGACTTGTAGAGTGTTTCTGGCTTGACACAGGATCTGTTCATTGTTAATCCTCCTCTTATACTTTCCTGTCCTCTAGTGTTGTCAAGGCCACCACCAAGCTGTGGGAGGTAAGCAAAGACTCAGTCTCTTAGGGCCTCTGTCCTGAGAAATTCTGTAACAGATGAGATAGCAAGAAATTCTTCAAAAAGGAAAATGCACTCTGCAGAACTAATGTATTAACCTTGAGCTTCCAAGGCAGTAAATTCCTGCTGGATGAGAAAGGAGGCTTGAATGATGGCTGTGGGGAAGCCTGCCCCTTGGACAAGCTGAGAGGACTTGCCATTTTTACAGCTCAGCACATTTCTTCCTGGCCTAAAATAGCACAGCTAAGCCCTGGGCTCTGCCTGTCCTGGCCCTTTCTTGCCAGTTCAGACTCTATGCTTGCAAGAGTCTCACCTTTCTCTTTTTCTCTTTTCTTTGTGTTTCTTTGACAAGCAAAGCAACCCGAAGTCCAGATATGAAAATGCAGAATGCAAAGGAGTGTTGGGATCTTCTCAGAGATTGAAGTATTCTCTCCCAGTGCTTTTATATTTCATTTGTGTTCATAGGAACAGAAGTCAACCCAAAATCATATTTTTCTTGGGCCTCCTCAAATAAAAGAGGTTGAAGAAATGGAAAAGCTGAGTTAATTGTTGTTCTATATTTCGGCAATACTTCAGGGCTGTGAAAAAGAACATGTGACTCATCATTTCTTTAAGAGAAAGCACAGGATATGTGATCCTATGGAATGTTCCTTGATCACTGTGCAAGAAAAATGATGAGAGCAAATGGTATATACACCTGCAGAAACCAAACATCTATGTTCTAGAGAGGCTCTCCTCAGGTTCCTTATGGTGGATTGTCATTTCCAGGGATATTGAAACACTCCCCTTCCTTCTTTTTCTGGCTTCTTTTTTATTTTTAAATTCTCTTTTGAATCTAAATAAAATAATTGTGCATATTTATGGACTACAGAGTAATATTTCAATGCATGCTTATAATCTTCAATGACTAGAAAAGCCAGCAAGCATATCCATTTCTTTAAGCAGTTATTCTAGATATTTTTTTTAAGTACAGAGTCATTTGACTTGTTGCTACAAATTGGACTCAGGGCCTTGGACACATGCTTTTCACTGAACTATATCATGTCTTTGTGTTGGAATACTTCAAATACCTCCTATCTAGTTCTTTACAGATCACATAGTAGGCTATTGTGATCTGTGTGCCCCACTATGCTGTGTAGAGCACTGGGGCATTTTGCTCTCATTACATGACATTTTGGTCCCACTTATCCAGATTCTGCCCATTCCCATCTACTTATTAGTCTGAGTCTCACTGTAGAACTCTGCTGTGACATGGGAGAGTGAGTTTATGAAACGCCTTCTCAAGAAAATATCTTCTTTAACTTTGATTTTTGTAGGTCCTGAAACCAATTCTATAAGTGTTTGTGAAATGGCTCCAGCTCTGGGGTCTAACATGACAGTCTAACATGCCTTTTAGTATTTCCACTTCGTATCGCTGTGACACAGAGCCAGTTATTTAATTTTTCTCACCTGCACTTGGAGGCTAGAAATAGTGCTTACCCATAATGCTTTTATACTTACATGAAGCAGGATGAACTGTTGAGGACAGCCCCTGCCACATAACCATGCTAATGATAGTTACTATAAAATAAATACAAATTATCTAACATACTTTATAAACATAGAAGACAAAAAAGCACTATATAGTTAATAAGGAAAGAGATAAAATTTTACCTCTCTCTATATATTTCCTTTGTCAAAATTGTGAATTAAACTTGTATAAACTACAGACTTGTACATATATGTAAACAATAGCAGATTAACACTTCTAACCAACCAGAGAAAAAATTTAAAATGAATTCCCCTGCATCACTTACCATTTTCACTGACAGAGAGTCCAAACTAATTAAAATAAACATATAGATATGTCTGTCACTGGTAAATCCATGGACCATGATACATTTTCTCATGAAAATATTTGACTGGAGGACATAAGAATCATGGTAATAAGTTCACCCTTTGGACCAAGACATTCCCTCCTTGTTCCCCTTTCGAGGCATCTTGTACTTTTATAATGGTACAATATCATAAACTCATATTTTAGTATCAGAACAAAGTTTAATAGATTCCAAAGTAACCAATCAATAATAATAATTATTGTTTAAAGAGTAATACACAGATTTTCAAAATCTTTCTAATGATTTCTGAGAATATGTAAACAGCATATTATAGAAATAATTTTTGTTCTCATATTTTTCAAGTCCTTTTTGAAAAGCCTGAACTAAACTTTCTCCTCCCCAGTCGAAGTTTATGAATGAGATTTGGCTTCCTGTTGGCTTGGCAGACTCCTGCAGTAGTGTACCAGGGCAAGCTGCATTTCCTTTCTTCTTCTCTCATCTCCTAATGTCTTAATTTTTTTCAACGTGCTAGTGTTACCCAACTCAATGCTCTGTTTTAGTAACATCTGACCCTCATTTGCGTTTATCAATAACCTTGTCACAAAGAAAGAGCTAAAAGCTTTTTATTTGCACTGGGTCTCTTGTTGATTTTAGGTTCATTAAAAAATGCAGGTGAGCAAATCCTTAAGTGGCATTTAACTTAGACCACTGTAAGGGGGCTTCAAAGGACCACAGTTCCCTGGCTTTCATTAGAACTAAAGACTTCACAAGATTTTTCTCATCTGCAGTGGGCATGCTTCAAATGAATGGAGAAATCAGGCACAACAGGCTGTATTTTTAACCTCTTGGGGTAACCACAAGACAATCTGGTTTCAACAACTGTGCCTGCTAATGTCAATGTTAGCAGAGTTCATAAAGAACTAATTCATTATTTTCAGTTTTCTATCTAAAAACAATGGAACAGGTTTTGCATGTGGCTCACTAATTCTCTCGGGTTCTTTTAATGTGTTGCTTAATTAACTAAGGTGCTTGTCAAACTAGGCAGATATTACAAGATAAAAGATGTTTTTGTCTTCGTTAATCTGAAATGAAATTCTCTCATTTGCATACTATCCATGCCCTGAGGACTTTCACAGCTTGTTACTGAATATTCAGCAGTGAAAAAAGGCAAAAGGAAAGACAAAGTAAAGGGAAAACTGACAGGCCTATGACAGTTTGGTCCCTATTCATAACACTCCTGCTTCCCAATTGGAACCTGCCTTTAATCACTTCTGTGCATGTAAGCCAGTTGCATTCATATCTAGTGGTGAAACTTGAGCTGGAAGGTTGGTCAGTTTTAGTAAAGAAAAAATATATCAAGCTGGAACTCCTGCGGGAGTTTTAACCCGGTAGGTGCCTTTTCCCTTCTGAGGTCCATGTGGCATCACCAGTGGCTGATGGTTAGAAAGCAGTCTTCAAGGAGGATGTCTTTACTATTCTAGTGAGCCCAGGTCAACAATGAACTGCAAACTTGTAACAGCTAACTTCTCTACCATGCATTTTCCATTAGTACCTTGATAGTTATGAATTTTAAACCAAAATAAAATGTGAATAGGGGGCTAAACTTTAGTGTGTTGAATGATTTGACCATGAGACTGAATGACTTTCATGGCTTAGGGAGACCACCTTCATTTTATACTTCTTAGCTTAGGCTATAATTTTCTAGATAAGAATACATTAAACAAAATGGATAGCTCAGCACTTCATATTATTTTTAGGTAGCATTTGTTAATTTATATGTTTTTAGAACAGATAAAACTTCCACATGAGTAATCACCTTTTCTTTTATAAGTTTTTCAAGACAGGGTCTCACTATGTAGCCCTGGCTGGCCTAGAACTCACATTATAGATCAGCCTGGCCTTGAATTCCCACAGATCTGTCAGCCTCTGATCCTAGAGTGCTAGGAGTAAAGGTGTGGACCACCATATCAAGCATAAAGATCTCTTCAGTAACAGATCGTCTTGATGTCCACGCAGCTGTCACTCAGTCATAAAACAGAGCTACTCAATGCTTGTTATTTGGATAACCATAATTCATGTTCTCATAAATTCACATAAAACTATTTATACTAAATACTAGACCTCAGTAAAAAGCTAGAGCTGGATTCCTTTTAATTTCTGCATACTGAAAATATTTCAAAGGGTATTTGTTTCTGAATTTCAATTTATTCACCTTTGGTATGAAAAAAGTCTAAAACTTTAAAATCTCTTTCACAAGATATACAAACATACATACATAGATATGTATCTAACAATAAATACATTTATGCAAATTTACTAATATTTTTCTTTTTGGACAATTATCAAAGGTATAATTCATATCATCATGATGTAAGGGAATGGAAACAATCCCACATGCTCTTCTTCCTGAGGTTTCCTGTCACCATTAACTAGGGCAGAACATTTCAAGACACACACTGTGCCGTGATGATCAGAACAACAAACCAAGGATAGTGTGTTCTCATTAAGTCCAAGTTCATCACAAAAAAAGAAAAAAAATAGATTTTTAAGGGAATTTTAAAAAGAGTAAAGACTTTGGAGGCAGTAAGTACATAAAAGTCTAAACATTTCTAGAGATGCTTGCATATATGGAATTCAATCAAGACCACCAACCAAGATCCTATACAGGTCCAAGAATATTTAATACTTTTTCATTCCTGAAAAAGTTACAGGACCAAAAGTCTATTATGAAATAAATAGAATGATTAGGAAGATTTTTGTGAATTAGTAGGAAATACTCATATAAAATCTCAATATTTGGAATATATAGACATTTGAGGATTGAAGAAAAACAGGCTTAATAGATTTTTAAACATTAATCAGTTGGTATGTATCAAGGGATGAATCCACAGGTGTCTATGTAAAAGCAATAAAATTCTCTATGCTACTTGCCTTCTGCTAGCGTGACAGATAAATGAGAATCTACTGCATTCGGTGTAGGATTTATCATTGTTTCAATGTAACCAAATTCCCTGCAGGATGCCTGTGGTTTAAGGAGGTTATTATAACTAAGGTAGTGTAGGATTGAGAAATATCAAAACTTATTTTAATTCAAGATTTATTAAGTAAATATGAATGTCAGTTTCTAGAACAGTGGTTCTCAAACTGTATGTCACAGGAGTTGCCTAAACCATCATAAAACACGGATATTTATATTACAGTTCATAATAGTAGCGAAGTTACAGTTGTGAAATAGCAATGAAAATAATTTTGTGGTTGGGGGTCACCACAACATGATAATTTTATTAAAAGGTCACAGCATTAGCAAGGCTGAGAACCACTGTTCTAGAGCAAGTAGAAAAGAGGTCATCATAACACAAATGAAGATCATATTTTTAAATTAGGGATATTTACAAATGCTAATTATCACAGAAGCACTCAAGTATTAAAACATATCCATTATACACCATATTCAACATAATTCATTTAATTTTTGTAACACTCATAAAGCATGTACTATCTTTATCTTACAGGGTATATATAACATCTGGATGAGGGAGATTAAGCAGCTTCTCAATATATCATACTCAGAAATTATCAGACAGTCAAAACATGGATTTTTAAGATCATTTACTTTTTTCTTCTTCTTATCCAACTCCTTTACACAAAATATTCTTGAAAACATTGTCAGACAGATTATGTTGGAGAGGATATGGAGCAAGAAGAATACTCTTCCACTCTTGATGGGAATGCAAACTTGTACAGCAACTTTGGAAATCAATATGGCAGTTTCTCAGAAAACTGGAAATCAATCTATCTCAAGACACAGCTATACCACTCTTGGGCATATACCCAAGGAATGATCAATCATATCACAAGGAAACATGCTCAACTATGTCCATAGCAGCATTATTCGCAATAGCCAGAACCTGGAAACAACCTAGATGCCCCCTCAACCAAAGAATGGATAAAGAAAACATGGCACATATACACAATGGAGTACTACTCTGCAGTTAAAAAACAAACAAACAAACAAAAACAAAAAACAATGATTTGCCATGAAATTTGCAGGCAAATGGATGAAACTAGAAAATACCATCCTGTGTGAGGTAACCTAGACTCAGAAGGACAAACATGGTATGTACTCACTCATAAGTGCATACTAGATGTAAATCAAAGAATAAGCAGACCACAACCCACAGCTCCAGAGAAGCTAGTTAATAAGGAGCACCCTAAGAAGGACACAAAGATCATCCATCACCCAACAAAGGAGAAATAGATGAGGTCTACATGAGCAAACTGGGGGTGGGAGGGTAATGGAAGGCAAGGAACAGGGGTGGGGGATGAGATCATAATGGAACAGGAGGTTTGAGCTGGAACAGGGACAGAGTGGGAGAACTAGGAAAGAGATACCATGATAAATGAAAACATCATGGGAATGGGAAGAAACAGAGTGCTTGGGAAGTTACTAGGAATCCACAGGATGACCCCACCTTAGACAACTAGCAATGGTCAAGAGGGTGCCTGAACTGGTCTACTCCAATAATCAGATTAGTGAAAACCCTAATTGTCATCATAGAGCCTTCATCTAGTAACTGATGGAAGCAGATGCAGAGATCCAAGGCCAGGTGCTAACCTATGCTCCAGGAGTCCAACTGAAGAGAGAGAGGAGGGATTCTATGAGCAAAGGACATCAAGATCATGAGGGGGAAAATGTAGAGAGACAACCAGCCAAACTAGTGGAAATGCATGAACTGTGGACCAATAGCTGTGGAACCCCCACAGGACTGGACTAGACCTTTTGGATAGGTGAGACAGTTATTTAGCTTGAACTGTTTAGGGGGGGCCCTCAGTCAGTGGGACCGAGATCTGTCCCTGGTGCATGAGTGGGCTTTTTGGAGCTCAATGCCTAAGGTGGGAGCCCAGCCTTGGAGCAGAGGGGGAGGGCTTGGACTTGCCTCAGCTGAATGTACCAGGCTCTGCTGACTCCCCATGGGAGACCTTGCTTTGGAGGAGATGGGAATTGGGGGGTGGGTTGAGGAGAAAGGCTCAGGGGCAAGAAGAAGGAGGAAAGAGGGATCTGTGGTTGGTATGTAAAATGAATAGAAAATTTCTTAATAATAAAAATAAAAATAAATTGTCAGATATTATTAAGACTTACTCAAAAAAATCTGAACTCATAAAATAAAAACTATACTTAAATTTCATTTCAGGATATTAAAGAGAATAAGGAGACCATTTGGTTCCAGTTATTTTCAAGTGATCAGGGGAACTCAGGTTCTGAAAAGGAATCATAGTTACAGATCAAGAGCACAAACCTTGATGCTCTTTATTTCAGGTAAATCTAGCACTGACTGTGCCATCCCTCTAGCCATATATCTCTGTTTACAAATATGCCTATTTAAATGCATGTCCTATGTTTTCACAGTCTCAAATCATGGAATTTGTAATAAACATCCAATTGTAAATACATTTTAATATTTTTACTACATAAAACGGTAAATGTCACATACATCAAAATGCATGTGATACTTTTTTACCAGAACTGATCAGAGATATTTCATAATGCAGCAGTATTCAATAGTTGAGGAGTATAGTACTTCAAATATGTCAGCATATAAATGGAAACTAGAAACATGAAACAAGACCCGATAGAATACAAAGAGAAACACACAGATACACAGTTTAAGAGTCCAACCTCTTCTCCCAGCAATTGAAAACACAGAGAGAAAATAAATAAGTATATAAAACATTATGAATCATATAGATTTACTTGCCTTTCCTCATACACTTCGTACAATAAAAGTAGAATATACATTATTTTCAATATATAGCAACTTCTGTGTAATAAAATATGTTTAAATAAGTTTTACATAATTGTGACCACACAATATGTGTTATTTCAGGAAATTAAGTCAGAAATCTCCAAAAAATAAATATATTTTTAATGCAAATACTGAGTAGTCACCAATATACAGGTAAAAGAAAGAACTAGCTAAGGAAATCAGAAAAAAACAAAAGATAAACTGATTAAATAAATGGACTTTACAAAGTTTGTGTTAGATTTTTAAAGCACATATGTGAGGAAAATCTATAGCATAAATAATTATATTAGAAGAAAGAACTAAAATCCATTAGCTATGCTTCTATTCAAGGAATTTCTAACAGAAAAACTTATCAAACGCCAAATAAGAAGAAATTAGATAACAGCGAATTTTAGTGCATAAATTAATAAATATTTAACAGAAAACACAGGGAAAATGAAAAAATCTGAATATCTAAGAGATTGCTAAAACTGAATAATCCACTAACAGGAACAGCTAAGGCACAAAGCAGGTAGGTACACAGTGCTGATCTCAAAATTGAAATAGAGAACATTACTACAGACCCTACAGATTTAGGAAAGATAAAAAGGAAAGTTGATGAACAACTGTATTTCAATCAGTTGAATATTTAACAGTCACAATCTAAGCAGTCAGCTAAAAGGGAAATATTTTTAAGAATATATTTCATTTTAAAAGAGAAATAATATTTAAACTATTTAATTTCATATAAATTCCATATTGATAATATTTTCTGTAGTGCAGAAATATTTTCTCAAACTTGTACAGACCACTGACTCATTTTATCAAATCACAGAGCACTGATTCCTATTCTGCAAGGCAGTACATAAAATAGTATATGCTAGAATATCTGTGGGGAAAGATGGAGTTTTTCATCAAGGCTTTGCCTAGTACACCAGCAAGTAAAACATACCTTTCTCCTTGAACATAGGTAACCATCTCTTTCCTTACAATCCTTACAGATTCTCAAGTTTTTAATGTAGAAGAAAGAATCAATGTAAATAATGCAATAAAATCTGAATCTGTTGATCTACTGGCTTTTAAGGCAACAAATACTTAATCCAAATAGCACTGATACAAAGTTTTGATTTGTTTGAAAGCTATTTGGAATAAAATAAGAATTGTAAAACTTACAAAATATCTAATGAAAGTCTCCATTTTATAACATGAAAGACTCAGCTAGTAGGAATGTAACTAATTAATATCATCTGAGGTACATTCCCAGGTAGGACTAATAGCCATCTTCCTGACCTTGCACTAGACCAATGTGGAAGGGTAGCCATAAATCACTGTTTCCCAAATGTTATCGCACCATCAACCCCCAGAGAGAGGGCCGGAATGTGGATGACGAGGGTACTTCTTTTTCACACACCTTTACATTGACAGCAGTGTTTACCTGGGCTTCAAGCAAGACAAGTCTGAACAGTGTTAATAATGTTCTACACAGAAAGGGACAGAAAGGAGTCCCAGGCACAGTAAGGAAGATTGTAAGACAAAAGAGTGAGTAGGCAAAGAACTGAAGGGGCACACAGAGGCAGAGACATGACAGGTGAAGCCACTGACCTCTGTCTAATGCAACAAGAATTTCCTTAAATGCCTTCAAATTCCCAATTCTAGGTTCATAAACAGCCCCATAAATTTAAATATAAAATAAGACCCAGATCTATGTTTAAATAAATATGCAACCATATTTCCATAAACCCCATGTGTAGATTTTTACTTAGATGTTAAGAATAAATCTTTTCAAGTTGGGGATGGTAGCTTGAAACTGGAATCACACTATTCATAAGGCTGCATCAGGAGAATTGTCTGAACTTCAAGGCTACACAACTGGTTCCAAGCCCTTTTAAGCCACAGTGTTAAACAATGTCTCAAAACATACAGGAAAAATAACATCTTGGAGGAAACTTAGTAACCTTTCCTGGAAATCTTAAATCATAAGAAATTTGTCCATGTTAAGTAGGCAAATGGTAAAATATCTTAACAATATAATCTTGAATTAATTATTGAAACTTGTACATTCTATTTTTTTCTCATGTGATTTTTTCTATAGCATATTGATTAATATGTGCTAGTAGTCTACTGTAGAAATGTCTAGCTATTAACCTATAAATTAAGAATTTTATTTAGATTATTCTTGTGGGTATAGCTCTTAAAATTAGTATTAGAGTTACAGCAATGGCTCTGTGATGAGTGATAGTCTATTATAACTCTACTCTACTGATAAT